>NW_027210735.1:0-350000 GCF_029030835.1 Brachyistius frenatus
ACTTTTAAACATGTTAGGGAAGAGCGCTCAACAGTGCAGTGGTTGGCATGTTTGACTCCCAGTCAGAAGGTTCCAGGTTCGAGACTCGCTCTGGAAAGCATGACATTAACATGCAAGATGGAAAGTCACGTCGAGGGCAAGAATCGAACCTGGAACCTTCTGACTGGAAGGCGACAACACTAACCACTCCACCACAGTACCTTCTTCCATAAAATGTTTAAAAGTCATATAAGTTATGTAAGTCAGACAAACATGCAATAAAGGCCACACAACTCCGCAGTCGCTAGTGTCGTCGTCTCACTATCAGGAAGTACTCGTTTCGATCAGGGGCTTGGAACTCTGTCTGTGGTGGATTGCATGTTCTCGCTTGAAGCGTGACTTTGTCACATTTACGACTATATGCATGATGTTTGATTTACATCATGGACTACATGCATAAGTTAGTCGTCCATGTTATGGATGACATATTTTAATTTACTTATTACTATGCAGGAACATGCAAATTCCACATAGAAAGTCCCAGGCCGGGATCGAACCGGGGACCTCAAGATTGTGAGACGACGACACTGACGACTGCACCATTGTGCTGCATGACATAATTTCAACGGAAGTCATACTTGTAGCATGTCGTCCAAAATATGACCAAAAAGTCATACCATAGCATCTAGTCTGAAATATTAGAAAAAAGACAAACTATAGCACGTCGTCCAAAAAGTGACAAAAAAGTCACTCTATAGCACGTCGTCAAAAATGTATATATATATATATATATATATATACATATATAAATATTATTACAATATAATATATTTCGTACGACATGCTATTTTATGACTTTTTTTCATATTTTGGACGACGTGCTATAGTTTGTCTTTTTTCTAATATTTCAGACTAGATGCTATGGTATGACTTTTTTTTTCACATTTCAGACGACCTGCCTATTTTGGAGGACATGCCATAGTATGACTTCTTTTCATATTTTATACGACATGCTATAGTATGACTTTTTTATTATATTTTGAAGTATGCCCCAACCCGCTGGCTCCCGACGTGCACCATGCGAGGGCCATATATCAGTGCTTGTAGTTTTAATTTCCACTTCTGCTTGTTACATACCCTTTACATAAGTATAAACTGGAAATGTCCACCTATTTTGTTTTAATTCACCTGTATTTTAAAATATCAAATTTTAAAATGTACCGCATGTTTTTTCTGGCATTTTTCCCTTTTTTTTAATGAAAGGATTCTTCATTCTATAAAATATCAGAAAGATCTTTATATCGTCATCTCAGAAATTGGAATCCAAATTGATAAGAGGAGTCATTCACTTAAAGGATTCAATCAATGAATCAATAATCACTGCGGGAAAATTCTAAGATGCAGATGTGTTTTTTTTCTCAGCATTCTGTGGACTGACAAAGAATGCCTGTAGTCGTCACTGGTCTTGTAATTACAGTTTTCTCACGCTGGGCTCTATCAAACAGGATCTGTTTGCACATCATCTCCTCCAACACGACGACATGGGATACTCTTGGCTCCTGTCAGGAGTATTGTCCATGTTGTCCTGAAAATAACTATGTGTTTGTCGCTGCCATGCCCACAGTTGTTTTTTGATGGAGTTATGGGAAAACCACTAAGATCAACGTAAATGCAGTTGGCTTACATCTTCGAAGAAGCTCATCCAAGTGAAACAATGTAAAGTTAGAGCCGGTCATAATTCAAGCTCAAAACCACTGAATTCTCTCTATCATGTTGTTTAGCTCTCTGTCCAGGGCAGATTATTTCTCAAACAAAAACAAAGATATCACAAATGTGTTGGGTGTATAAAGTTACTGTAAACTGAATCATATAGGGCCGCTCGCTGCTCCGGCATCAAGAACAGAGTTTGGAGACTAAATTTAAAGGTAATTACTATGACAGTGAAGAGAGAAAACTGAAATAACCCTGAACTTTTCAAAGCTGTCATTATCATTGGAATTGTAATGACAAGGTTTGGGTCTCTTCAATGAACTTTTTGGGGTAGGACACCCACAAACATGGCATTCCTGAGGGTAACACTGCAGCATATTAATGATATATTGCACAACGTAGATTACAAAGCTGGGGTCCCTTCTCATGCTTTACGGTTTCAGTTAACTTGAAACAAAATACCAAACCTTGAATTGAGACTACCTCTCGTTTAACATAGTGTGCTTGTAATGTGCTGTGTCATTCCATAGGCAGGCAGTGAACAATAGGTTCATACAACAGCAGTGCACATTTTGAACGACATCTGAACATGAATCGGCAACACACAAGTAGATTAATTTATTTTATGTTATTCAAGAACGAATATAAAGTTCAATATGACTAGATGGACATTTTACTGGGAGGGAAATTCCTATTGCATCACTTTACAGTGGCAATATAAATGTAGGTGTGTTGAAAACTAGTCATTGTGATTCATGGCTGAAGCACTAAGTGACCTAAGGTGGATCCCAACAGTCCAAACATTGCACATTATACATATTGATTGCAATATTGACCACAATATGTGTCTGAACATCATCTAATAATGATACTAGAATGAACACACGCGACCTATTTTTGATCAGGTTTTATTAATCACAAATCACCCTGTTGCAACCAAGACGTCTGTGGGCACGAGTCAGTGAGAGGTCCTGCACATGTACGCTTTGATAGGGGCGAACGACCATTCTGGTGAACCACAGGATTGAAAAAAGTAGCCACAGTATTTAGAAAAAAGGAAGGAGGAACGAAAGTCCAATATTTTTAGTCCAAATTACAGTGTTGGAACAGTGCTTTGCACAGTCGAGTGTCCTGGGAGTGGAATGGCATGATGGGTGAACACTGGTGCCAAGCCCCACCCTCCCCACATTGTCCTCGCCGTGGACTTCCTGCACTTTCTTGTGCCCATCGGCAGGACCTCTGCCCTCCCCTTCTCAACCACCCCTGGCTGGGCTGGCCAAAGGCTCGGTTTCTGCCCAGCTCTTTGCATGAGTTGAAACAGGGGGTTGAGACAGGGTCAGTTCTCCAGGGATGCCTCAATTGCTGGACTACCAGCGCCGTCTTTTTTCAGATGTCTGTACTCTTCTGTTGATATAAACCTGGTGAAAAATATCACAGCCCGGCGGTACAAATCTCAGTTCATGCAAGGTCTCAGGAGTTGCTTTGCCTCTGTGCTGCACTGCTGTGAGACATCCTTGATGCTTCTGCATCCTGCGCTGTAGCTCCGAACATTACATGAGAAAGCATTAGCTTATGCACGCCGGCATGACTTATGAATGATGCCATGCCAACCACCCACCGAAAGGGGAGAAACAGCAACTCATGCTTTTCATGCATTCTCTCGTGAAACGTGCCTTGCAGCCCAAATATTTTTCCCTGTGAGAGCCTGTGGTTAACACAGGGATGAGTAGGAGTGAGATGATTGCTAACATTCTTTTAACTTTTATGCCAGCTGGAGTGCAGATCACATTTGCATTTTTTAAGGTTTTGTGAAACAGCTGCAGTGAATTTAATGTGGTGATTATTATAAAATCGTGGAGAAGGTTGAAGACATTTTTTATACATGATGATTCATGCCAACTCCTGAACATGATTTGGGAGAGGTACTAGTACATAATGAAACAATACAGTCTATCTGTCAAAACTTCAGTCTGAAATAAAGTATTTCTTTAAGTTATTGTTTTCACCACAAAGCCCTGAGGTGTTTGAAATTAAGCAAAACTGACAGTACGGGTAATCCCAAAATGAGTTCAAAAGTCAGACAATTGTCATAATTAAGTTGTTACATTTTACAAACGGCAGTAAATGATAGAGAAACTCTACAGAAAGCCTTTACAACAGGCAAAGAGAAACTTACATCACCCCTAATTTAGGCAGTTGCAAAATTTTAGCACTTCTGAAGTTGTGAAAGTCAAAAGAGTCGCAGGGTGAAGGAATTTCTGAGGCAAGTTGCTATACAAGTCCTAAATACACCCATAAAAAAGTATTTTAAGACCATTTCTTTAGGGTTTTTTTCAGTGTGAGCCATTCATTTTGACTTCTTCATAAATCCCTTTTCTCCTTTCATAAGGGGATTTTTTTTTTTTTTTGGGGCTCCAGAATAACCAGTAAAGATGAGTAGGGGAAAAACAGCCAAAAATAATCCTCCTCGTGAAGAAAAAAGAAAAAAGGAAATGCTATTGGTAGGCAGGTAGTCAGTGTACAACTCAGCTCCCAGGAGGGGGGGGGACTCCTGATGGAGCTGGGATGGACCGTCACAGGATTGGTGGATGGCTGCTCTCGGTGTGGCCCCATGCCAAACCCTTATGTCTTTATATACTGTAAACACATGACCGGACAGTCCTGAGTGTGCATCGCATCCACTCTGCGTCTCTCCATCTCCACTGCGCGCTCTGCAGGGCCCCGGTCAGCCTTTTGCTCCAGCATCCACCGGGCTTCGTCACTCTCTTCTTTCCTCCAGCTGTCTGTTTTCTCCGGCACTGAAAACAATGACCACGCCGAGAATGCTGCTCACTCTTTACGTGTGGCTCCTGGCTGGGAGCCTCTTAGCGGAGGCGACGTACTACCGGCACCACCGCTATGTCCCCCACTTCTACCGCTACCGGGAGCACTCCGCCAACACGGAAAACCTCCTCCCTGAGGTCTCCAACCCGGTGCCTGCAGTCGCGCAGCCCGGCGTGCCGACCTTCCCGGTGATCCCTGAGGTCTTCTACCCGGCACCTGAAGTCAACCACCCCATACCAGAGGCTTTCTACCCGGTGCCCGAGGTCGTGCATGCCGCACCTGTGCCCTATCACCCGCATGAGGTTCTCCAGCACGTACCTGAAGCCTCCTCCCCTGTCAACGTGAGTCGTGTCTTCCATGGGATCATGTTTGACGCTGGCAGCACAGGCACCAGGATCCATATCTATAAATTCATCCAGAAGGACCCTGGTAAGTGTACGGCTCTCCCTCTCTCCCTCTCTCTCTCTCTCCCTCTCTCTAAACCAGGGATGTGCACATGCTGCTGGCTCCCACTCTTGTTTACTGTTAGGTCATTCACTGTGTGGTGTAAGGACAAAGTCGCAGAGTGCATGGGCAATACGGTTTCTAAAAGTAGCTGAGGTGAACTTTTAATTTGCCTGTCTGACTCAACTGTGTAGGAAGCAGACCTTTAAAACAAAATGTGGATGGAGGTGAAGTGCTACAGTCTAAATATCCCGAGTTAATAAAGAAAAGCCACGCAATTACACTACTCCTCTCCCTACTTTATCACAGGATGTCATATCCTGTCAGCTGTGTGGTTTATGATCTGTTCACTTTACCTCTTTTTTTTAGTGGAGCTGCCAGTTCTGGACAATGAGATGTACCATGCAGTGAAACCTGGACTGTCTGCTTACAAGGACAACCCTGAAGAGGTACGTATTGCCCGTTTACGCCATCACTTATTATTAATGATCAGGTATATTAGGGAGTTGTCTGCAAACTGCGAAACCACTGGAATTTTCTTTGGGTTGGGTTCATGTGATGTAAACACTGAGTAATTACAAAAAGACCTGCTGTTGATGCTGTCACCGCTGCCCACTCCTGTCTGCTGTATATTTACATGTTTTTAAAGGCTGATCTCTAAAAAAAATTCTCAGGTCAAATGTGAAATATGTTTCTTTTTGTTCTCTGATCTCTGATGTTAATGCTCTTTCCTTGAATCTGATCCGCAGGGTGGCAACACCATCCGCCAGTTACTGCGGATTGCCAAGAAGACAGTGCCCGAGGAGCAGTGGAGGAGGACCCCGGTGGTCCTGAAGGCCACAGCGGGTCTCCGTCTGCTGCCTGAAGACAAGGCCAATGCTCTTCTGAAGGAGGTGAGGCACGTTTTTCTCTCTGCCCTCAGACAGTTTGGCACAAACACCAGCCGTCCCGCCAGGGAACGGGATGAAAAACCACTAAGTGCTTACAAGTGTCACTGAAAAAAAAGAGAGCAAGTCTGCCCATTTGGTGGCTATCATGTTGCAAAGAACAGCTGTTGTGGGGTTGTGTGGAGTAACCATATTTGTCATTTTAAGTATTATCCAGGCTACTGTTCCAGCCATGCTTGTGGTTCAGTTATCTGTCACTCTAACACGGAGCACACAGTTTGTCTTCTGAAGCCCGGACAGACTTCATCCTAACAGCAAAGTATTTGAGCATGCTCTCTTGTACGCCGTATTTAAATAGTGATAAATGTATTCTACAGGTACGAGAGGTGTTTGACGAGTCGCCTTTCTTTGTGCCAAACAACAGTGTTTCCATCATGAACGGAACAAACGAAGGTAAGCTATCTTTCATTGCGTTTGTGCTGAATTCAAAATGCAAGACATCTTTTTACAATGAAGATTTGGCTGATTTCTGACTTAGGTATTGTCTGACCAGGTGCTTTAACAGCCTCGTTCACTGAGGATCAAACAATACTGCTCTCTTAAATTGTTTTTACTACCCCATTGAGACAAATAAATTTGCCACTGTGAGTGTAAGCTGCCCCACGCCCTTTAATTTAGTGTGAGCCTCCACATCACTCATTAAGACACCCTCACTGTTATGTTTCATCGTAGAGTATGTGCTATTTGTTATCCTCATTTTATGAGTGCAATAACTTTACATCTGAGACAACTGTAATTACCTGGGTTGGTCTGCAATCCTACAAGCTCAACCGAAGATGCTATTTTTATATCGGCCTAATGAAGGAGGGCTGGACTGAAAGGCATCTTCATCTCATTCTTTGTGCTTGAGCATGTTTGAATTGGATATTTAGTGGCAATCCCTCCTCAGGGTTTGACTAATACACACACTTTCACCCATGTGCTGTTTTAGGAGTCCTCGCCTGGGTCACTGTGAACTTCCTTACAGGTAAGACATTGCTTGTGTTTTGCTATGGTGGTGTTAGTGGTCAGGAGGCTCATATCTGAGGCTCCAGTGTACACAGAAGCCCGGCAGTGAAAGACTCTTGTCTCCTTTCTGAGGTTATGAGCTTGAATCACTGGCTCCAAAACAGATTGCAAAAACAAGCAATATTTCCTCACGTTTTTCACACAGCTATGATACCATCTAATTTATTCTAAACAGCCTTAAGCATCATGCCAAAAAGGTATTTTTTTCTCATGGTGGGCACAGTTCTGACCTGTCAGCATGCATCAGTCTGATATTTGTGAATGTAAAAGGATTAAATTCCAAATAAAATTGGCAATAAATCCAGCAGATTAGACAGCAGTTGAGGTGATGATGAATAACATCTTATCATCCTCCATCCAGTGTGATGTCTCTAACCTTCTGCTTGTTTGCTATAGGTCACTTGTACTCCAGCACGAGGAGGACAGTTGGGATTCTGGATTTGGGTGGAGGATCTACACAGATCACATTCCTTCCAAAGTCAAGGGTGAATTCAATATTTGATTTGGTAAATAAATGTTTTTTTGTATTTCAAGTTAAGCCACTAAACATTTCTTGTCAACCCAACAGAAAACGGTCCAGTCGGCTCCGTCCACTTACATTGCCAAATTCAACCTGTTCAACCATACGTATCAACTCTACACACACAGGTAAATTACAGAAGATATAACTGTACATTTTCTTGAGATTTGACTCTGCTCAAAAACCACTATGTATGCAAAGTAAAACCATAATTGTGTGTCACTATTGTGTAGCTACCTTGGTAATGGACTATATGCGGCTCGCCTAGCAACTCTTGGAGCACTAGGAGCTGATGGTAGAGTATTTCATACCTTTTATTGCCTTACTATTTGCACTCTGAGTCATTCGTTCAAAGGTTTACTCATTGCAACATGGCAAAAACGGTTATTTTTTTTGTTTTGTTTTCCCAGGTCTGGATTGGAAAATCTTCACCAGTTCCTGCCTCCCGAAAAAGTTCAGAGAAGATGTGCATTTTGGAGGAACCACCTATAAAGTTAGCGGGATTCCAGACGGTAAGATAAAAGCACCCTGAGGTTTTGATTGCATTCCCGATGTCCTAAATGCAACGATCCCTGCATTCCTATCTCAGTTCTGGAACACAATAGCGTACAGTATAATACAATCTCACATGAGAACATTTATCTTGGCGCCAAACGCATGTTTTGTCATCCTCTTTCTCACCTGTCTTCCCTCTTGAACAATTATACTGCAGTCAACCTTGTATTTAAATGAAAAGAAAACTGTCAGTTAACTTCACAAATAAGGCAGTCACTCCCATACCACAGCCAAGTAGCCAAAAGATGCTGGGCTTGTCCCTGAGTTGTTATTTTTTTGTGTAACGAGCAGCTTTATCTGGCCGGCTCACAATTATGTGGTAAAAATAGACAGCACAACAGGGCTGTGCTAACTGCCGCTCTTGTCAGCACATGGTTTTGCCGGCACAACTCAGCCAACTGTGCCCATGGGCCTGTGTGAAACTCGGTCTTCTGGGGCTTCCCTTGTATATTATCTGGTGAGCCCCCGGCTTCAACCGCTGACTGACCTCAGTGAGGCTTCAAGTTTTCCCAATTGCATTCCATCCATCGTTTCCTGTCTGCAACTTTAACTCCCTCTTCACTCCACTGTTTTTCAGTACAGTATTGAGAAAAAAACATCTTCCCCCTTGTCTTTCTTCAGGATATGCCGGCTATAAGTTGTGCTACTACGAGGTGATGAAGGTCATTAAAGGGATAGTTCACCAGCCCTACGAAGTGAAGGGCAGCAGCGTCTTCTACGCTTTCTCCTACTACTTCGACAGAGCTGTGGAGTCTGGCCTCATCGGTGAGTGGGCATCGGCCAACGAGCCTTTCGTTCATGCTAATTATCATCCTCTGCACAAAATAGGTATTCAAATTGCACGTTTGCTTTTCTCTGCAGATGGCAGCCGAGGTGGTGCGCTTGAAGTCAGGGACTTCAAGAAGAGAGCCAAAGAAGGTAAGAGTTACATGTGATCTTCTCCAGATTTGGATGAAACCAACAATCTTATAAGTTAAATATATATTTATATATATCGGTTTTCAAACCACTGAAACTTCATCCAAAACTCCAAACAGCAAAAGCTTGTTTGTGCGCAAAAACTTGGCACAACCCTACCAAATTGGCAGAGTTTTTCCTGCCAAACAAGAATTTTATTACAACAGTAAAATGTAACCGATTATTTACAAAATTATGTGATGGAGAAAAATGTAGTTCATCAGAGAGTAAATACGTGTTAACATCGTGCTAAATTTTTAAATACGTATAACCGATACACACTGTGCTTATCAGCTTGAGTTTGTGACGTCAATGCAGAACCACATCTGCAGCAAACAGGACTGAGCTGGTGTGTTATGTAAGGCTGTTTGTGTTGTGAGAACACTGTCACATGGTCTCGAGGAACAAGTCGAGCTCAAGCTGGGCTGGCACCCGAGCTGAAGATGTCTGTCTGGCCCAGGCAGGAGGGCACCTGACAGCCACACACCAGCTGGGGGCTGACACACACTGACAACACACACACACACACACACACTGACACACACACACACACACACACACAGTATACAAGGCAGTTTAACACTGCCACCCACCTGCAGCCTCCTGCTGACCCAGAGCTGTACACCTCGCACCTCCCTGAATATTCAGCACAACAAAACAGAAAGGTCATCTTCTCATCATCTAGCCGAGGGGTTCGAAAAGCTGTTTTCTTTGCCATCACATGGAATTATATGAGGAAGTAAATGATTTCATGTCTAAAAAAAACCCTGTCCTTTTTGTGTTTGCAGTGTGCAACAAAATGACCAAATACCGTGCCATCAGCCCCTTCCTCTGTATGGATATGACATATATCACTTGCCTGCTAAAGGAGGGCTTCGGCTTCAAGGACAACACTGTGCTGCAGGTAAGCGAATCACAGGCAGGTTATTGTAGGCAGTGAACGTGGGAGACAAAATATGAGAAGTTGCATGACAAAAAAACCTCCATATTTTGTTTGTACATCAGACTTATTTTTTTTTAAATCAGCATCAAAGTAGATGTAGGAACAAGTTTCTATGTAGTTCTGATGGAGATTCTCCTCTCGCTCTGTTCAACAGTTAGCCAAGAAAGTCAACAACGTGGAGACGAGCTGGGCCCTGGGCGCGACCTTTGACTACTTCAGAGACCTCAACATCCACTAAGGACAGCTCGCTGACGCTGCAGCTGGCACTGAGAGGGACAGTCCGTCACTGTGGAGCTTCCCTTCCTCCATCCACCCTTAATCAGCCCGTCCCCTCAGACAGACCCACTCCCACCGTGCTTCCTCACCCACCACGCCCCTCATATCTCCTCCTCAACCTCAGCACCCTGCGAACACTTCGAGAACTGTTGAAAAAAGAAAAGAAATCACTATATTTTTATAAGGCCAGCTATTTCTACTGTATGTTGAGCTCATAACTGGTGGGCTGACTTTATTTTTGTAAAGCGTTTACATTTTTGATTCCTCGTGGGTGTCTGATCTGAAATGTCTTTCTCACCTGGCTGTAGTGTGGAGAGTAGTTACGAAGCCATACAACCGGTCATGGTATTTTGGTGCTTACTGTGGTCCTGGTGTGCACTGTACGGTGCAGTGGAATAAATTTAGACTAGTTGCTGGAAATGCAACCATTGTTATCTTTCTAGACGCTTATAAAAATGATTTTCTTTTAATTCTACCGGTGAATTATTTGACTGGACCCAAGTCAATTTGCTCCTTACACAAGTTAGACATCATTGGAAGCACAGCAACTCACAACCATACAGCTTCTTCTCCTCAAAGATTGCACGTAACACTTTAACTGCAGATATTGTAGCTCAGACATGATCAGTTGCATTAATGTCATCGACAAGAGTTGTACATATTCATCATGAGTGTTGGATTCCCCATGACTCCGGGGGCCAAGAGAGCGTTATGGAGAGATGCCTCTCAGAGATCGTTGTATAGCTGTTACATGTATGAGGTTCGTACCTGTATTTTCAAAGCGCAGCCATTATAGTTTGTTTTGTCTAGGGTGGAAAAGACCTTATCAAGCATGGCTAAATTGCAGGGGCCTTTGGTCTCAGCTGTATTTTAGAATAGCAAAATAAAAAAGCACTCATCAAGGGTGGGCAGTCCATCTAACAACATAATCGGCAGCCATTAAATACATTAAAAATGGAACAGAAATGATGCAAAACCATTTCTGAAAACCATTTTTCAAACTCCCTTTATAGTTGGTTGCTCAGAATCATCAGTCATGTTGAATTCTATTTGTAATTTTTCTTGTGAACTGTACAAATATTTAAATAACTGAAAGTTTATATAAGTGTAGATTATTTTAATTATCCTCATCCAACATTAACTTTTGATTTTGTTGTGTATAACTGCTCACTAAGACACGCCTAAGTAGTCTTTTTTAGTATTCTACATATTCAATAACTACTGCTGTATATACATAAAGTAAACTATTTGACAGGAACTGCTTTTACATTACAAAGACTATGCTGCACAACTGCCTCTGTTCATCTGTATGAATAACCTAACCTGACAATATGTAAATTGTTTTTATTAAATCCAATGAGATACGTATATACTATACATGTATGTTTTAATAAAATATAAAAAGTATGTTTTGTGTAAGCGTTAATTTTTTATATTTATGATGGTCAACACAGTTTTCTTAATTAAATGTTATATACACAAAATACAATAGTAAAAGAGTAAAGAGAAAAATATATCCTTATTTTTAATTTTTTTACATTCACAATTTTTACAGCCTTCAAAGCTCAGTCACTGAAGACGCACCAACGACCGGTGCATGACAGATGCATCATTTGCTTGCAAATGCCATGATCTGCTCCTGCAGAGAGAAAATAGACATCAACTCAAACACACTGAATCACGCTAACGAAAAGCCTTTTAAAAAGCAAGTGGCACGGCAGATCTTCTATACAAGACTTGTAAACCAGTGAATTCACTGCATTTAATTTGGAAAAAATGTCACTTTTAACTTGGTAGTTAAATGCCTTTACAACCAGTTGTGTTGGTCTGAATCACTTAGTAGGGAATAAAGCCATTTCACATGAGCGGTCGGTAATAAAAGCGGTGTGAAAACCCAAGCCAACACCACTGTCCACTGCCCCGGGGCCAGCCGTGCACCCCACCCACACACTTTTGGTAACACTAAATTTGGGGCTAAAGTTAGATGCCATAGTAGTAGGTTCAGAACCCTGAAAATTATAGTCACCACTTAAGTAAAACTCCGTGTAATCAGAAAACAGGGTGGAGGGTGGGGTCAAGGTGGAGGCGGGGCTTAGGTTTGACAGGTGGTTGATGGTGTTGATGGTTGATGGCCAGGTTTGCCAACACGTGCGGCGGAGAAGAGAGGCGGCTTACTTTGAGAGATGGGAGCATGTTGGTGGCCTGAAGGCCGAAGGTGCGTAGGAGAACCACAGGCGCGGAGTTGGTGGAGTAAAGCCGCTTCATGAGGTCGATGGCAGCCATCATGGGCAGATTGTGCCGCTGACGTTCAGTCTCGTATTCTAACAGGTGCTGCATCGCTCCTGCACCAACAAACACAAACCGGAGGGTTAAAAAGTGACAATATAGTTTCAGCCTGCGTGTGTCCGTCATATGTTTTCTACATTAAGTGAATGCACTGGTGCTATATTAACTTCGGAACATTTAATAGAGTAAAAAGTAAACATATCATCTCATAACTGGATTTTCATTTTCTATGAAAAGCGACTTGCATGCAGTTCCTGGCAGAATGGGCAGAAAAACATCAAATAAATGTTGCCGGAAAAGCTGATGCTTTTTATAGTTCAGATCAACAGCGTGCGTTTGAGCCGGGGCGATGGAAAAGAGCTTAGGGGAAACCACTGCGCTATGGTTGCAGCGTTTGTGTCTGTTTAGAGTTCTCACTGACCCAGGTCCTTCCCGTTAAAGGCTGCCTGGCTCAGGAGCTGCGTGAGACAAGCCACATCCCCAAATCCCAGGTTTGCTCCCTGACCCGCCAGAGGATGGACACGATGGGCTGCATCCCTGCAAAGACAAACAGAATGTCCACTATTCAAACACGTTGGACACACGTGATGCTGCTTTTATGCATGGTGCAAGTTTAAAGAGTCATTTTCCTGCATGGATGTAAAAGAGAAAACAGATGACAGCCGCAAAGTCGACTTGACAAGCTGATTTTTTTTTAGGACTTTTTCATCTTCATCTACAGAAGCATCAATGTGGGGCCTTTCTGGATTATCATCTCACCCAATGAGAGCCACTCTGTGCCTGATGTACTGTGATGCATGACCCATGCCCAGTGGGAACATGACCCGGCTCTTTGAGCCGATCCCCGCCACACTGGGAGGAAGCTGTCGAGGTGAACCTGCAGACGGCATGATGACTGACAGGGCGCCGCGGAGCAGCGAGCCGGCCGTCTCAACGAGCTCCGACTGGTTCTCATTACTCCACTGTCGGTGAGCAACACAGACAGGCGAGAAGACAGAGGCACATTCACAGGGAATGAAAAAAAAGAAGAAGAAAAAAAAAAAAAAGGGGCCAGAAGAGAGAGAGAGAAAACAGACATTATCCTTTAGAGTGGACAAAGAAATTAGCTGACACAGGAGCAAAGCTGAACTCCAGGCCAGCGAAAGTGCTTTTTTCCCCCTCCCTAACTAACTGGTTTGGCACGGCATCGGGAGCTGGGCTAATTAAAAAGAAGATGCCGACCAGGCTATGCAGTTGAATTAGCTCTGTTTGAAAAACATTCCATGCAGTAATGGTCGACACTGGGAGACCACAGGTTTAATTAGCAAACCAGGCCTGAAACCAAACGTGACTCAACCGTGGTGACCCCATCCATCAGCAGGCCCAGTAAAAATAACCAGCTTGGGAAAAAGGAGTTTCTCCAAACATGAAAAAAAAAGGATAGGTGTATCTTTCCTGCTGTGAAATATTAGTATTGTGTATAGTTTGGTCTAAACAATGACTACATTGTTAGTGTGAGTCACTCAAAAACAGCTCAGCATGGATGTCTATGGAGAAGCCCTGCTGCACACAAACCCTGAAATGTTGCGCCATCTTACTGACTGATGTGGAGTTTAATGGTTACAGAGAGACTCACAAAGGCAGAGTTGATGGCGTCGACGAAGCTCTCCTCGTCCAGCTCCAGCAGCTCCTCCGCGAGCCGATGGCCGGTCGACCACACCAGGGAGCTCTCCGTGTCCGACAGCTGCGACAGAATGAGATTGCTGAAGCTTCATCAAACACTTCGTTGATAAGGTGGATCATTTGCAAAGAAGACACCGCCGCTGCGAATGACGCGGACATATTTACCGGTAACATTGCGATGGGTCCTGTTGGGAGGAACCTCTGCCATGCGACATTGTTCTCTGTGGGCTGTTCAACACATAAATGAAAGAGTATGTAGATATTAGACTGAAATTATGTGGCACTGTATTGTATAGCTGTATGTGAACTCCATACACTGCCCTCAAGTACAAGATTATAGTGTGCCGGATGGTTGTATTGTTCTCTACATGCTGACAGATGTGACACTAGAATTACCATCATTAAAAAAAAAAGCATTGTAGTAAATTCATTTAGTAACTTACAATTAGGCTTGCTGAAATATTTTAAGTCTACGAATTAGACACACACACACACACACACACACACACACACACACACACACACACACACACACACACACACACACACACACACACACACACACTAGGAGTGTGTTACATCGTATCAGTCATGATAATATCAGGCAAAATTTTAATTTGATTAAATACATTTTTATGTCGTGACATCACACAATTACACAGCTTCATGGCAACGCCATAAACTACGTGTGCAACAAACACGGATGAAAGCATCTATATTTCATACAGAATCTGAATCTCACCGAGTTCATGTTTTTAATAACTTTTGTTTGGTTTTACTAAATATTTGAAGGCAAACTGTTACGTTTATCCTGACATATAAAACGACAACACTTTTTGTTGCACTTGATGGTCTTGAAATTACTAATAAGGCATTTTTTTTATACTGTCAGGGATATTATGACAAAAGTCTATTTTAGGGCCGAGTCACGCAGCACCAACACACGCCATAATAACGTACGAGGAATCGCACGGTGTTAAACGGGGTACACACCTCTGACAGGTGCAGCACAGCAACCACAGCAGACTGGTCATAATTCCACTTGACTGTGGGGATCCCTAATTCCCTCCGCACCATTGAGTTCGGGCCATCGGCACCGATCTGCCCAACAGATGAGGAAAAAGGACAACAGTGAAAAGGACAGCACAGATGAACGGCTGCGGTTTGTGTGATGGAGTTGCACCGACCAGCAGCTTGGTCTGAAGAGTCTCCCCGTTGGCCAGCGTCACCTGCACCCACGGGATCCGGTCTGCAGCCTGGTGGGGCATCGGCCACGTGTACTTCACCACCTTGGACCTGTACTTAACTTGCAAGTTGTCTGACAAACAAACAAGGGACATGAAAATAGTCAATACTGTACAAAAACAGCAAAGAGGAATTAGAAAAACAAAAACAAAAAAAACATTGCTTAAAGTAAAATGACAACTAACGTGACTTTCTCACAACAAAGGAGCCAATCTTGGTCCTGTGAATGCATCATCTCGCTAAATCTGTGTTTTGAAACTTTTTCCTTTAGAAAGCGACAGGATGGTTTGCCTGCAGCCAAAGCAGTGGAAGATCTATAAACCACCTCATAAAACACCACTGGTTTTCCTCGCTGGCACGCGCTAGCTGCCAAAGTTCACATTCAACAATCTCCTTAATGGTCTTGGGCTGCCGCATTGCTCTGACTAATAGTGTTTATCTACAAGCACACCAGTCCACACGCTGCCAGCTTGTTAGAATTTGCACTTGAACTGCCCCTCTTCCTAAAATATGAACAGCTGGCCACCCCAAACATGAAAGGCTCCTGAGCTCCGCTGGCTCGGGCTGACTTGGAGAGGGATCCATCCACAGAACTGCTACTGGTTCCTGCAACACGGATGTCAAATATGGGTTTTCGGTGAGTGGAGAGCAGGCTTCCATTGAAAACAGCTGGCGAGGAGGACACTTTTCATGTACTGCTTTTTGAGCATAACAACACCACGGCTCAAATGAGAGAGCGAGAGAGAGAGAGAGAGAGAGAGAAGCCGGGCAAATGGGAGGCACATGAGGCGAAAAACGTGCCGTAACCACACATCCGTTGTTTGGCGCAAAATGTTGAAAACTGTTTATAAATATGCCACTTTAACTGTCAAGCACATAGCAGAGCTGAGTTTTATTTGTGAACCTCACAAAAGTTGGTCTAATGTCAACGGCAACACTGCACTATACGCTGTCAGCGATTTAGTGTCTTAAGAGGTGGCAAAGCGTGGGAGCACATGGCAGCTTTAAATAGGTCACTGGACCAGTTCACGTGGACTCGGAGGGTGCCGGGGTGCTGTGAGGTTTTGATTCAAATTGCAGGAAAAACACAGATGGCTCCAAGAGCTTTTCTTTTGAGAAAAAAACACACACACACACACACACACACACACACACACACAAAAAAAACAGTGGCGCGAGGACAAATAAATAAAAACCTTGAGGACAGGATGGAAGGAAAGCGGCGGCATTAGCTGCCAGACTCGCAGCCTATTTAGGCAGATGGAACAGAAATCAAGCTCCTGTGTGGGACTTCATGTTTTAATCGTATACAGTCTGCTGCGCTTACCGGACACACTGTCCAGCTGCTTCGTGATGGCAGCCACAACGATGTCGTTCTCCACGATGTAGGCCATCTCGTCCTGCAGGTTCTCCTTATCGAAAGTGATCAGGGCATCTGAGCAGGCATCCCAAACCTAAATGAGAGACTCATTACGCCTGCGGTCTACAAGTCTATCCTTAAATGCATCCCCCTTTCCCTATATATAGCTAGGCAGAGATGTGCCGCTTCATTGGGCTGAACACATCAAAGCTGTTAAGTGCTCTTGGAGGTTGGCACAGCCTGCATACATCAAACCCAGAACGATGAGGGTCACCAACACCCCTCGGGATGGACTGCTGACTCCAGCTGAATGGAGCTCTGGGATCTGGAGGACCCAGTGACATTTTGTGATGTGGATTTATTTTTTTTCAAACACTTTCTGGGAAACATAAATAACAAATGACATGTTTGTGAACATTACAGAGCGAGTCAATATTTATCCGCGACCGAAAGCGGCGGGGTGAGATTTAGTTTTAGGCTACTGTAATTCCAACCTTGAAAGCACCGTTTGACTTCAACATTAGGGGGTGAAAAGTGTTTGTACAAGGTTAAGCCTCTCCTGGGTTATAACTACGGCGACACAACCCATCATTCTGCAGTAATATGCTGCTGCACTGCTTTTTTTTTTTTTTCAAACTTGCCATAAAGCAGGGGGGATATACCCCACAGAAAACCACTAATGGCAGTGGGTTTGCAACTTGTGATAAGTGGTTGGGAAGAAAGATTTACTGAGACCAGCCCAACATTTCTTTTGGTTTTGTTTAATGCTGGAGCTTCGGGTTAGGATGACTAACTACTTTTTGTGCAAGGTTTAAACAACATAGCTCCTCGCAACTTTATAGAGAAAAATGTGGGAAAAATAACACCTCAATGCCAAAAAGTTGTTTTAAATGTAAAGCCTCAGTGCTTTGTGGACATTTAGGGTGGCAGAGTATTTTATTGTTGGGAAAGTATGCTATTTAGAGCCGACCTGCACTACATACTTTCCAGTGCTATGACTGAGATGTATATGACCGAGATTCACTGGGCAAACACGCCAAAACAGTGGTGGCAGAGTGAAGGTATAATGGGAGAGGTACACTACCATAATCACTGGAAGGCACTGCATGATGACATCTTAGGCTCAGAGAAACCCTGCGGTCGAGTGTTTGGTACACACCGACCACATCTTACAAGAGGGACTGAGCCTGCACCCACAGCCGTAAAACGGTTCACTTTGCAGCAAACGACCGCTCTCCTAATCTTTCATCTTCTTCCTGTTGTTCACATGAATCTTCATAATTAGAAGATGCGGGGAAGGAGTACCAATTTGAAAACGTCAAAAGGATTTATTATTCATAGAAAACATGGCTTTAATAAATAAAGCTTGCACGGTCAGAGAGCTTATCCAGTACTTTGAGTTTGCCGGGAGATGGCCCTTTTGTTTTAATATATATACCTTGTGTTCTTTGGCATTTCATGTGCTGCAGATTGTGCAGCGCTACGGCATAAATTGCACAAAGTAATGAACAAAATGCCTGTTACATGAAACCACCGTTTGCCATTTCAATGTGAACAATTACATACCATATACGTGATTATATGATACGGCATTGTGTTGTTTGTTCATTAAGCTGAATGACTGAGTACAAGATGAATGTCAGATTCTTCTCGCCGCAAATTGTGTGGCTCTGTGATTGATGGATGACAGAAATACATACAGTAGGCCAGTAAATTATAAAGTCTGGAGGGTATCTGAAGACAAGCCGTGTAACAGAAGGATATGGTGAGTGAAGTTTCTGTAATATTCCTCTTGAAATACTTTTGACAAAGCAGTAGTTGCTGTGGTGTTGCAACTTCATGGAAGAATGATCTGAATATAAACATACCTGCATCTTTTGATAGGGCTTGCACCTCATCTTTGTGATGTGCTCCCACACTCCAATACCTGTATGTACACATTTAAAAAAACAATTACAATTTTATGAAGAATTCTCTTGAAGTTGAAATACGAATAAAAATAAATAAATAAATCCATATGTTTGCAGAGTGGCAGGAAAGTGTAATGTAATATGGACGTGCTTTTCTCTGTTCAGGACTAAGAAGTTAAAACCCATCCACCAAAAGAAACTTCTGGTAAACTTGGCTGTGAAGTAATGAGATTAAACTGCTCAGACTACAAAACATTCGTTGAGCTGTCTCTGGCTGCTTTCTTTTTTTCTTCATAGATCGATAGATAGATAGATAGATAGTTACTTTATTAATCCCACAAGGGGAAATTTTTTTCGAGACAGCAGCATTATGGGTACATCTTCATGTTTCAACTTTCTTGAATGAAGCAACATGTACTTGTGCATTTGTCTGAAAATTTCAAAAAGAGGCTGGTTGTTTGATAAAAAAAAAAAAAGAGTCAAGTTTGATGTCAAACTTTTGAATTTTGTGTGCCAGTGGAGGGCGATGATGTCACAGCCAAGCAGAAAGTTTCCTATTCACCTCTTCACACAACACCGCTGAAAATACTCCCTTTACATGTCAGAGTCAAAATCAAACACTAAATCTGTGATCAGACAAAAAGGTTTGACTTTATAAAGTCAAATAAATGAGTTCACAAAACTACAGGGGAGCTGTGAGAAGGAGTTCATTTAAAAACGTGAAGCAAAAGCTTCAGCCTTTCTGTCTCTCACTGGCACCTGAGAAAAGATTATTGTTACTAAACAGGCTATTCTGGTGCACTGAAATCCCCGATCTGCCAGGCAGACATGATAATTCGTGACAAAGAGCATGTTTAAAAGAACATCAACCCCAGCTGAAATTACACAGTCCCAAATCCCTGACTCTCCCTTTCCCGGGCTTCTGGCATCTTTAACCTTCAGAGAGATACTTAACTGCAGTTTGGGCTGTAAGCAAAACTCCCATTCTCAGCCGTACTAGGGAGAACAAAATAGTGTAACAACCCCCCCCCAGGTGACCTATCGAATGACGAGTAATCGAGGTCGGCTATGATCCCCGTTAAGCCCGGGTGACGGGGAAGTGTCTGATCCCTGGCTTACCTCTTGAGAACCACTTAATAGTCAAGCAGCACAAACTTCTCACAGAAAGGAAGCTGCTCAAGGTCACAAATTTTCTCATTTCATTTCCATCTGTGGCGAAACTGTCCTATCAGATGCAGAAAATCTTCCACCACAAAAAAAAAAAAAACACATAAAAAGAGCTCCATTATCAACCATGTGATAAGGTTGTTGGTGTGTACTGTACCGCTGAGGAGGGTGGCAGATCCCGGACTGATGGAGCTGACTCTGGTGCTGTAGGTGCTCGGGACCCGGTCCATTACTTTCTTGTTGCCGGCCTCAAGCAGCAGAATCTTCTTACCCACCAAGTTGGGGTCCATGCCTGTGGGAATATCACATAAAACACGCCAGCGCACGTGTAAGACGAAGTCTCAGAAGTGTAACGACAGAAGCACGTGTTGTTAAATGTCCTGTGATGTGAATACGTGCCTCCTGATATGTTTGGAGGTAAAACTGACCTATTTCAAAAAGTTTAAAATGACAGAAAAAAAAATATTTCTAAAAATAGTTTTTGAGCTTGAACCTTTTTCTCATGACCCTGCAAATGGAAAATGACAAATTGAACTTCCCACTCTCACCGCAACCACATTACCTAAACCCTCCAACATGATTCATGATTATTTTTACTTGAAAAAAAAAGGCTAAATTTTAAGTAAATCATCATCTGTAAAACTTGATGACATTAAATTGATATTAAATGAGCTAAAGTTCATGTTTATAGAGTTTATAGAGGGAAAAAAAATATCTCTTAACCCCTTTCAGATGGTTCAATTTGACCCAGGGAACATCATTTATATTCCTTTAACAGCTGAACGTGAAATAAGTGTTCTTTATTTTAAATTAGGACCTTTAACTTTGATCTGGACAAGTCACACACACACACACACACACACACACACACACACACACACACACACACACACACACACACACACACACACACCCAAAAAAAACCCAAAACGAGGTCAGTCCGCGTCGGGAGGGAAGGACTTACCCAGGGAACAAGCCATCGCAGATCCAACCATCCCTCCCCCGGATATAATGACATCATAAACCTCCTTTTTACCGGAGTCGCCCTCGTGTTGTGCGCACACGAGTCCTCGTCCGGTGATTTTGACGGAAGACGTTTGAAGTTTGTCTGAAATAAAAAACCGGCCGAATCCGTTCAAGGCCGCCGGCGCCTTGGTGAGCTTGTGCATCGTCCCGTCTCCGGTCTCCCGCAAAGGAAAGCGTTTCCTCCTCCTTCCCCTTCCTCCCCGCTCCGACTCGCTTTCATACAAACGACGAGACAAACGTTTGTCTCCTTGAATGTGTCCCTAATGACAGCAGCCGTGTCCCTCCTGTAATCCAGCCATGTTGTGTTGACAAAAAAAACAAAACGCTTACTCGAGAGGAAGTACTTCCGGTTTTGCGTCCAATCACAGACGGCGTACGCCGGAGCTCGCGCTGCCTTAAAACCGACGGCAGAGTGTAAATAAAAGATATTTGTTTATTTTTTTTTGCTTCAAACCTCATAAGAAGAACTTTATATCAACAAATAAGCTGCACAGTTGATCCATGACGAGTCTGGAGGATGCCGCGACGCTGAGAAATACTTCTTTTAAAGTCGTCTGTTCTCAGGTCGGCAGTTTATTTTGTTTTATTTAGAGTTTGAATTTCGCTGTTGTTGTTGTTGTTGTTTATTTTTGCGCCTTTTAGTGGCAGAAAATGTAAAGGAAGCTTGTTTGTGAGTAGAAACCTGGTTTAGCTCGTGCTAAATGCGTGCGATCAACCGATATTACGTCACATTGTCCTTCGATTATGGAGCCTGGTTGCCATAGTGACCGATTCGCACAGCTGACACAGGTGTGACACTCAATAAATAAAGTGACAATAAATGAATAAATAAATAAATACGCCCTCAAATGCAAAAATAAAAAAATTAAAAAAATTACGTTAAAAATAAATGTATGAATTGATCAAATTTGACAAATTACCTCTATTGATTTCACTATTTATTATATATATATATCTCAAGTTAACTGTGTAACATTTTGATATCACACTGGCTTGCTACTGATGGCTTTTCTTTTTTTTATTAATCACTTGATTTTTTCACCAAATGTATTAGTTATTTACAATTACTGTTGTAAAATGTCAAGATAGTGATCCATGCCGATTTCTCAGAGTCTTCTTATAGCTTGTTATGTCCAAATCAACAGTGTAAAACCCAAAGATTAAACATTTTTAATGATATAAAATGTGAGAAAACCAGCAAGTCCTCATTCTTCAAGAGGAGAGCTGTTGAAAGTACTAGCGCAGCATTTGTGGCAGAGCATTAATGTTGTTTAATTATTGTAAACTACGAATCAATTATCAATATGGTTTATTTTATTTTGTTTACAGGAATAATCAAACTTCCCTGACTTTGATTTCCTTTGATTTCACTCTCTCTTTTTTTTGTCATTATCAAAGGTCAAAGAAACATGTCAAAGCTGGAGACGTTGCTGGAAGATGTACTTCAATCAGAGTTGATGCTCAAGCTGCACCTCAAGGCTCTGCGAGAGCCTCTCCGTCAGCAGCTGCAGGAGATGGAGAGGAAACAGACGGAGGAGTTGGAGAAGAGGATTCATCAAAACGCTCTCCTGTCGACAGACACCGATAGAAAGTGTGCTGATAAAGAACAACAGCGCCATCAGTCCAAGTATGTTTCCTCAAATTTGTTTTATGTTTTGTTCAAATTATGATTCATATCTTTAAAAAATAAATAAATAAATAAGCTTCACTTTTTTTTTTTTTTTTTTCCAGGTATGTAGACAAAGAGACCTCCAACAAACAGTCTAACATATCTTCTCCCGCTCGGACAACAAACCGGAAGCATCGTCCTGTCAGGACTGAACAGTGTGAGCGGTTCGCTTCATCCAAAACAACACAGCAGAGCAAAGAGGACGAAGCCGTGGCCGAGTGTCAGAAGAAGTTCTGCGCTCTCCCCGTGCCCGGCCACGTCACCCGGCCCGTCTACCAGGAGGCGATGGAGCGAAGGGAGAAGGAGAGGAAGCAGGGCCGCGAGCAGAGGAGGCAATTCTTGCTCTCCACTCAAAAGCCGTTCAGCTTCCCGCAGAGAGAAAAGGAGAAAAGGGAGAAGCTGATGTTAAACCGAGTTTCACACGAGCAGAGAAATAAGGACACTCGCGTTCGAAAATCTTTTCACAAAGACGTAAAAGAGTCACCAGACTCTGAGCTGAAAGGTGGGCTTCCTCGTCTGATGGGACGACGCTGGTTAAGCATTTTGGTATCATAGTTTACCTCCTCATAGGAAGTTAGGTTTTCAGTTTGTTTATCAGCAGGATTACGTAAAACTACCAGACCGATTTTAATGTAACTACTACATGTTAATCCTGTGTTTCATGTAACATCACAGTAATTAAACTGAGTCACTTCCTTTTGCCTACACACTGCAGTGCTGCTGTTGACAGATTTATCGTAGCTCACCTACGCTACATATCTCTGCACAGGAGCTAATTTAAAATTTGAACACGCCTTTGCTCTACTTAAGCACCTGTGTCCCAAATTTCTCGCTAATTCTATCCTGAATGTGTAATTTCAGGTCCACTTGTTCAGCAGTTAGCGTTGGATGTCTTCCCCTCCGCTTCGACTACACTCTCCTTCTCAGTCTGTCAGATATTTAGCTCGAGCAGTTCCCAGCGGCCTTTAGCTGTTTCCCAGCAGGTCCCGAGCATACTGGAAGTCAGGCCTGTTGGGTGACAGTGCAAAGGAAACATAGCCTTAAACAGAAGCCCGTGGTTACCAGTTAAACCAGATGACTGCCCACCTCTGAGTCTGGCTGAGTTTTTCCTCCCCAGTGTCGCCAAATGCCACTCATGTGGGAACTGTTGGGTTTGTCTCTATAATATTGTACGGTCTGGACTTTACTATATAAAGAGCCCTGAGATGACTTGTGTTGTTATTTGGCACTTTATATATAAAAAAAATAAATAAAAAAAAGCCAAAACTGAATTTAATTGATTTGGGAAATCCAGTCGATGGTTGTAAAGTTGCAAAATAGTGCCTAGTTTAGAAATACAATGACTCAACATCACAATGTTTTTGTCTTAAGACACTTTGTAGTCAGGGAAAGCACAGTTGTGACCCCTTTTCTCAGGTTGTATATGTCGGTAAATTGTGAGCAGATCAATCAGAGTGATGTCGATAAAAATCTGCAGTATTTCACAAGAAAAGTTCAGATATTTAAGAAAATGATTTGTGTATTGGATATTCTTTGTTTGTCTCTCCCAACTTGCTAATCATCTCTCAACCTTTTAGAGATACTTTGGTGTCGGGCACTATGTACTTATCTGATGTTGGATGCGTGTGTTCGTTACCTCCACACTCTTCACAGTTTCTGCTTTATCTGACTGTAATTCTGCAGACCAGGAGGAAGTTCGCAGAAAAGTCCACAGACAGACGACAGCGCGGCCGGAGAATCCCACCAGGACCTGCAGCCCGAAGCGCCGCACTGCTGAACGCACCAGGAAGGAAAAACTGGGATTCCTGGATGAGAAGCCAAGTTTTCAGCCCAAAATCATCCACCAGGTCCCCGACTTCAGCAGGTTGCACAAGGCCTTGTGGACAGAGGCGCTGAAGAAAGTGCAGATTAAAGATGTGATTAAGTGTCAGCCCTTCTTCCTGAGGACATCAGCGCTCCCTGCAAGGCAAAGCAGGACGAGTCTGGAAAACTCACAGGTGAAACACTTTCTTTACTTATTTGACATATTTACTGTTATTCATGCCAGTGCAGTTTGATTTGAGATACTTCTCTCATTATGAGCAAAATTTTGTTTAGTTTCTATGATCGTTTTTTATATCATATTTTATTCATCAAAATTCGTTTTATTTTTTTTCACCGTCTACAGATTTCTTTTAGACGCTGTATCTGTATCAGGCAAGAGTCTGAAATTAGTTAAGGATCATTTTATTTCATGCTTCACAATAAATGTAAAAGATAAAGTCTGGCTTAAAGAGACGGCGTAAACAGAACTACATAAGAACGACACTTCCAAGACTCCAACGCACAGGACGCAGATGGTTTCATGTTATAGTTTTGCAGCATTTCTTTGAAGTCTTTCACACCTTCTCTGTTTGATGGATGGCTCAAGACATATCCACCCACTATTTTATCAAGTCAATACCCTATTTTCTTTTTTAAGGAGGATCGCAAATCAGTTGCCTTCCTTAAAGCCTCCAGTGTTCTAGATGTTATGGAGTTTACCTTAAATCTTTGCTTGTTTAAAAAAAAATGTCCTTATAATCGTTGCACCAAATGTACAGTAACTTTTTTCATGAGAACAGATGTTCACCCCGTAGTTTTTGCAAACTCAACAATATATCATGTTCCTGCGGTCAGCCAACACTCAGAAGTGTTTATTTTATAAAATGCAAAAAAGGAATTTGACCAGGTCACATTTAACTTTCTGTGTTCTTGGGATCAATTTGTCTCATGAGGAAAGATTTATTGTACAATTGAACTTCTTTTGTGCCTCATATGTTATTGTTTGGAGGCAGTCCAAACCGGTCCCCTCAGTTGTGGCACTGTAATGGTATTTAAAATATGCTCAGTGGGCAATCTTCAAAAAGAGAATATTCCCCTCTCTTGCATAGTCATATTTCTCCACCGCTTTATGAAGTTTAAGTCAAGTCCAGTTTCTACACGGCCTGATAGACAGCTTACGGCATCTTACGGCACCTTTACATGTAAAACTAATGACAGAATAAAAATACTCAGGTGGTTTAGCTTTGATTACAGTTATACAATAATCTATATAAAAGGCCCATAATGCTTGAATTATTTTTTTTATGATGTGTAATTTACTGGTTATGACTGCACCCTGTAAGGTTTTATTACCAAGTAAATTCTTAATGAAAATATCGATGCAGTATATGGCCAAAGAATATGTTCAGTTTGGACTTCAGCTAACAAAAATGCAATGTGTGTGATTTTTTTTAAATTTTCATCATCTGCAGGTCCTAAAGATAAGTAATCTCAGTAGGACTAAGTCACTTGGGGCCTTACCGTTAACGTCCTCTGACACTCTTCCCACATATATCACAGACGCTGCGAGGAAGCGCTGCATGGCCATTAGGTGAGTTGGATTATTTCAGCATGACCTTTAAATAAGAGTATAGATATGACATTTTGACTCATAGTTTCTACAAACTAAATTATGATAACATCTGACATGTAGACAATATTTACCTTCAACAGAAAGTCAATGGAGATGAGGGATAGTAAGAATCAAGAGAGTACAGACTGGATGAGGAACTACCAAATGAGATCGCAGGCCATGAAGAAGACAGTAGCACTGCATGCAAAGCTGCTGGACCCACACAGCAGCTTGAAAGAAGTGTATGATGAAAAACTGCAGCACCATCGGTGAGTTCTGCTCAAGTGAGGCTGTTCATTGTACAATTTCGCAACTTTTGCAACTCACATTACGACAACCACAAACGCCTGCCACAGAAGCTGAAAATAAAATGTTCTCTTACATGAAGGGAGGCTGATCAGCAAAGAACGAAAGAGTACATGAGGGAATTACGGGAAATGAAGGCCCGAGTTAGTGAACGCCCTTATTTATTTGAACAAGTGAAACAGGTAAGTGACATAAAGTTTAAACATCGATGTAAACCTCCAGCACCTCCAGCAGTGTAACTTTGAGTTTTCACCCGGCAGAAAAATGCGAAGGCTCATGCAGAGCAGACGTACAGGAGCAAGTTGAGGAAAGCCGGATTAAAGGAGCAGTTTGTTGAAAAAAACGGAGAAACGGTCGGATCTGAGGATGACGTGAATGACCACAGCACTGAAAACGATATTGTCAGGAGGTGTACAGAGTGAGAATTTTTAGCATGTTTTGTTCATCCACTTTGTAATCCCGCTGTGTCCGGTAAAATTATGAATAGCGCTGCTGTTGGAGAGCCAAGGACTTCATGTGGTTTGGTCATATTACATTACATAATTTTCTGAGCTTGCCCTGCAGTCTTTAGTGAAGAAAAGACAAATACTGTAGCCAAGTAAATGTTTGATGTAATTACAATATAGCCATTTTGTAACCCAACATGTCTGATTTAGGGAGGAAAATGTTGACAACGGGGAGAAAATTGAAGATGTGGAAGAGGAGAGCGTGAAGTCCAAAGGGGAAGAAATGCCATGATCAAAAAGGATCAGGCGGCACTGAGTTTTTTGTGGCCTCTCCACGAGAAAACAACACTGTCCTCAAAAATGATTCATGTCACGGCTAACTATCCGCACTAAACGTTTGATAGTTTAAACTGTGCAGCTATAAATTACGAAATTACACAACCTCTGGATTTTACAATCTTAAATGTTGGGGATTGTAACGGGAAGAAAATTAAATTTTATTGAACTGTACACATATTTTATAGGCAAAACACATATATATATGTATATACAGAAAATATAAAGGCTTCTAGTTTTACAACAACAATTTTGCCAAGGAATATGAGGACTGTAATTTAGAGGATGATGACCACGTAGTTACCAGAATAAACAGTTCAAAAACAAAACGAGAACAGCGGTTGGGGCCGCTTTGTCTGTAGCATTAATTTGTGTTGCAAAATCAAGAAGCTTTATATAGCCATAATAAAAGGATAATACTTGTGAGAAATCCTGTCTAACAATGCTTATAGCTATATATTTTTTTTTACTTAAATTAAATATCAAATGTTTAAATATGCATGTTTTTTAATTGGAAATGGTCCCGTAAGAACACCAAGCGTCTGACATGGACTTTTCTTATACAGTTAGGTTAAAGTTATTTCTGCAGTCACACTGCCACCTAAATAAACAGTCCTCACTGTGCATCTGCCCTCACACAGACCAGCTCAGTGGTCGTCTCCAAAACCTACAGATCCACATCAAATACTCATGTACGCCGGCCTCCGCTGTACTCTGGTGTTTTGACAGCTGACTGCCAGGAATTTGAGCGATCATTTCTACTTACAAACTACATGGGAATGTCTAAACATGTAGATAAACATAGTCTAAAGTTCATCATTGAGGTCTGTACGTACCATATGTGGTAAATTCAGATTAAGATATTAATAAGAATCCTTGAGTAAAACACTTGAATTTAGAGTTCATTATGTAACATGTAGATCCGAGTTCAAAATGTTACATGCGGTTATAATTCGATTGTGTGCTGTCATACGGATGTACATCTCTACAGAGAATGGCATAAAAAAAAGTATGTCGTATTATTCAGCATGACTAAATAATCATGGAATTATTTTTCATAAAGATACAAAAATAGAAGAAAAACTAAATATTGTCACATGATATGTCGAGATGTAATAAATAATCAGAGTCCCTTCTCTGAAATTCCAGATATCACGTGACAAAGCTTCAAGGGCTCCATCCTGTCAGGTTGTCATGGGAACCGTGTATCCCTCCCCACTGCCTTGTAGTCCCTCAGGAAAAAGCTGTGCACCTCTGATTCCCTGACGCACAGCTGAAAAACATAACCAGTCTCTCCCAACCTGTTAGATAATATCCGAGTGGGAATCTGCATCTGTGAGGGAGCATACGCCTGTCACATCTTTTTCAAAAAAACAAAACGGTAGCCTCAAAATGTGTGTGGAGGCTGAGAGAGGGAACAAACACATCTCATTTAGATTAATGAGAGGCTGCACGCTTGGCCGCTGAATGTTATGATCACGCTGTTTGAGGAGTGGCTCTGCTTAGCAGATGAACAATATAATTTCACCAAGGTGGTGCGTTCAGGTCTCTTATTATTCTAGCGACTGCACGATATTAAAATTCCCACACATTTAATTTTGTAAATGCACGGGTTGCATGAGGACACGTCCTGGAATAGATGATTCAGGCCTCCAATGGATTTCACCTGTCTTAAAGCAGTAATTGTACTGTAAAATGCTTTAGTTGTGTTTTCTGGTGATTTTGTTCACCTTGATTTCTGGTTTATTGGTTTTTACTTGATTGTAACGTAAAAGTCCAGTTGGCAAGTTTTTTGGTAAAAGTGCAACGTATGTTACGTGTGCATGTCGGGTCTCTGTGTTTCAGTCCTCGGTTCACCTGCAGGAGGAGCTGTGGCTCGCTGCAGCTTCTCTGGAGCAGAAGAGAGAGATTCCTCTTTTTCTCCTTCAGTGGCATGAATAATATCCCCCAGTGCTGGAGAGAGAGCATATCAAGAGGCAAACGGGAAGGGGAGAGAGAAAGCGGCTAGTGTGACAGATAAGAGCGTGGCACAACTTGTCTTCCTGACTGCACCGTGGGCCGGGGAAAGAGAACAAGTGCACCAGAGTGTCAGACAAGGCTGCTGCCTGCACACACAAACACACTCCCAGACACACAGAAACAGACAGAGCCCACAGCCCGGCGTCACCAGAAGAAGTTCAGAGAGAAGACTGACCTCGAAAAGGTACAGTATGATTGTGTGTACCGTTTCTCCTGCAGCCGTGTCGCCCCCTCCTCACTCCCCCCCTCCATCACCCTCTCTCTCTTTACATCTTATTAGCAAATCAGCTGTGTTTCACTCACTTGATGCTCTACTTTGTTTTCCAGGTGGGTTGGCAGAAGTTTTGTCTGTGGATTCACCCAAATATTATGGCTTTCCTCAAACTGAGCGTTCTTGTCCTGTAGAGGAGTTGTGTGTTTCCCCCTCCAGAAGAACTCGTGCTCGCAGCCTGCAGGAGGATGGAGAAGCTGTCAGGGAAAGACAAGGAGCTGATACGAGGCAGCTGGGAGAGCCTAGGCAAGAACAAAGTTCCTCACGGTGTCGTCATGTTTTCCAGGTATTGTGCTACACAAACAGCGTGACTTAAATGGAGTAAGACAGTGTAGCAACTTAATAAGAGAAGAAATATTTTAGGTTGTTATTCTGTGCAGGTAATTACATCCTATCATAACAAGTGAAAGGATCTTGCTGTTTTTTGATTTGTTACTCAACAGCCGTGGTGTGAGACGATGTATCACAGGTGTAGCGAGAGACTCAAGCGACTGATGCTTCGCTGCTCACTTTCATCATGCAGGGACCGGAGGCTTGACTTGTTGCTTGGCGACAGGCGGCAATAATCCACAATTTACTTTGAGACAGCTGCTGCTAAATCAGACGCTAGCAGGAGAGATTTGTAGATGCATGCTCTATAGATTGATTTTGGGTCGGTGTAAATGTTTGAACCCGTGCCATGTGTATACACCTATAGACCAGTGTGGTATTTGTCTGTGGTAGACTGTTTGAGCTGGACCCTGCGCTCCTCAGTCTTTTCCACTACAGTACAAACTGTGGTTCCACACAAGACTGCCTCTCCAGCCCTGAGTTCCTGGACCATGTCACCAAGGTGAGCTCCGTCCACCGCAGTCACCCCTACAAGGAGACAGACATTTGAAACTTTAGCTCATACTCCTGCACAGTTTTGGACATTCTCCGTTTCTCTTTCTGCGCGTGTCTTTGCTGGTGACTCCAGGTGATGCTTGTGATCGATGCAGCGGTCAGCCACCTGGATGACCTTCACTCCTTGGAGGACTTTCTGCTCAACCTCGGGAGGAAGCATCAGGCAGTGGGAGTCAACACGCAGTCTTTTGCTGTAGGAGCAACATCTCATTGTGCAACTTTCAAAAAGCAATTTTACAAGTGTGAGTTGTGAAAAAAAAAAAAAATGTTTTCCCCACCTTTTGTGTTTGTTTTGACTTGTGCAGGTAGTGGGTGAGTCCCTTCTCTACATGCTGCAGTGCAGTCTGGGCCAGGCCTACACAGCGCCGCTGCGCCAAGCCTGGCTCAACATGTACAGCATCGTGGTCGCGGCGATGAGCCGAGGGTGGGCCAAGAACGGAGAAGACAAGGCCGACTGAGATGCACAGCGGGAGCTGCTGAGCAGTTGCTGTCAAATCATCAACATGGTTGCCATGGAATAAGGTTGTGTAACTTACAGCATTGTGGCTTTAACTGCTGTACATTTGCTCTGTGAGTGGGGTCGCATAGCGTAGCGAATGTGTGGTGTAGTTACACTTTTCAGTTGGACCGATCAATCGCAGAGTTTATTTTCTTTGCTGTGGATGTTTAGCTACCGGCCAATGCTGCTGTACAGCTGTGAGAATCTGAGCCAGCTGGCTTCGGTTCCTCTTCAGTCTGGACCTGTGATCCGAACACCTCACACTGAGAAAAAGCATTAAGGATAACTGTTGAGTTTCTTTGTATATAATGGCTTTGATATATCTACTCAAATGATAAACAGTGACTGTAGTGGTCTTTGTGATGTATCTTAAAAGAGTTGCACACTAGAGAAACACCAGATCTAACATTTGGGCATCACACACTACTCAAACTGTGACGGTTACTGTGGCCAGCAAAGGCAGCTCTCTATCTAACTGGAACACAGTGATACTTAGCAAAACATGTGGGACAATGCAATGTGATTTTACAGAAGAAAATCTCATCACTTTATTCCAAATCATTGTCTTTTTTCTTCTTTTTTTTTCTTTCTGATACTACACAACATTACATTTTTGTGTGACTTTATAATCTAACTACTGAAGAAAAAGAAAAGCAAATTTCTAACATTATATTCAATAGATACTGACAAGAACTGTTACACTCTCTGATAGCTTTCTTCAGTGATCCATGACTGTTAAGACGTCCACGTGCACCTTCCTCGACACGGTGTGTCTGGAGGTTGTGAGTCTTTCAGTGGGCTCCTGATGACTGTTAAACTCCTAACTAATCGACTGTTATGTGACCTTCAGAATTGAAAGTAAAGAGCATCTTGGAGGAATTATAACATATTTGTTCCTTGGCTATCAATTTCCAGTTATTGTTAGTGTTATGTAGTTTTGTTGTGTTGTATTTGCTTATCTTAGTAATGCTTATTAACTGTGTTGTTGTGGCTACAAACGTAGAATTTCCTCGGCTTTAGAGGTGAAGATTTTCAGAGTGGCCTGTGTTTGTCCAACACAGAGCTTCGATGTGGAAGCAAAGCTGGAAATATATAATTGACTCACGAAACAAAGACAAACTTAATTTATGCCGATTTTTTTCTTTGAATTTATTAACTCAAAACAAATACTAGAGTGTGCTGTCTAATATATGTGTATCATTGCTGCCATAACACTGTATGTGTCATCGTCGGTTCTTATTTACATTCACGGCCATAATGCCAAGTAACTTAGCAACAGTGCGCCAAGTATTAGATAACACCATATAACTGTAAATCCGAGCTGCTGATATGTGGTTTATATCGCTTTAGTCTGAGTTTATATTTATAAAGTTTATTTTTATATTCAGAATTGTATCTGAGTGAAAGAGCATTGATTTTTTTTTTTTTTTTTTTTCTCCAGATGTAATGCACAATACATCCTTCAGATATGTTATCTTGCATAGGTTTCATTCACTGAAATCCACACAAGAAAACAAACTGGCAAATTTGCAGCTTTTAATCGAGTTTAATTTCATCAAAACAAAATAAATATTACAACTTCTAAATGTGCAGTTCTTACAGAAAAGAATAAAGGCAGGGTTTTCTACTGAATTGTTTCATCCCCACATAGTTCGTTCAGTCGGTACTTTCCAGCCCACAGGTGTAATGTTTGTTAACTGACTGTGCAGGTGGTGTATTTATAGTGACTCTATTCCTCGTATCAGTACGCAGCCCTATGCAGGTTGTTGTTCTCCATGTGTCTGTTTTTAATTACCTGACACTTAAGTATTTTTAGCTGACATGACTGACAACTGGCGTGTTATCTTTTTAACATCCAGATGTGTGTATATTGGGTGTGTCACTGTCTACCTCATCATAATCAGCTGCTACTGAACAGCGATGACTTCACCTACTTATCCTTCAACCAAAAACGCACATTATTATTGGAGTTAATAGAAGCACGCACTCTTTGTAAACTGGATTCTGTCCTACACTTTAAAGAAAACCATGTTATGTGCTTACTGGAGAATAAATAAAGTGATCTGTGGATATTTTACTGCTAAACGAGGTCAGTGTGTTTTCCTCTTGGTCTTAGATTGGTTTTCACAGATGGATTATGGCTACAACACAATGGTCAGCTTTTGAAATCAATCACACAATGCCTGATTTCCTTCCCACTGACAGCCCATCCTCTAGTGTTACATAAGATCCGAGCATCGAATGGCTCATCGCCCCTGGCTACTGAGACGAGGGCGACTTCAGGCATATCAGCCCACTTACTCATGCAACTGCACAATGTCACATCAAGAATGTTTTCAGAAATTTAACCAAATTCTCGACAGGCCGTCCAGTTCTTTGCTCTTTGGTGTTTCGTATTGTCATCTTCCTCCAAAAAAACGAGTGCAAAAGTGACAGATATTTGTGTGTTTCCGTGTGAGTATCAGTTTGTTTGTGTTGCATGTAAGTGAAGCCATAGTGATAAGAGATGGAGCAGAAGGGAGGGTGGTTGATGATGAGTTGTCTTAATACACAGGGCTCATTTCTCCCGTGTAAACAATTTGGTTGTATCACTGTAAAAGTCACATCCATGAGCTGGCTGTCTGTTCTGCTGTTGGAGGAGTTGCTGACATGGCCTTAATCTGTCTCTCTGCACTGCCAACAGTATCCTTACCCTCCCTGTCCCACTGAGAGTCTGCTGGATTTGTGTTGGCTTCATGCTCCACGTCTTGCTTCAGCCTACAACAACCGAGGCTCAGTTTGTCTGGTCACTCGGCTTCGTGGAGACCGATTTGACCTTCTCTCAAGTCCCCAACCAGTGGTTAGATTGCGACAAAACCCAACAGGCTGCTGACTGAAATACAGCGTATTATGATTTTCTCCTCTGGTAACTCATCGTTCAGTTCTACAATCTTACCTTGAAGTGTACGAGGGTTTGCTCTGAAGGTTGTCGTCTGGAGAGGAGCCTGTGAGAAAAGACAACACACATTATTTTTAGAAAGTCTGCAATGTGTTTTGGAATGAAGGGGTATTGAATGTTGTCATGGTAACTGTTAAGTGATGGTCGTATGTGTGTGTGTGTGTGTGTGTGTGTCTGTTTTTGATGGAGGAGGAAAGCAAGGCATTGCTCAATCACTCACTCACCCTAAATCACACCGTGGAGAGAAGTGGACAGTGACGGTGCATGCGGGCTCCGGTTAATAAGACTCGCTCCGATGGCTCTCCGGGACCTCGAGACTGCAACACAAGTCTGCCAAGCAACAACCGCAACGGTGGGACCGAGCTGCCTGTCAGCAGCTGCTTAAACAGCCACCATAAGTACAATCACTTAATCATTATTTTCACATACATGTGGAAGCCCGTGTTTCAAAACTCTCTGATTTCCCCGTGTGGTCTGTGGTTTTTACTGAAATCTCTAAAAAAAACAAAACCAAAAAACAATCACCAGTATACAGTTTCACAAAAAGAAAGGGTCATTTCAACCAGGCGCTGTTGCTTTTTGCAAATTTTACTCAAACAAGAGTGCATTTATTCAGGACTATTTTCAGCTGTGGACGAATACACATCTGGTGCATTACAGCTTGTCTACACAGATTAATGGATCATTTAAATCCAGCGACACTTGATTTTCTATGGTTCATTTTTTGTTCAGTCGGTAGATGAAAAAATATGACAAACATTCGGCTGTGCAACTGACCTACGAAGCAGCAGCTCACCGTATGGTTCTAGCACCTTCTGTGCTTCATCACCAAGAACAGTCTACTAAAAGGAACCTTTATGAGAAAAAAGGTTTCCCATGTTTTGCAAATGGGACACATGTATGATGTATTTACCAGATGTTGCAACATATAATAAAGTTTCCACATGGTAATCTACATAGGCTTCACACATTTCACCATAAAATGGTCCAAAACCACATGTTTACAATGGGCAAAATAGAGGTTTCATATGTGTATAATCACATGTTTTTGCACACGTGAAAATCAGGTTTTTCTGTAAGGGAAGGCACTTTATGTTCTTATTTAATCCTTTTCCATGTGGTGAGTTGGTTCCTTTGTGAAACATTTCCCCATCAAGTTTAAGAAATGATCTTTGAAAGATTCAAATTAAATTGTTGCGATACGATATAAAGGTCTTGAACTACTAAAGTGGGATTATCAGCTGCTTTTTTTTCGGGGTCAAAGACGGAGCAACTTTCAATTTTTATATTTGATCCAATATAGACAGAAAAGTTAATCCAGTTCTTGGAAAAATAGAAATCTGAAATTCAAAAACTGGATGAACTTTCTCATTTAAGTTGTTTGGACAGTCAAATCTCAAGGGGACATAAAACACCAACTTTCAAGCTTACATTTGCATGCTGAATCGTACCCATATGGGAGTGACAATATGTTTGCAGCAGGAGGCAGAGACATTCTCTATTCTAAGCATCTGGGCAGGAGAGAGGCGGGCGGCAGGACACACACCCAGAGGAATTCACCTTTCACTGAAAAACATGCCTTCAGCAGTTGCCACGGGTGACAGGGGAAATGTCAGGGACTTTTCTTTCTCCTTTTGTAACTCTCCACGATGAAGAATATATATATATATATATATATATAAAATGGAAAGCAGGCAATGGTGTTATTTCCCCTCGCAAGCCTTTTCACTGCAGAGAAATGGCACCCATCCAGTCAGCGTGAAATGTTTCGTCGAAAAAAAAACATTTGAGTATCTTCAACATCTTTCACCGAGGACACAAAAATGCAACCACTTTCAAATGTGGTTTGGATGAGCAGTTACTCGAATGTGGTGTCAGGGGACCGGGAGGTCCGTTGCATGAACAGAGGAATGTCCCGAGGGCAGTTTGTATGCAGACATACAGTTTTCCAAACACCAACATGCACCTGCATACATTAACAGCCATCATGAAGGGGAGCCTGCGATTATTTTTTAGATATTTTTAGATTATTTTCAGAGGAGATCACTGTCATCAGCAGTTAAACAGATTTGAAATGAATACCTGGTTTGTTTTCTTGCTGAGAATTAGACGGCAGGTTTGATCTCTCCATTAAATAGAAGCATAGACTACACAGACAGTGACAAAGTCCAGATGTAGCATGTTAACCGAGTTCTGGTCGGTAAAACCTACCTGCAGAGACCCATGCTGCCTGTTTCTGCTTGTATGTCTTTGTGCTAAGCTAAGCTAACCCTCTGCTGTTGGTCATGTCTGTGTATGAAAGTGGCATCAATGTTCTCGTTTAACTCTCAACAGGTAAATGAAAGTAATTCTTAAATGTAAATGATTCCTTTAAATGGTGAATTTGAACATAAGTCATAAAACAATCCTTTAGTGAAAGAAGAGATAACAGGAAGTCCAGACCAAGAGGGGGGAGGGGGGGGAGTTTATATAGACGAGCAGGAAGTTCACCTGAGCCTTTCTTCCTGCACACCTCAGGACTGAGGCCAGCCTGTGTTTGTTGGTGGATTGAGTAGGCTCCCTTTTGTTTTGATTAAATGTTTAAAAATCCAATTTTAGTGGTGAATCAATAACGATATGAAATGTGTCTAAAAACTTGTCCTGTCTGTCTCCAAATAAGGCAAAGGTGTTTGGAAGGTATTTCATTAATTTCTACCATTAAAATGTTGTTGCTGTTGTGAAGTTTACTTTTGTATATTGATTTGCTTCTGTGTCTTTTCATTTTCCACCAAAGGTACTTTAAAAGGAGCCAGACACTGTTTTTTTCATACTTGTAAGGTTGTAGTGGATCTTTAATACGTAGTTGTTTGGGCTCTTTTTTTTTTTTTTTTTACTAAATAGAGTAGCAGATGCCCAAGCAAACATTCCTGGTTTGAATTGCCTTAGCTGCTGCGTATTGAAGTTCTGCAGAATACTTTGAATTGGTTCCAATGAGTTTGTTTGTCCACTTTGCAATTTCTGTCTTTTCTCTGCCTGTACCAGCCTCTCTGGCAGCGCAGTCTGGTTATGGTTGATTTGTGCATTAATTATATAGTTTATTTCAATCCTTTCTGTCCTGTATTTAAGCCTCTTTTGTAGCTCTGTTGCTGTCATGCAGTTAAACAGAGATAAGTATTAAACTTGTATTTCTGCTATGGCAGTCTCCATCTCCAGTTTATTTATGTCTTGTTGCATTATCCTTGGTCACATTTCCCGAAGAGATCATGTGCCCGTTCACTCTACTATTAACCACATGAAGTCTGACTCACTGCCTCTCAGAGATCTTTCATCACAGATCACAGCAGAGGAGAGTAACAAGGAGTTCATGGCACACAATGAGTGGATTGAGCTGAATTAATTTTAATTTCAGATCACAGCACTTCACTTTTGACAGATGAAAACTCATTAGCCTGGCAGAGATCAATCATAGATGCAGCCTGTCCCTTAACCTCAGGCTTCTTGGAGATAAAACAACCCACATTTACAGCAGAATCAAATTTGAAATCATGTAGTCATGATACACGTATTTTATAACCAAGGGCAGAAAAGAGTGGGCGCGTCTGGAAAGCTACTAGACATCGGATGGCCAAGCAGACTGCATATGAACGTGTCAGGATACAATAAAACTAGTTAAGCATGAAAATGGACAATCCTCCTTCACATGGCCATTACAGCTAAGAATACCCTAATACGTTTTATTTTGTATTTTTCAAAGGAAAGTACATTTAATGACCTGTGAAACAAGCTTCTGGAAGAGAAAACCACGGCACATGCTGGCAGTTCAGAGACAGAAAGTTTGAGATGCTCTTTGATGTTGTTGTTGTTTTTTTTTTTTTCCCAAATGGATTTTACTTCATGATTCTCTGCACTGACCACTTCACACTCTCTCTGCTGACAGCTTTCATCTGTTTTACACAGCATGAGGAACTACAATTAGATTCCTTATAAAATGGAGCAAAATACATTTAATTTTATGAAATAATATGCCATTAATTTGATAAAAGCACAATATTATAATACATTCTCTGAGACGGAACACAAAATGGATTAAAATCCGCTCTACTGAACAACAAGAAGCTTTTTGGCTGTTTTAAAGTTGAACAGTTTTGTCACTGTTGAAATCACTCAAAGACAAATCATAGACTGGGATGGGACTGGATGAACAACTTTTTAAGTTTGTCTTTTTTTTTTTCTTATCCTCTACAGAGAGCTTGGCCACACGTACGATATGATCTGTATGATAAAAAAATACAGCAACTCAAAACTGAAAATATATTGATTGAAGTCAACGACAAGGCACCAACAAGGCCACGATACAAAACATCTTAAAAAAGCGATACGACTGCTGTGACGTCGAGACAAAGTTAGCTTGGTGTTGACGGATCAACCTTGGAATCTGCAATCTTACCAAGATTCACATTTTGTTCCAGAGCCTTCGACTCTCTTACGTGGTCTTCATGAACAAATGAGGTTTGCTCAGTTATTGATCTGTAGGCTAGATGTTCAAACTTTTTTTCCTCCATGTCCTTCAAGTACACAGGGCTTCGAAAACATCCCCACACACCAATGACAAGTGAGCAAACTAATAAGCCGATGAAGGCCATGTGGTATGGTCGAAAGATCCGGATAAGTGAACCTTGAGTGAAGATTGTCCTGCTAATATCTTGAGAAATGAGCTCACTGAATGTGTCTGTTTTACTCCGAATGAAACTCTGTGGAGTTTTTTGTTGTTGTGTTTTCACCTTTTGGTTGTTTTTCTTTTAGTTTTCGGTCCATGCAGCATATTTCAGGCCATGCTGGATTGTCACCACACGAAAAGGGAGAGTTTTCTTCAAGGCACAGCAAAAGACATGAATAACAAACTACAATCAGTTAACATTCAGTTTCATGAGAAAAAAATGTCACCCACTATACGGAGAAAAAAACAAATAACCCCTGAATGCAAAACTGACAGACTGAATGTACATCGATGAGTTTAGCACACATTAAAACTTGGATGAGGATATAAATGCTGATCTCATTTATACGACGTAGTCGACATGCAGCGGAGTGTCAGACAGAAGAGGTTGATGCAGCTGATTGAGTTGTGATACAGTATGGTGGTGCTTTCATTTTACTGTTTGGATTTGCAGTATAACAAAACTTAAATTTTAGCACAGAAATATTTAACCAACACTGAAACTAATAAGAATAAATGATTAAAAAGTTTCACAGGTAAACTATGTAAATATAATGGCTTTAGTGTAGTTAGTCTCAATAATTCACATAATTAGCAAACCAGGAAACCGTCCCGTCCCTGCCTCCGGTCGAGCCCTTTCCTCTTCGTGTCCAGTCTCTGGGCTAAGCTAAGCTAACAGGCTCTTTATCAATCTTCTCATTGAAACTCAGTGCAAGAAGCTGAATTAAAGTTGATCCAAAAATGTCAAATAAATAAACAAAAATCCAGTTGGATCATGTACATGGTCAAAATAGCATAATTGGTTAATATTCTGATTAAGATGGGACAGCTCTACAAATCCTTGACCAATGTTCAGTGCTGCCCCCCCCCCCACCCTCCATCACCACCACCACCACCACCCCCACCACCACCACCCCGACCCAAAGCACAATATCGAAGACACCAAAATGAATGTAGCAAAAATCCAGTGGCAGCCCTAAACTGACACTGTAGCAGTTACAGGTTCAGTCGAGCCTCTTGTGCCTCCGCAGAGAGAGTGTACATATATTACAGTACATCTCTGAGTTACATTCGTTCCTCTCCGTCTGTCTGCTCTCTCACTGCAGATGGCTTCACAACTAGCTGCCCTCACCCTCAGCCTCGCCGAGCTCTGCCGCGGAGGAACCAGATATCACCCGTGCCCAGACCACTCTGTCAGTCTGTCGGGGCAAGCCTGCTCACACCGCCCACTCCGATGGGAACTTTCACCTCCGCTCATGTCCAAGTGGCACGGCATGGACAGAGAATCTCTGACAGCAAGCCGAAGGCAATTCCACCCCAGTCATCCTCATTACATTTAACCTTTTTAATTTGCAAATGAAACCATAGAAGAAGACAGAATCTCCGTCATGGTGCATCCAATCGTTGAACTTCAAAAAATCTGTACATTTAGCTTGAAGTTATCTTCTGTTGAGACTGATGTTCGTGTCTAAGAGACAGGTTCAGAAGAAGTTTTGGTAAACTGCTTTCTTTCTTTTTTCTTTTTTTTTATTGTGTTTACATGGATTCAGCTCCTGCGCTATCGAGCTCCTTTCCTCTCCAGGTCCTTTATCCTTTCTAACAAGCCCAGTCTTCTCTCAGGGTCTGAGGCAGCCAAGTTGGAGTCTGAGGTCAGTGGTAAAAACGCAGCATTGCGGCATTTAGCGTTTTGTGTTCCCAAGCCGAAGGACACGTGGAAATCAGTTTGGGGGATTTGGTGTTACTGGTAGCCCACGGGGCTGTCCATGAGGGGGCTGGAGCAGTACCGGTCTGGGGGGTCTTGGAGCTCAGTCTCACGGGTCTGGGCGTGTTCTTCCTCGCCCTCCTCTTCCTCCACTGGGCCGTGGCTTGAACTCTGGGAGCTTGCCATGGCGCCATAGCTGTGGTGGGCTGGGGAGGGCATCGGAGTCAAAGCCAGCTCTGGCTCCAGCAGCACGGATGCCACAAACAGCTGAGGGAGGCAGATCAGCATATAGTTTATGGCTGTGTCACGCAGTAAATCACTTAATTCATGGGGAGTGTATGAGATGAAAGAAGGGTTTTGTTTCCCAGCCTACACTTAAATATCCATACATTTGCATATAATCACTATTATTGTGTTGTATGCAGTCAGTGCAACATAACATCTTTGCACCAAGTTAAGATCACAACAATCAATCATTCTGAATGCTCATCTGAAGAAACATTACAACATGGTGATTATATCATTTTTATGCTTCGAGGAATCACACTGGCCGTTTGTTCGGTTGGATCATTTATAGCAAATACTTTAAAGGATCATATGTAATGTAACAACTAATTAAGGGCTGTTAGATAAACGTAGATGAGTAAAAAGTACAATAGTGGGCTTCGAAGCTCAACCGAGACGTGGCCAAACAGCAAAGAGCTTGTTTTCTGGAGTGGATTCTCTGATACCATCACTCACAACTGCATCACTGTTTAGCAGCTGACTCTCAAATCTCAGATGTCAGAGTTTTCCCATCAGCACTTAAACACTTTAAAACACCGCATCCTGGAAAACTCATTGAACTACTGATATGGCCGACACAAATAAAACTGGGCCATCTGTCAACTTTCGAGTCTCTTGACAGTTGTAGTGGCCAAAAAGGTAGGAAACATGCATTCAGAAATTTTGCATGCTTTGTGAAATCTTCAGCACATGTTAAAAAAAACTACTAGGGGATTTTTAGAAAACAAAAATAACAATATAATCTATTAGAATATGTTTTTGAGGTGTACTGGGTGAGAAAACAAATGTGGTACGGTACACTGGAGGCAGTGGTGGATGTTACAGTACTCCTGTCTGCATCAGCGAACGTCCCCTCTGCTGGCTGATCACACATCTGAAAAACAAATGAAAAAAAGAAAGTGACCAATGGAGAAAAGTAGTTATGACCCTGAAATACATGCAGTTTATTCAGTATTGGTGCATCTCCAGCTGAACTTGATCCCGGTGGGTTTTAAGAGGAGCTGACCTGGTAGCTTGTCGACTTGTCTGGTTGCTTCCTAAGGCACAAGCGGAAGAGGTAACAGGCAATAGAGGAGATCAGGGACACGGAGGTGAAGAGAGTGATGGGATGCACTGGACCTGTGACAGTAAGCAGAAACATATGAATTACAGTATTTCTATTATTACAGAGACCAGAACGTGTCATCGGGGTTAAAGGTATGACATTGAGTTGGTTCAAATTAACATGTCAGATAGTTTTCAGTTCATGTCAACAATGACTCTTCCACGCACACAAGAGTTAGCTGTGGAGTTCCACAGGGTTCTGTGCTCGGTCCGATACTCTTCACGTTGTACATGCTCGTCTAAGGCAACATTATTAGGGAACACTGCATAAATTTCCATTGCTATGCAGATGACACTCAGCTATATTTATTCATAAAGCAAGACAAAACAAATCAAACTTCAAACATACTTTGAGGACAAAAAGGCCTGAAAGGCCTCAAATTTTATACTTTTAAATTCTAACCCTTTAGAAACTTACTATCTAACCATATACTGTAGTTACTCTGGATGTCTTGGCCTGAGGCAGTACAGTGAGGTACCATGGAGCTATATTTGATCAGGATATGTCCTTCTGCCTTCTTTCAATTGTGCAATATTGCCAAAATAGGAACATCCTGTCTCAGAGTGATTCTGAAAAAAAATAGTCTCTGTATTTATTACTTCTAGACTGGACTGTGGTAACTTCTTATTATCAGGACATCGCAATAACTCTCTTAAAAGCCTCAAGTTGATTTAAAATCCTTCTCCTGACATAAAAAGCCTTTAATTACCAACTCCATGATATCTTTAAAAATGTCCGCGTGTCCTACTATCCCAGGAGAATACAGGCTAATAGTCCTAGTCTTCCCAAAAATAGAACGGGAGGGCAGATGCTGTATAAATCCAAATTAATTTAATTAATGCAATGGTAGTTATGGAAACTTTGACAGGATATATTTGTCATTGTTAAAGTACCTAATCTGAGCACAGAGAAGAAGAGCAGCCAGAACATGCAGAGGATGGGAGCCACGATGACCTGGCTGATCGCTGCTCTGTGGATCTGCTGGCTGAGTTTGGTGGGAACGTATGCATAGTAGATGTTGTAGCGGTCCACCATGTGCTTCAGGATCACATAGAGCAGACCTAGACAGACACAGTAAAGCAAACATACACTGATCAGTATCTTCAGCATGAAAAAGGGATGAAGCCTCATCTGAATATCCATCATGGTGGACATCATGTCCACGGTTTGAAAAACTCACCGAGGATGGTGGGGTAAAAAAAAAGTGCAGTGGAAAAGTAAAAAGATAACAGCAGGAGGCCGCACATCTAAAACACTTTAGTATTCTTTGGAAAATGGGGGCAGGACAGTCATTGTTTTAGGCAGAAAGACAGAAAACTCTCCTTTAACACCAATCTGATATTTTACACTGTTCTGTCTGAAAAAACTTCCATCGACAACCACAAATTAGGCCTTGGGGCCTCAAACACTTAATAAATCTGTGGCTCAATGCAATGATCATTGTGCAGTAACATTATTGTGACATGGCTACCACGTGAACAGATTTATTTTAGAGGGAGCAAGAAACACGTCTTAAAACTATCAACTTTGAATGAAACCCGTGTTGGCCCTTTGTGGTTCCTCTCAAATAGTGTTTAACTAAACCAATGAGGCTGTTTGCCTCAGCACTGCCACAGAAAAATGTTTGTGTGACTAAAATGCCAACCTGCAGCACACAACACAGGTAAATCGCACAGAGGAGCCGGGTTCGGTGTATGAAAGGGGCCCGTTCGGACTGACGTTGAAGTAAATAGAGGCTTGGTGAGCTTGGGCAGAGACAGGAGCAGAGTGGGCGTCTGGCTCGCAACTCACTGTGTCTGGGTGTCTGGGACTACAGCAGCAAATTCACACAGTCTGCATCGGACTGGCAGGCAGTTGAGGAGAGTGAGGTTACAGTATGAGAGACGGCACACACACATACACGAGTAAGAGGGAATGTGACGGGATGCAGACAGCAGAGAAAAGAGGAATAGAAGACAAAGTAGATGATGACACAAGAAGGTAATTGCATGTCGCTCACCGAAGGGTGTAATGATGGGACATGTGATGCTGTAGGTCATACTGACAGCAAAGATACACATGGTCCAGGCGTATTCCAGGCCAAACTGGAACTCATAAGCCTGACTCTGCAGACAATAACACAAACATTGTTTCAGCTTCAAATCAAACCTCACATTAAAATGCCGAGATAAGCACTGAGGCTCTACTAACCCGTTTGACATGAATCCGCTCAGCCTGGGACTTTGCGAAGCAGAGGCGGAGGGCGTACACCGTCAGTGCCGGGATACGGAGCAGCTCCATAGACGTTCCGATCAGACTGGATGTAATCACGTAGTTTACAAAAAATGCACCGTTGTCGGGAAGAAACACACACCTGCAAGACAAAGAAGAGCGTTTGGCTGCTCCTGAAAGGCCTTCTTGTGATTCAGTTTGTTCTTGGTGCATTATCTTCAGACAAAAAGAATAATCTTACTGGAATTTGATCTCCTTGTCATCCAGGAAGTTGACATCAAAGAGCCAAGTGAAGAAAAGATCAAGACTACAGTGTGAATAAGGAATAAAAAGGACATATTTAAAAAAATATTTACATTGAAAAAGTGCCTAAAACAAAAGAAGGGCATTAAAACGTACATAAAACCAGACGTTATAAGCGTGTTTTGCATCTGTAGGTGTACCTGGACAGACCAAGTGAGGGCAGGATGATGGCCATGAAGACCAGCAGAAAAAAACACTTGTGCATCGTCACTTGGTTCTCGCCAGATCTGAGACATTAAATGAATAATAAGGGACCATAAAAACATGGTTATACAATGCAGATTTAGTTACAAAACATATCCAAACAATTTCCTCCAACATTATAAAGTTCTGGGATGTAAAATCAGCTGACTACATTTACAGGACTGTTGGGTCCATTAGCACGAACTACACTTTTCACTCCAGTAAACAGTTGATTTGCATTCGGTCCTTCGCACATCACGCCTGCACAACACGTTTGTGGGGGTGGTTATGTAAAGATAAGGTGCTTATAGGTGCTGCGTGAGGTTGTTTCCTAATGCACAGTTGTTCTGCTCCTCCTCCTGCTAGTCACGGCGCATGGTGACTAGCGCACATGGACATCTCTATGACAACCTGCCCAGAATAACAGTGCAGCGAGAGTGACAGAGAGAAGGAGGGAGAGAGTAAAAAGAGCAAGAGGGTGAACGAAAATAAAAATAATTGAAATTTTAAAAAAAATGCTGAGAGTTGAGAGGAAGACAAGCAGCTACACACGGAGGGTCCATTTGAAGAAGCAAAGCACCAGAATTTCCATTTCCCAGGAGAGTGGTTTTCGAGTACCTGGTCCAGTGGGACTCAAAGAAGGCGGAGTAATAGACGATGAAGGGCAGGAGCACCGAAAACGCCCACAGCAGCAGGGTTGGGAGGAACTGGGTAATGATTGGGCTCTGTGTTGGACAGCAAAAAGGTCAATTATTAAAACTGGAGATGGTCAAAAGGAAGCCTGGAAGGCACAAAGTTGAAAGGTCTCTGAAACTGACCCGCAGACTCTCCACAGGCCTGGTGACGTTGAACTTGTCCATGGTGTTGACGATGATGGCGGGAGTGGTGAGGAAGAAGAGCAGCAAGAAGAGGAGGATGTTGAGGAGGACGCAGCGGAGCCACCACCGAGAGCCGCACACCGACAGGTTTTCCCTGGCGATGGGAAAAATAACGAGCCTCAGTTCACATCCAGCAGGATGGACAGAACGGTTAACACACTCCTCTCCCTGCCATGCATGTACTTTATGTATTGACATACGCCTGGAATAGTCAGCTCAGGCGTCTCCTCTAAGAGAAGGGCTGAGTGTGTTTCCACCGAGCAGGTTGGGAACAGCACACTTCAGCGCTTCGTTTTAATGAAGGAACAAAAGTCCCAGCTCAACTTCGCAGCCTTCGACTGCTCCAGTAGTCCAGTTAGAGCAAAAACACATTTATACAGAGACACAAACACCCTGCAGCCAATCAGGCGTGGAGCACAACAGTGAGCGCTACCATCTCTTTGGTTAATCTTCCATACATATGCATCACTCATTTGTTGCATAATCTCACTGGGACTGCTGCATTTGCTTTCCAAGATAAGAAACATGTACTGTAGCTAATCCCATCGCAGATAGTGAATGAGCTTTAGATGGTGTTTGAGATCTGCGGCACACAAGCATCAACACTGTGATACATCTGAAGTGTCTTAAAAGGAATAGTATAGCCACGATGCGGCTCATTTGCATAATGCAAACCTCATTTCTAAATAAATAGAGTCTTGAGGGCCATGATAACACTGTGATGTTGCACGGACAAGCATTATCATAGCCCGCAAAACTTTGGTCTCAAGTCTAGTCTGGATCCAGAGGTTTCCAAAGATACCTAAAATGTCAGACTTAATTACAGGGAAATGTGTCTGAATTATGCACAAGTCAGGCAAGATTGAATATGATGCTGGAAATCTGTGTCTGTGTGGGTTTCCTCTGGGTGCTCTGGTTTCCTCCCACAGTCAGAAGACTTGCAGGTTAGGTTAATATATTTCTTGTATAGTAGGTGTGAATGTGAGTGTGAACAGGTGTACCCAGTGCATGCTGGGACAGGTCACATGAACAAGTGTACCCAGTGCATGCTGGGACAGGTCACATGAACAGGGTAAGTCTTTCAGTGTTTTCACTGTGGAAAATGTTGACACAGAAAGTGTTGAAGTTTTTAAAAGCAAATTCAGGATGTATTTTTTTTTTAGTCTGGCCTTTAACTGAACCTCATTTTTTATTATTTTATTTAGTTATTCAATTGTCTCTCTATTTATATGTTTCATCTGGTTTTACTTATTTGTAGATCTCTTCATATTTAATTTAAAATCTAATCTAATTTAAGTATTTTATTTGTCTAATTTTACATTTCAGTTGGTTTCACTTCTTGTTGTATTATTTTAGTATTTTATTTAACTCATAATTATGTGTTATTGATTTATTTTGACTGTATCTATTTATTTATACACTTTAATTGGTTTCAGTAGTTGTCAGTAGTTAAAGGGGTGTGTGTGTGTGTGTGTGTGTGTGTGTGTGTGTGTGTGTGTGTGTGTGTGTGTGTGTGTGTGTGTAGGTTGGGTATAGTTTTTATTGTTAATCACTTTGTGTTACATGGTATGTACATGAAAGCTGCTGTACAAATGAAGTCCAATTGACTGATTCAGGGATAACGTAGTGAAAATGTAAGAAGTATATAAGGATCCCTGAACTTTAAGTGGTGCTGTTAAAAAAAACACCACTGTGAGCTCCAGTAATCTTACCGGTACTCACCAGATAATGTCGCTGGGAGCAGGTGCGTAGCCGACGTCCCACTTGTGCGACTGCACCACCGTGGTGATGCTGGACTGTTGGGGTCTGCGACGACAGTGCACACGACCGTAGTCCTTCACGATGCTGGAAGACAAAATGAGATGTGAAGCGCTGCGGGGGAATTATGCACCAGCACTCAGCACGGCTGCTCTCCCAGTATGTCACACCATGGATTTTGTGGTCCCTACCTGCTGTGACAGCGTTTATATGATGAGAGGACCTGGCAAGCAGAAATCTCAGTGGCATGCTGTTGTTTACTCACACAGCAGTCATCCTCTCATCACGGAAAGTCACAAAGGCGATGCCCAACCTCTTCATGGAAATGCGGTTCTTCTCAGCGTTGAACTCGTCTGTCCGCTTCTCTTCTAACTCGCCGTAGTACTGTTCTGCATCCACCTGCAGAAAAAGTTAGCGCACACTTTGCTCACCTCATCTTTCCCTCTCAAGACAGTTTTTTTTCCCCAGATTTACCCTTGCAAATCATTACAGCGTCGCTACTTTTGCATTGCAGTGCCATCCAGTGGTGCAAACCTTTCTGTGCAGTGCAACTCCTCTACAGAGAAAGTCACGTAATAATTTCAGTAATCATGGTAAACACGTACCTTTTCAAAGCCACATATGTCGCAGCAGAATATCTGAGCACACGGATGGGTCTTGATCATGATCTTCCCCTCCTTTTGGGACTTTGTAGCGAAATACAGCCTGCCTTTCATTGCCTTGCGCCTGAAAAAAAAACACAGCCTCCTTAGACAAAAGCCCAAAAGGTCACAAACGGTGCCGCTCCAATCTGTAAATGTTTCGGTACCTCTCCAGGTCCAGCCTCATGAGTTTGTGGACATCGAAGCAGAAACGGATGTCAGTGACGGTGCAGCTGGGGTAGGCCTCGCTAGTGAATGGAGAAAAATAAGTTAATTATAATAAATCTATAGAGATGTGGATGAGATAAAAAAAAAAAAACAACAAAAAAACCCCGTCAGCACTGCCTTATAATCATAGTTAAACATAAGTGTAAGATTTAACTTGACTTAGAGAAGAAAACATGTGTACTGGAAGTGTTTGGTGATGAGTCCGGGGTCAGAGATCTCTCTGGGTATGGAGGTAATCATCAGTGTCCTGGCTACCTGTAACACACAACGCAACCACCATCTTTATTACAGAGAGAAATGTCTCAACAACTAATGGATGGACTGTCATAAAATTTGCCAGGAAATTTCATATTAGCATTCACAGGGTGAAGTGCAGTCACATTCATTAACTTTTCATGAAACATTTTACTCTGTCCAGTTCTTTAGTTTACGATCAAAATACTTGCAATACTGACATAGTCTTATTATTACATCATTTACATCAAAGCTCTGCTCTACCTACAGCCTCCAGATCTGATAGCATGAATGCAGACCATGTCCATAAAAAAAATAAAATAAAAAAAAAAAAAAAGAGTTTTTGATTTGCAGGATGTGAGCTGCAAAAAAATAAATAAATCTAAAATTAACCTTTTAGTTCAGAAAAATCTAGATCATGACTTGATAAGATGGATATTTTTGCTGTGGAGAAAATGGCCAGGCTTTGATGGTTAAACATGACATGGTGATAACAGACCTTCTCATCTTCCCTGTACTCCAGCCGTATCGAGTGGTGAGCCATACACAGCGATGTGATGATGAAGTAAACCAGAGCAAAGATGCTGTGCAGCCACAGAAAGCTGTCCCTTCGAGGCACATAAACAAATACAACAATTATAGATAATCCAGTTTTTTTTTTCACGGTTCTGAGATGTTTCATGAGATTTGATGTCATGCCTGCACTGTGTTAAGACTTACTTTGCGCTAACATTAGCCAGCGTTGTCCTTCCAAAGTTTTCAGGACTGTCTCCTGTAGAAATAATGAAAAATGACAGAGACCAAGACATTTAAATTTCTGTAATGACTTCAGGGAAACTTCTCCTCTTTTGCCTGGAGGGTGAAGGCAGAAATGAAGCAATGTCACTATTCAGAGAAAATGTTTTCCATCCAATTTAATGAAATATCTCAATGAATTTTACACAAAACTCAAAACATCACGGTCATGCCTACGGTGCTGGTGTAATTTGGGAACCTTTTGTTTGCTGTTGCCATGGCAGTGGGTGTGGTTTCTTTTTTAATGACTAGGGTGACACATTGCTCTATACGATGACAACCAGCAGTAATAAAGTTTCTGTGGACAGCCCAGGTCCTCGTAGACCCCATAATGGCCGATGCCTTCATACAGTTGTGGAATCTCTTTCTCAACACTTCCAACTAAATAAGCACACAACTGCCAAAAGGCATTTCTGCTGCTATTTAGCAGCTGGTTTTGTGCACCACTCCACCCCTGACACCTACATGTATACGGTAGGAGGAAATGAACCACTTTCTATTCCTACAATCTGACTTGGAGAAGTACTTGATGACTTGCCACTGGTATGCTAGCAACTCCCATGAGATGAAGTGCAACTTTTGAGCATACTGGGTGGTTGCCCCCCCCCCCCCCGTTAAAATTACCGTTTGAGTTAATTGGTTTAATTCCACTTTACCACATTTAGCTTAAAGCTCAAATTTCTGTGCATTTAACCGTGTGTGTGATTGTGTGTGTGTGGCCTGGCCTCCTTCCCTCCCTCTCTCTCCCTGCAAGGTGCCCCATGTATGTCTCCTGAGGTTTAAAGGAGATCCCTTGACTTTTCAGTCTGCTAGCTAGACCATCACGTGAGGACTAAAATACCCAGGAGGTTCCCGGAAAAGTTGACCGGCAGGATTACGGCCAAAGACAGCAGGGAAACCACCATCATGAGCAGGATGATGTGGCGCTGGAAGGACAGGTATGTGACGGCGTCGATGCCACATTTACTACGGATCTCCTCATCCCTGCAGAAACAGAAGGAGGGGGAAATCAGAATCCCTTAATGCCAGATATCCTAAACCCCCTCAACAACACGACACAAAGAGAGATGCTACGAATTGAGATGTGATGAAAAAATGAACACATGCTGATGTAATTATAATCAAAGCAGTGCGATCTTAATCTAGCGTATGAATGCAGCTTGGACAAATGGGCCAGCAGCTTCTATCTCATCATGAGGAAAACATGGGCGCCACTGCTTTGGGGTCAGAAACTGTGGTTACCAGGCAGGAAGTTCAGGAAACCCAGTGTTATAAAATAGAACAAAAAAAAAAATAAAAAAACATGAAGAAAAGAAGTGCATGTTGGTCCAATGGCAGCCCACACATTGAGAACTCGCAGGGTGGGTTTCTGCTTTTCCTGGGATCCCAGGGTGAGCTGCTAGTACGGGAGCTAAAAACGGGAGCACCCAAAGTCCACCATAATACTATGGAAACCATGGATACCCTGGCAATGGCTTTTTTACAGGTCTAAATCGGTTGTATGCAGTCAGACTCGAGCAAGTGCAAATATTCAACGGGCAACCACGGCACCAGCAGTCGCACAGGCCCAGATGGGTTTGTTTTTGCAGCTAAATGAGATATCGCACAAGACTTTACATTTGATGGTGACATCAGCTTTGAAGACAGACAGCCAATGAAATAATGGAAGCTCAGAGGAGAGAAGACTATAATAATTACAAAGGGTTTGTGTTTGCTTACTTCATATGGAAAAGAGATGAAAGCCACGAGCAGAAGCCCTGGAGGAAGAGCAGAATCATAAAACAGCCCGTGCATAGGTTATTAAAGATATATGACATATGTAATCAAGTCTGCACACCACATCTGGGTCCTTGTATGCATCCACTATTTGCATAGTAATAAGGCCTGCACAATGACACAGAGATGGAGATTTAATAGGTCTAGCCTGGAGCTGTAATCACTTTACTGCAGCCTCAGCTCTGTGTAGGCACAGGCCGATGACTCCAGTCTGACTCTTTGACTTACACTGTTATAAACATGCAGGGAGTGACCTCAGTCTATCACATAGGTGTCATGGAGTCACAGACAGTCCAGCTGAGTCATGATCCAAACTTTCCTTCTTACAACAGTTGACGCAGTGCCCTCTTAGACAACTGGACTTTATTATAAAAGCTCAGCATGCAGCATTTTTAGACATCGGTATATCGCCGGCAAATCCAAAGTGACACTGCGGTCTAATTACTAGAAGTAAACGAGAACATGATCAGGAAGACTAGCAGACTGTCTAACATCATTGCTATTGGTAATGATAGCGTTTCTTATAAATGAGGCTTTTGCAGATGACTGGAATCTGCCATCCTCCTCAAACACAGTGCTTCTTTACCCTCATTACACTATTATAGTGATTAAAGCCACCCGGTGGCGATTTCAACCACTAGTGGCACTGTAGAGCAGCGTTTGGACGAGCAGGTCCAGTTATGAAAAAACAGCCAAAACAATGACACCCCTTGTGGCTCCTTTCACATTACACAGTTGGTAGATATATTTGTCAATAACAATAATAATGAATATGCTTTGCTTTATGAGTTATGTGTTTAAAATCTCCGTTACATAAAACGTGTTTTGTTCAGAGAAGCTGAATGGTACCTTTGATTGAGCTGAAAATGCTATGAAGAGATTCGTCTGTGTCTCTAAGAAATGATGAAACACTCTGTAACTCAAAACTCACCATGTCCTTGGTCTCAGAGTCGGAGGGGCTAGATTCAGAGGGAGACTTCTCTTTCTCACTTGGTTCTCCATAAAACAGGGATGTGAGACTGAATTAGGAAGATAGCACATGGAAAGAAATACGATCATCACATTGATTTTGGCCTGACGTGACCTTATTAATACATGAAGGCATAATGTAACTGCTGCCGTCACAGTGCAGTGCTGAAATCCATCCATGTGCACATAAAGGGCATAAAATACATACAGCGTGGTCCAATCTAATGAAGCAAGTGCGGTGATTGAGTTTGTGGATATTTCTCTGTGGGCTATACCACTGACAGTTCAACAGTGTGTCAAATTAAGCAGCATAATTGAATTACTATGAGAGAAGACCGCTTGGCAAAACGCACAGATGCTGCTTGCCCTCGAGTGCTATGGAGCCGCCATCGGTCAGGCGGCACTAACCAAGCCTGCACTCCCCTGGAGAGGAGACTCAGGTCGAGCAGAAGAAAACTGCTGCAGAGTCATGAAGACTGTTGCATTTACCTGGACTCATTTAAAAAGGTATTCAAAATACCCGTCGATCCACAACAAATGGACTTTTCTTGACATCTTTAAAGGATAAATCTGGCTGTATTGTGTTTCTTCTGTCAACAAATCACATGGAAAGACCAAAACAATAAATGAATCATCCTACCAAGAATTAGTGTCCACTAGCTAAAGCTTATTCTTACATCCAGTTGCTGTAAATGCTTATTAGCGTCAAATGTGTGTTACTCTACAGCTGGAAATAGTCCCAACAGATACATTATTTATTGTATTTTAATGAAGTACACTACAAACTACAGTGCCTAGTTGTTTTAGAAAATTATTCAGCCACACAAAAACCCTTGGACACGAACAATTTGTAAGATATTTTTAAAACTTCAGTGATAACCAGTTGACTTGAGGCTGAGTGCTACAGGCAGCATAGAGAAGTCATAAAGTACTAAAAGACAGACACATGCATTGTTGGCTTTTAATAAAACTTGTCGACAGTAAAAAAAAAAAAAAAAAAAAAAAGAAGAAATTCTGTATATATAATAGAACCAGCTTTGTAGCCGTGTCCATTACGTTATTTATCAAGGGAAATGCCAAACAATGTCTGGCTCCTGGCTTTCAAAAATTAAAAAAATGTGCTGCTTTTCTCTGTTTTCTCCTGCTGTTGAACATTGTCTGGATGTTTTCTGAAAACTAAAACAAACCTAACAAAAAGCCCTGGACTGAACAGAGTGAAGAGATCTTTCCACCGAAACCACTGTGAACTGCAACGTGTAGGTCAGGTCTGTGTTAACACCGTGGAGTTGGACTTTATTAACATATATAGAATATGATTAAAGCGATCATAGACAGTGTTGCAAGTATCATTCCAATGAAGATGATTGGTATTTAAAGAAAGCTGAACAGAAGTTCCTCGCAGTAATTTGCAGCATCATTTACACTCAGCAGAGGGCGCTGCAGCACCAGGACTCAGTTCCCTGATGATTATTACTCCATCTTAAATGTTGACATGGCTTACAAACCAGGAAGTGCAGATGATTGTTTTTGTGTGTGTGTGTGTGTGTGTGTGTGTGTGTGTGTGTGTGTGTGTGTGTGTGTGTGTGTGTGTGTGTGTGTGTGTGTGTGTGTGTGTGTGTGTGTGTGTGTGTGAGACAGGGAGTGAGGGATTTACCTGTCATTCTCCATCAGCAGAGCCAGGCGGCCGTAGTCCCAGGCAGCCTTCCTCAGGCAAGAAAAGACGAGCAGTAAAAACTGTAACACACACAACAAGAACATGATTTCAGAGCTTCTGGGAATCGGATTTACACAATCTCGCACACTCGCTGTGCTCATCCTCTCCGAGTGAAATATCTCCACACTGCTTGATTATAAAGCCGAGGCCTGACTCCAAATTCTCATAAATGGTCCACAAACAATTGATGGAAAATGCAGCAGCATTAATGAGCTATCTTCTTCATGTAGTACGTCTGGTACGTGGTTGTCTTGGAAACTACCACAGACAGGTCAGCATGCACACATGAACACATGCTGTGCAGTAATGACAACGCAGTGTGGTCAAAAGCAGGAATAAATCTGAGTAGCCCGCACTTAGCCACAAATGGAGTCCAAACTGAACATCACAATGAGGGACAAAGACCCCTATTTAATCATACAGTGTTGTTGATTTATGTTAAATAACCCTGGTAAAATATCTCAAAGGATAACTGCACCGTGACGGATTAATGTTGACTAATGCAAACTGAGTAAAAGTGCTGATGAATGTTTGATTTTAATTGCAGCATTAAATCATTACATCACTGGAGTTTCAGAAGACATTTGGTTCTGTGGGTGGGGATGACAGCCGTGCTAATAGAAAGAAAGCTCCCATAAATGTTGACTGATTCCTTTTTTAGTGATCTAAAGCCATGCATAGACAATCAGGACAACTTGACTGAGGCCTGCGGATGAATAACGAGCCTGCGCTCACATTAGCAGTCAAGGCTTAGACTCCCTTTTTGTAAAAATCTCTCCATCATCTCTGTTTTCTTGGTGTCCAACTCCTCCCCTCCCTGTTGTTTTATTCTATTCTGTCTTGATGCGTGGGCACGCTCTCCTCAAGTCCCACAGATGATTTATTCTGTATGATGATGGAATTGATGCAGAGGCGTGCTCCCGTCACCTGGGGGGAAGCGCGCTTTGACTCATGCTTGTCATTAGGAGACAGCGCTCAGCCCTGTGTGTTGGCTTGACAACCAGGCGGCGTTAAAATGAGCCAATTAAAACGCGGAGGTGGCGGATCGAGAACGATATCAGTGCAGAGTTCAAACTTGACGAGGTCTGACAGCGGAACTGAGGTAGTTGACAACTGAAAATGGAGGCCCATTATTATCTGGGGAAAAAATGGATCTTTGTTTGTAAATAGTGTCCACACTGTATTGTACTGTGTGAAAGGAAAGTTACAGCATGCAGATTTAACTTGACATCTACGACATGCACATAATGTGTTTGTATTTGTAGTGTTCTTGTACATAATTATGAGATCTAAAAGCCCAAATTAGGAGTAGACAAATAAAATGTTCCAGTGTTTTGCAAGGCAATAGCTCAATTTAAAGTCTGGGATAATTTTTGGAGACTTTTCCTACAGAAAATTTTAAAAATAAAATTGCTTGAACCACTTATACCCCCATTCACACCTACTAGATTTTAAGAATGTCCAATTAACTAACTGGACTGGTTGTAACGTGCAGTACAAATGCAATATAATGTTTTGTATGGAGGAAACCTGTGGATTTGAGGACATGAAAGCTCTGCACAGACGGTGGATGGTGGATGAGGGTCTGCAGTCTCTTTCTGTGAGGCGACTTTGCCTCCACAGGACTGTATGTGACATTTGCAACAGTATTTTTTCCACACATTTGTTGAGTATGTTTGCTCACAGATGAAAAATCATTTTGAGTCTTTAACCACAAACAGTGTCTGTGTTGTTGTCCCTGTAATAAAATACCTTTTAGCTTTTGATTTGTTTTGTCTTTTCATTTAGATGTGGATTACAGATTTAACCTTTCTGCATCATCATCATAATTACGCAAGAATCTTATAATGCAAAGTCTTAAGATCTACAGCACATTAGAGTTGTAGGATTGAGTGCAGTTTAACAGTAAAGGTTAAATCACACATTAGAATTTAGAGTTTACTGTTTATAATCATGTATAGGTGTTGTGGTAGTGAGGGTTTAGGTTACAAATGTACAAGTCAGAGGAAGGCCGTTGGAAATAATTATAGACATGAAGATGTTTGTGTGTTGACATGTTTCCAAAACCAGAATGTCTGAATTGATTTCACACATTCCTGCTTGATGTCCAACACTCCCGTTGCTGCTGTTCTGCTTCATTATCATCACGAAGGGAGCAAATTGTTTGAGACAGGACATCTATTAGATACTCCATTTTTACAGAAATAGCCCTCAGACCATGCATCACCTCTTGTTGTCTGTTTGTGTTAGGGCTCGTCACAATATCTTAACAGTGTCGGCAGCTTTGGGTATACAGAGACCTTGTTGTCAAGGACCTAAAGCTGCAGCACGACACAAAGAACGGGAACAGGTGATTTGGAGTGGAAAACGATGGACATTAAATGTAAATGTGCTTCTAACTACAGCTCGAGGATTTTCTGTTCATCCTTGTTCTTGATGATAATAAACTCAATATCTTCTGGAACCTTTTTAGTTTTGGATCCACCAACGCAGGCTTTCTACAGACCCAACAGTTAATCAAGACATAAGTAGAAATAGAAAGTGGGGCAGCATGAAAATGTCAAAAAGACAGTTCAACATGACTTTTCTAGAGCGGATTGTGTGAGCAGTCTATATTGTTTGTTTGTGTGTGTGTGTGTGTGTGTGTGTGTGTGTGTGTGTGTGTGTGTGCGCGTGTGTGTGTGTGTCCGCACCATCCAGAGCACCACGTTGATGAGAAGCACGGTGGGCACCCCACCAAACGGCAGACCCTGGAGGACGCTGCTGCGGGAGTGCGAGCTGTAGCATCTCTCGGCCGTGTTGTTTTCCTCCCCAAATGGCTCCAGGAAGCCCAGAACATCCAGCTCCAGGGGCCTCGCCTCCACAGGGGGCGCTCTCGTCACAAACAGCTCAGACTGCGCCATCAGCACTGGACCATATCTGAAGGAAAACACAGACAGGTCAACCGAGGTCTCTGGGGCATTTTTTATCAGCTTTAAAACACAAGTGTTGAAGCTCTCAGGATCCACAAGTGGCTCTGATGTGTTGTGCAGTCATATTTGGGTTAATGACAAAACAAATTACTATGTCTGTAATATTATTGTTGACATATAAACTCAACTTTTGCTAAAAATTGAATACAACATTCATTTGAGATAATGCTAAATTCTAGCAACCAACATAAGCTTCAAGTAAGGAAGTGGCATTAAAAGAAGAAGATGCTCATTAACCTTTTCATTTTGTGAGAAAAATCTATTTTTTTCCGTGAAAGTTATAAGACCTCACTTAAATTGGTTTAAAGTCTGTTGTTGTGGGGGGCCATCTTTTAAATATCCACTCAGCCTGCACAAGCCTCTTCACAGACACAACAAATTACAATGTTTGTGCATTTTAAATGGAGACACTGATTACAGATGGGGCGTTAGCAATAAGTGGGGAAACTGTGACTTGTTTTTATCAGACACTCAGTCTAACAAACATCCTGGTCCATAAGCAGCACTTATTCTCTGTCCGTCTATTGGACAACGAAATATGCTGTATGTAAAAGACAAACTGATTGGATGACAGGAAAACTGCAACATCTTTAAAAAAAAAAAAAAAAAAAAAGATGCTGACAAGCACATTTAACAGTACAAGAATGAAAACATACTTGACTTCAGGTTTGAACAGATTGCAGTGGACGGGCAGTTGTTGCCACTGTCTGTGTATTTCCCTCCGTCTGTGTCGCATGCACAGGATACAACACTGACCACCGAACGGAGGCCTGAGCCATCTGTCCTCCAGCAGCACACACTATGCTCTCTTTCAATCAATACAGTCCCGACTCAGCTGCTCGGCTTGTGTACACTCCTCGCTGAATAAACAGGCGGAGGAAATGGAGCAACAACAGAGTGCTGACAAAGCTCTGCATCGATACTGCAATTTCATGACTAATAAACACCAATTATCAGATTTCATGGGAAAAATTTGATTTCACAATATCAGGGCTGTTGTTACTTTGACAGAACGGCACGCTCCGTAGTAAATAAGCCATTTGATCCGCAGCAGTAGACGGCAGCCAAAACTGCATCCCAGTCCTCTGCTGTCCAGCGCAAGAAAGCTAAGGGCCTCCAAATTGGCACACGAGACTAAACTCAACCTCGGTGTGATTTATCACTGCGCCAATGATGTCACTTCCCGAGAAGCTCCATCACAGTTAGGCAAAGCATTTACCAAACAGCACTTGCTGGGCAACAGAAGCCACAGCAGGATATCTGATGTAGGAGGGGAGCTGATCAATGGCCATGCTGCTGGACCGCCATACATCACACTCCGAGAGGTCTAGTGAAGAGCACAAGCACAAAAATACGACCCAGTAATCTTTAAGCAGCTCTTCCGGGACTGCTCTAGTCTCTTTCTCAGTTCCCGTTGTGAAACTGTATAGTTTGCAGTCAATATTCAGATACTGTCAGATACACAACGTCTGAGCCTCTCTATGGAGACGACAGGAGATTCCCTGAGGATGGATCACAAAGCGAATCCATTACAGACACACTCTCAGCTCGCCTGCGGAGCGGCGTTTCCACAGAAGCCGATGTACCATCAATGTTTCCTCTCTTTGCCAATAATGAGCTTAAGCCATCGATATGTACCAAAGGGCTATTTTCCTGCTAAAACTTTACAGCACAAAGAGAGAACACGTTGTTCTCTGACAAATCAAATAAAACAGAGGCTCCTGCATATTGAATAGTCGGTCACACAAAGTATAACAAAGAATTGGTGGCATTTAGGTCCCTGAATTCTCTTTAATTTAATGAAATTAGATGATAAATTTAAGATGATAATGTTGTCAAAAGTTTTCATTGGGAAATATATTCACAAACAAAGTGGTTTTGAAGTTGTGGGATCAATTGAGCAGCAAATCAACCAAAGCACTCAGTCTAAATAGTTTCTTTAACATGCTTTGTTTATGATAACATTATAGTTCTTGATTGCAGGATTTGCCTGTTTTATTTATTTTTTGTAAATGATATCAGTCAACATGTCAAAATGCCTCCAAAGCTGCAGTAAGAAAGTGCCTATTTTTATATTCATTATTTTGATGGTAGCAAACAAAACAAAGAGCAGCTGTGTGATCTGTGACATGAAGCAACAGGAGCTCAACCAAACAGAAACGATGCCCGATTACGGAAGAGAAACACAACCAGCTCGCTGGAAACTGGAAACCCACGGAGCCGTGACAACATTTGACATGCAGAAGCTTAAACAGACCGTCATTGACTCACTGAGCTTTTCCTCTTCCTGCATCAGACCAGCCACTTACGTTATACGCTGCCGTCTAACAGAGAAGCACTTCTCCTCCACCTCCAGGACCGGGCAGGATGCTGAAGGATGCAGGCTGACTGTGGTGTGGTTTCACACAACATTTGGACAAACGTCACAGCATGACTCAGCAGTTTACTGGTGAGACTCCATGGTTATTTCTCTTCCCGTCTAATCCCTCATGTATGAAAACACTCAAACACGCTCATACTGATCCCAAAGTATCCATTTCTCCTCCAATTTATTCAACTCTGCAAATCCGGAGTCTTTCTAATCCTTTGCCTCTGCTCATTTCTCCCCTCTCTCTGAATCCGAGCTTCCAAATCAGCGCAGCAGATTACAAACTAGTGTTTGGCTTGTGGAGCAGCGCTGTGCCTCCCGCTGGCAGAATGAGTGAAATCTCTCCTCTGTGCTGGGTTAAACTATTAAGATCACAGATGCTGAAGTCAGGACAGCAGCCGCGAGCTGGTGATAAAATACACCTGAGTTTGACTCAGATGCAGAAAAAATGGCAAACTGTGAAGACGACAAAAAAAAAAAAAAAAAAAAAAAAAAAAAAAGAAGCTAGCTCAGGTCAGCTAATCTGCTCATTGCACCAGAAAAAACAGCTGAGGTGTGTGTGTGTGTGTGTGTGTGGGGGGGGGGGGGGCTGATACAGACACAACAATTAGACTTTTAGTCAATCAAGATTTATCGTCCTTCTCTACTAACATACATTAAAGATCATTGTTTGGCATTTTATTAGATAGGAGTTTTATCTTTGTATTTTGCACATCATGGGACTGTGAGAAACAATATTTCGATCTCTCTGTATGTCTTGTTCATATGATGGATTGATATTAAAAGTTAAGTTGAGCACAGACAGGAAATGTGGAGAAAAGAGCAGGGGAAGGACATGCAGTGTCCTTTGTAAGACCATGAATTCAATGACAATCCAAAACAGTTGAGATATTTCAGACTAGCCCAAAGTGATGGACCAACACCGCCATCCTTAGAGCCATGCTGCTGCCTTGAGTAAACACATTGTGGAGATAGAATGAAAAACATTAAGGCCAAGATTTAAACCAAGTGTTGGAATCCTCTATAGCTTTTACTATCCTTTAAATCATTTTTATCAGATCTTCTTACAACTGATTTGCCATGTTGAAATGAGAAGCTGCTATCATATAAAACATCCATGACAGGAAATACAGTATCTTTACATTTAAACATGTTTTAAAGGGGTTGGATTCTAATTCCCAGCTGCACCAAAGTCTAATAGCTTCCATAAAGCAGTCGGTGGAGAGCCCTGGTCGAGCTTTCTCTCCCTTCGTTATACTTTTAGTTGGATCCAGATTCATTACCTGCCTGAGGGACTGAGAGAGAGATGGCCATGTTTTGCTCGAGAAACGAACCATAAATAAAATGTGAACTTCTGTTGACTTCCAAACCTCTGCACCTAATCAACTGCCAGTCACTGACAAATAAAAGACTAACCTCAAGGACATTTCGCAATCACCATAAATAAAAGAATCATGACTTCAGAGCGTGTTTTTTTTTTTACTGCACTGCCTGCAACCTTGTTAAATATGCACTTTTCCCCAACTGTCCTGTTTGTGTTGGCAAAGATTGCTCGCTCTGCTTGAGACACCCCAGGTTTGATGTTTGCCTTGTCATCTGCTTCATGTCTAAAGCTCTGAGCTGGTACAATATGTATGTGTTCTGCATCATAATCTCAAAGTGATAAAATGCGTATTGAAATAAAAAAATTCTTTTAAACTATCCCGTAAAAACAGTGCATTTTAATTGACTGTTAACAAGGCAATAAAACTCCAGTGACATGAGAGGACTCAGTGTGGAAGCTCTCCTTTTACCTCACTTCAGATCGGACCCATGCATTAATCACACTTTCAAATCCATAGACTAAGAGCCAGCAGTTCCAGATTTGGTGTTAATCTTTTGAACTACCTACTACTATAAATGATGGGTGGAACCTGTCTTATTTAAACCTCTGACATCCGAAGCCTGTTATTCTCTTTGCTGTTGAAGTAATGCCAAGATCTAAAGAACTCCAAGGACTTTAGTAAAAGGTTGTGAATGCCTATTGGTGTGGCTTGGGAGTTAAAACATCTCCAAATCATCTGAAATCAATCATTCCACTGTAAGCAAACACTAGCAAATGTTTTTTTTTTTGGAATAGTCAAAACCTATAGTTGAGTCTTATTTAAATATTGTGGAGAGGTTTTAAAATGCCTCTTCCATTTCTTGCAGTTCCCGGGTAAACCCTCCAATAATCCACATGCACAAAAGGCTGAATAATGGTTGATAATGTGGTATCGAAGCCGGTGTTGAGAGAGCATTGGCAAAATCACGCGAGGGGTGTAATGAGACTTCTCTATGCCCTCATTCAGTCACATTTACTATGATACCTCTCACTCTGGTAAGAAGCGTCTGGACACCTTAATATTAAACATATACATGATTGTCGAACATCTCATTCTAAAACCCTGAGCATCATTATGCTGCTGTTAAAACATCCACTATTCTGGGAACCTGGCTGTCGGGACTCTTCCCACTGAGCCACAACAACATAGTCAGGTGGGTTACTGGTGTTGGATGAGAAGGCCTGGTTTCATTTCATCTGATCTCAATATGGAGGGGAAACTGGAAAAACGAATAGATGTGGTTTTGTGCACAGTGGTATGATGATGCTCTGTGAGGCTACACTTAGTGGTGCTTTGAGCTAAATACATCAGCATGCTCACATGCTCACAGGGACAGTGCTGACATGCTCACAGATAATGTTCTCCATTTTAGTTTAGTGTGTCAGCATGTTAACATGAGCTGATTAGCACTAAACAGTACAACTGAGGCTGAAGGGAATGTCAATACTTCTGAGGATCACGAGAGTAATGAGGAAACACTGTCGGAGCTTCTGCACCAAATTCAATTCTTGATATATCAGTCTGAAGCAAAGTAGTGGACTGACGGAAAAACCTTTCTGCTCTCACGTGTTTCATCTGATCTGTCGTTTATTTGGGGATGCCATGTGTGACCGCATCTTATTCTCGGCTCAACAGGAGCTACGGGCCTCTGCTGCGACGGCTTCGGTTGGAGGGTGGTGTTGGACGTGTGGATGGGCAACCCTAATCAGACTCAGCCTGAGGGGGAGAACGGGGCGGAGGTTCTGGCACAATCTGCTCACCACCTGCTCGGTTTAGGTGAAGGGAGGGGGGCTGCGCTCTCTTCACAACTCGCTCTCCATCATTCCACACTCAAGCACAGATCACTGAGGTGTGTCCGCTCGGAGCGCACAGCTAACGCAGCATCTCCCCTAGCCAGCCTCTTTCTGACGGCTGCATGAGCCGTAGCATGACTGGAGTGATGACTGCACGCGCGCTCAGTGCTCAACAAATCTAGCACCTGCTTCCTGTCTGGCTGCACATGCTCAGTAGGCGCCCAGGGGAGCTCTGCGTGTCTGCCCTGCTGCTGCTGTGTGGACTGGCCGATTCCTCATTAGGACCCATCTGGCATCAACGATGCTGAAGTCGAACATGTATGCTGGATGACAGTGAACTGGACCAGACCACAGAAAACAGCGTGATCTGCGTTTTCTTTGCATGCCGCAGAGATTCTGGAAGATTCCACCTCCAGCTTCTTACTCTGCAAAACCTGCTGGAGTCAATCCTAAAAATGAGCCTGCGAGAAAACTGTCCGAGTCCAAATGATCGGCCAAAACACTGCTCATCCAAACAGATGCATCTTTTTCTCTCCGCAAGCATTTAAATCGTCATTTAATCAAACATTTAAGTAACATGCACTCCCTAAACATCGCATCTCAGGGTGCGGGCGCACTGTCAATCAGGCATTTGATCAAATAAAGCCTAATGAGAAGTAGAGATGGCAGCAATACACACTCTTCTCGCGGTCTTTCTCTTTGTACCGTATCCAAGCTATTCAGCATTTTTACTTCTTTATGAAACAACAACCTTTTTTCAACCTCTTATCAGGCCAAAGCACCGGCCATTCTACTCGGAATGAAAAAACACATTGTAAACAAAACCTGGTAAGGCACTTTTGCACTTTGTCACATGACCTACATCTTCATCTTGCGTGTACTTTTCACACTGAAACAAGGCAAAACACGACACTCACACTTCTCCTGACGTGGTACGGTACGCCTCTGACAGGGTGGTCTTCGTGAGAGTCTGTTCTACGATACTCCAGTGACAATGCCGCATGCGTCGGCATCCCTGTGATGGACCCCCGCGGGATAGCAAGAAAATTCACAGCTTGAATCTGAAATAGCAGGGAGCCGACTTTCCGCCAAAGACATAAAAAGAACAAAGCCGAGCCGATGGTACGTAACTGTTGTTGTGAGATGACAGGTGGAATATAAATGGAGGTTTCACAGCTAACCAGGGCATCATCGGCCGCGTTTTGTACTGATATTCTGTTTGTGTTCGGTTCTCTGTCAAGAGGTTTCAACCAAAGTGTTTTCTGACATTTTTATTTATACACAGCAGCCCGAGACATGTGGCTGGAGAGATGACTCGCAGAAATACATCTTATACAGGCTGCAGTCATGAACGCATGACAGACACACATATACCTGCACCCCCACCATCATCATCGTCATCATCATCATCATCATCACCTCTACCAGAGGGAACAAGGGAAATAGCCCACAGGACGATGCCTGTGTGGTGCTACAGAGACGTGTGTGCCAGCTGTCCTCTCAGATCCTACTGTAAGTCTGGACTCAAGTGTAACCCCCATTCATTACTGCACTCAAGGCAACACAACGATACATCCAGCTCTAGCAGGGTTGGACAGAAGACATGACACACAATGAAACTGGATGAAAATAAACACAAAGGGTATGTGTTGTATATCAGCCGTCACCTGGATATCTCTGGGTGCACCAGGCCGTCAGCCACATCGTTTGGATTTGGATTTTTATAACATTTTTATATCAAAGACATTGATTGGTTTGATATTTAATTCACTGAATTCTACATATAAAAGATTGTTGGTAGTTTTTTTTATTTTTTATATCAATAGCGCTTAAAACTCAATGGACACTATTCTGTGCTTTCAGTATTTCCAAGTTAAAGAGAGCAGATTATTTCCAAGTTTTGCGCTTTTATCAAAAGTGGTAACTCCAAAAGCTACAAAGGCTCTCGATGCATCAGCTCCACCGTGTTCACCGTTTAATCATTCTGTGCAGCTGAAGCCGTCCACCTGGTCGAGGTGCAGAAACAAACGGAAGGAAACAAGCAAACACATACAGCAGCCTCACGTAATGGACAGAGGCTTAAGTTTGTTCAGTACTTTCTCGAACGTGCCTGCTCAATATTGTCAGCTCGATTCAGCAGCTGTTGACTGCTGCACAAGTGCACCACATCCATCTCACTACTGCAAGCTCTTCTTTCAATCTCAGCCTCGAGTCGCCTGAAATATTAATGCTTGTGTGATACTTGAAGATGACCAGTGTGTTGTGCACGCTTCCTTTTTGCAGTGTCAGATCAAATATTAAAGTGATAGCCCACGGAAATCTTTTGATTTAACACATTTAATGAAGGTAAACTTCGTAAATGTTTTTGTCAACCAGGTATGCATTAGATAATGTAGAAATGGGACTTATCAAACGTTTTCCACCTGTTTGTATAAAAGGCTGAAGTAAAAAGTTATAATCTCTCCCTTTATTAAAGGATTCTGCGGTGATACTGGATTCTTGGCTTTTCCAAAGTAACCTTCCAGACCTGCAGGGGTTTGTGTTCTCCAAAGAGTGAGTTATAGTAACTCAGGATTTTTGCTGAAACGCATGTCTGACATGTGTAACATCTCTATTTAGAGAAAATGCTTAAATGGGAGCCTGCAGGATAGAGATCCTCTCTGATTAATGAACAACATTAATAACCATCATGTCATTTCTCTGCTGTTATCTGATGTGGTGAGCTGTGTATAGAGTTGTATTAGATGACTCAGCATCCTTAGTAAAATCGAAATTCCCCTCCCGACTAAAAAAAAAGGCATTTTTCAAGCTCTCAGTATGATATGACATACTCTTAGTGACCCACTGAAATGCCAAAAGTCCATAATAAATCTGGGGCTTTTGAAGCCACCTCCCTTCATCATAGTGGGATGCAAATAGCAGGAGTTGTGAATTCATCCAGTCTCTCTTTCCATTCAAAGTACAAGGCAGCAAAGACAGAAAAAAACAAAACCCAGATCTACACATTTTCAACTGGATAACAATTCAGACAATGAAGGGTATATTCACTTACCATAAAACAGCTCTGACCTCAGATTACCTCAAGAATAACGTCTGAAATATATATATATATTTAATTTTTTTTAAGGCAGTGTTAAAAAACCTTCTGAATATGCAATAGAATAAGCAACAGGTCGAACAACTTGCTCAGTTGACCAGTGAAGGCTTTGTGTCTGAATGTGTGTGAATCCAACAGAGTCCAGACTGAACAACAGCATGCTCCACCAGGGGAGAAGGTAGTGTGCTCACAGCATGAACGGAAGCCTCAAAGGTTTCTCATCTGATAAACGGGAGCCCCAAATTACAGTTAATGGGAATCACAAGGTTTACCACAAAAGCGACTCCACGGGCAGCAAAAGGTGTTGGAGTGAGAGGAAACGATGCACCTGGTTTGGGTGTAATGGTCTGACACGTTGCCAGAAACATCCGCTCGTCCTCACCGACCACAACAACACCGCACCATGAACTTTTAAACGTTTACTACATTTTGATATCGTTATATTAGAAGAAAAAATATGCTCTTCTCTCCAATCAGACAATTATTGGCGACCCTACGTTCCGTCGCTTGCTGCAGCACTCCTAACAGTCTGCTCACCCACCTCCATCCAGCTCTTTAACTTGATGAAAACGATTGCGCCATAAATAGCGCAAATAAACCCCCTCCAGTCCTCGTTCAGATCAGCGAACGGACGCACGGTTTTCAAATGCGCATCGCTCACCTTCCAAAGCTTCCTGATGATCGCTGGCGTCCGCTGGTGCTGGAGATGCTGCTGGGCTTTTTTTCATCTTCTGCAACACCAAGAAACAAGAGAAACTCCCACCTTCTCAGGGGCCGTCTGACAATTCAACACCTGCCTCAGAGGCTGCGAAGGGAGCGTCAAGAAATATTAAAGCATGGATTTTGATTTCGCGTGAAATAGCCATTATAAACACGCTGTCCAAGTAAATGTTACTAATTTAGCTGATTAATTCATGACTGTATTGCAGATTGATTCAGACATTGAAACGAGATAGGCCAATGAAAGGAATATTGCCTACGTTAAAACTCTGCTTAGCACTTATAATACAATGCACTATGCTGCCTTTAAAAGTAACATATGGTACACACAGTACATTGCAAGCTGTACAATGTACTGTATGAAGGCATATATCATTTGAAGTAGCCTTGTTGCATGATCCAACAAATCCACTCACCTGGACAAACAACAATGATCATGCAATGCGCATGCATGTGTGTATAAAAGAGAAAATATATATTAAGTATATTATATTTGGAACCAAGCTGAAAATAAAATTGTAAAATCAAAGTAAAAATGTTTGTTGCTTTGATTAATTATCATGCTGATAAAGGCCTGTTTGCTGTTATACCATAAACTAACAAGGAAAAGAAATCAAAGCATCAGGCTCAGAAAAAAAGAGATAGAGTACAGACTATACAGACAGACTGGTGCCTCTGATAGTACAGATGGCCTATCAATGAAATATCAAATTCACTTTTGTTAAAAACTGATATTCCACGGAATAAATAAATATCAACAAACTCAGGTGAGCCTGCTTTGACTCACGCTCTCTGTGTCGTTAACTCGGTGTACGGCTGCTTTCAGTTACCACTGATGGGTGTATTAAGTAGAACCACGGCTGCAAAACAACAACAACAACAACAACAACAAAAAGGGCCCATGGCTGGCTATCCTTCATCCCCCTGGAGACACACACTGAACCACGGGCAAAACCAACACTAGACCAGATATGTTAAATATAGACTTGGCCAATGACTCTTTTTCACATTGTTATTCTTTGTACAGCTAATTCATTAATCAGGTCATACCATTCGTAGCAGGGCTTTATCCACTGCCGTTTATATACAGTCAATGAGCCACTGCCACTGGTTACCACGGCAACGAGTGGACGCACTCACTCTGCTGTAATTGGCTGTGTGTTTGGATGTTATGTGGTTTCCATCTAGTGTTTGCCTCTGAAGACTTCAGCCAGTCGCTCACTGCAAGGATATGCAACCTAATTACACTAAATATGACTTTGTGTCAGGCTCATGTGTTCACTTTCATCCACAAACTTTACTCTGAGACAGTGGTCTTACATTGTGTGTAAAGGTCACATGTTGGGTTTGACTAAACCAAATGAGTAGGTGAGATGTTGAAGCTGTGAATACAAAGATCTGCTACTGCTCTCAACCATTTTCAGTGCTACTGAAGGAAAGATTTCCTAAAGCAGAATTGTCTTCAGTCAGTAGACTACCTCAGTGTGTCAGTGACTTATTTATTATAAGTAAATATGAAATGATTTTCCAATGGAAACATATGTCCTTGTTGAGCATAATAACTGGACTAAAACTTGAGAGATATTAAAGAAGTTTAAGCAATGGACTCTTTATTCAAATGATTTTTGTGTTACTTCTCAATTCATGGATAGAATAATGTCTGTATATAACATCAACCTAACATGAACGGTTTCTTGTTCTATTCCTGCAGTAGCTTTGATTTGTGAAGAGAGCACTGTTGAAAACTGAAGCCTTCCTACAAACTTACACTGCAAGAAGTCACTTCTTAAACTTCTGTTAGCTTTGAGTACATGTTCTTTGTATGTCCAAGCCTTCCTTGTTATTTTTTGATTTGCTGTTAGTGCTTATTTTTTTTAATCTGCCTATTTATTTTTGACAGATATAAAGCAGTCTTGTATCCCTTTTTATTAAACCTTGTTTGTCGTTATCTGATGCTGCCATAAACAATCTGTACATCACAAACCTGACAGCACGCTGACAAAGTAAACCAATTGAGGATGCATTGCCACCTAGTGGAATTTCTCTTATCATACATTGTCATTATACTCCGGATGCACTGATGTAAGAACAGAAAGACTGAACTTTTTAAAAAAAAATCATGAATTAATAATTAGTGGTGTCACATTTATTCAGTGCCGTTACAAGAGCATCAGTCTAAATGGATCTGTTCGTTAGAAAGATGAGTGAATATTCAAAAAACATAGAAGGCAGGTAAAGTGAAAAATACAATTAAAGAGAAAAGCTGACGCATCCGTACCAGCAGGCGGCGGTAGACAAAGGACGAGACACCCCGTGGAGAAAGAAAAGACGTCAAAGTGACTCGAAGACACCTCGCCTGCGCTGGAGACAGGCTGCTGATCTGTGAGCCGAGGCTCGGCGGTGCTGAAAGGACAGCTCCTCCGCTCTCTGACATCTGCAGGTAGGCAGATGTGTCGCTATGGAGATGGGATAATTGCACTAAAATGATTGACGCCATCACCGGCACGGATTTTCTACACTGTCTAAGAAAACAAGAGAAGGGGAAGGAGAGGAAACTGCGGTAGTATTGTAAACGCTGTGTGTCAGCATGCGTTGGCCTTCAATGGGGATTCCCGGTGTTTATGTGTCGATGAAAAAAGGGGCGTGAAGAACGCAGTTTTGGTTTCAGTCCGCGGGAGCTTCTTTTACTTGCTTTGATGCCCTGTGATGTGCACATCTGTTGGTGCTAGGTTAGGAGATCACAGAGAGACGGATAAGATATTCTTGGTATTCTCAGTGGTCCCTGAGAGTCCCTAGACCCTACTTTGCTCAGAAATTAATTATTTCTCAGCAGCAGACTTATATTCTCGTTATTAGAGTTTCTGCAAGATGCTCCACGTAAGTTGCTCTCAACCAAATCATATCCTTGAAGGGTCATTCTCTCTTATCTGCTAATGTTAAAGAACCGTTGTCATTGTATTCACCTCTGCTACTTAATAGCTTCTGATAACATGCTGATCTTTTATTTTCAGGCACCTCAATGTAATAATATTTCACCACCAGTAGTCCTAAATTTGCGAGTATTTTCAGCAAAAAGAGTAAAAGTGTTATATTTTACTATTGGATTACAAATAGTGGTACAATTTGATATGTGAACAGTATTTGGAGCTAATTTAAACTAATTTGTCCACTGCTGGTCGTTTTATAACATTGTCTTATAAACTGACATGTTTTGTGTGAATATTAAAATTGTTCTGTCGTTGAATAATTGTACTTTACCACCCCTGCTGCTCACGGTGTGTTTTTTTTACTCTTCACACAGCCATGTTCACCCGGATGCTAAAACTGAGACTTCTCAATGCTGTAGCACCTGCGTACTTCTTCATGGCTACGGCAGTCACCTTTATTTTGCACTTTGGCTTCTTCATCCCAACAATCTTTCCAAATCCAGGCACATCGCTGAGGGAGTCTACGACTCTGCACACAGTGGTTTTCCTTTTCCTGATGTTCAACGCTTTAGGGAATTACATTATGACTATCAAATATCCTGCTGAAAGTGCCAACGAGACTGTGATCCCGGTGTGTTCGCCGTACTGCTCGGACAAAGTGGACGCACACTACCTCCTGAACGGCCGTCACTTCTGCAAACTGTGCAAGAAAGTTATTCTCAAGAGGGATCACCACTGTTTCTTCACTGGAAACTGCATCGGCAACAAGAACATGCGCTACTTCATCATGTTCTGCATCTATACATCGTGCACATGTTTGTACTCTCTGGTTCTCGGCGTGGCCTTCCTAACGGTGGAGTACTCCATCTCCTTTGAGAACCCGCTGACCTTCCTGACGCTCCTCCCTCTCTCCACTGGCTACTTCTTCATGGGTGAGTTTTCCAATTAAAGCTGACAATTTAACATACTTGCTGGCTTGCTGAAGCACTCAGGTTTTTTCTTCTTCGTCCTCACAGGAACTACCTCAGGCTTGCAGTTGTTCCTGGTGCTGATGCTCTACGTGTGGCTGGGCATCGGTCTGGTCTGTGCAGGTTTCTGTTGCCAGCAGGTGCTGCTGGTGGCCCGGGGTCAGACTTGGTGTCAGATGCAGAGAGGGCAGCTTGTGGAGAATCGCAGCCCCTGGAAAGCCAACCTAAAGGATGTTTTTGGTACCCGCTGGATCCTTGGCCTTATCCTGCCTGTGCAGACCGGGGAGACATGCTCTGAAGACACAGATGCACCGAAACAAGACTGAATGATGACCACATATCGTAACAATAGCTCCTCATAAGTCAAACAAGGTGGTCAATTTTAAAAACTAAATGGCTGCTTTATGACGTTTAAAGTAGTCCATGAAATAACTAGCTGTTAGCACACATTCCTTTAAGGACAGGAGCCATACAAGCAATGTGAAATAAGTGCATAGTGTGAGTGTATTCTTTCAGTAGCTTTTTAAAAAGGCAATATTAAGACAAATAAGTTGGTCATTTTGGACATCCAGTAGTTTTACATGCAGTACTAAATGCTTGCCACAAAGTGTAAAGATGGCTTTGCATATGCCTTCACCGCTTTGCAGTTTTGTATGATTTGACAGCCTGTGCCATGCGGTGCTCTGAGATTATCTGTCAAAGTGCATTGTTCTTCCACACCTCCTTGCAGGAATGCTACAATGTGACATTCAGGAAACTCAAGAGTCGCTTTTTATGACAATAATTCACGTTGACGTTAAGGGCTATCAGACAAGGGAACTCGAGGACGTCTCCAGCATAAACTGCCAGGTTGGACATTGACTCATGAAGGTACAGTCATATGCTCATCTATAAGAATGGGTGGGGGGAACTATATTATTATCCAGGGTATTGTTCACTATGTGCCATTAAGTCACGTCTTACATGCTTATAGATGACCCCAAAGATGAGGTACTCAACTCCACTGCTATTGATAGGGCACTCTGCATAATAATGATAATAATAATGACTTTTCACTGTTATGCTGCGGCCACAGCTGCTGACATACTGAACATTATCTCAAAGATGTTTTGGGTTTCAATAAATATACTTTTTAGAGATATTTTGTCTATTCCTGTTATATCAATAAAATTATTCAAATCACACCAAGCTGTAAGTTTTCATCTTTAATCATGACACATTCTGAGCTAGAAAAGTACAATCGAAGAAAGCGGTCTTCAACAGTTTAAATGAGTCAATTCTGCTGAAGATACAGAAATCACACTTCAAAATAAAAGGAAAAAACATGATCTGAAATAATTTAGTCACCCTCCTTTTGCCCTTTTCAAATCCAGACTGATTTTTATTATGTCTTAGTTTTCAATGGCTAATGATTGGAAAATATTGCAATCATAGTATTTTGTTGCTGAAATAAATATCTGGAGTTAACATTTCAAACTGAAGCATTCATGACTCTGAATGTATCATTTAGCCAGGGCAATGATTTGTTTTATAATTTCAAATAGGAATATTAATTCTTTGGAGAGCCTTAAGTACATTCAACTTTCTTCAAGATGAAGCTCGTTAAGAGATAAAGAAGCTGCTCAAGCGTTGATATGAAGTACAAACATGAACATCCTTAAAAGGCACAGGCATCCCATGAACATTTATATTCACATTATTTTATCAAACCATAATGCTCACTTTGAGAATCTAAAGACTAAAGTGCAAGAAGAGTCTGCAATATAAAACTGAGGGAAAACATTTAGCTCTCTTTTCCTTGTCTTAAAAGTTCAATGAATAACTACATCATAACAAGCCTAAAACTACGGTAGGAATGAACATGGCAGCAACAGATCTCAAGGCAAGACAGTTTTATGGCTACAGCACTTCACTTGCTACAATTTCAGCTTTCACTTCACCAGTGAGCCGATGAAATCCTCGTGACATAATCTGGGTTTGTTTACATTATTCACACAGCTTTAGTCTTGGTCAGAAAGGTTACTGCAAATAAATAATACTGACACTAAATAATGAAGGTATACATATATAAAAACAAAACTAAAAATGTTCTGCTTTCGCCAGTCGTCTGATCCAGTTGCTGTTTGAGAACACAAGTCGTCAGTAAACACACTTCCTAACAAAGAGGGCATCTGCTCTTTCAGCGTCGTTTACTATCTGATTCAGAAACAAAGGCTCGAGAACAAGACACTGACCTGCTGGTTACAGATGCAGGATGGACGTGTATGCATCAGGTTTTTCTATTTGATCTAAAAAGTACAAATTATGGTCCTATCTACTCTACAGCAACAACATTCACGGCATTTCTAAAGAACTGACCCTGTGTGTCTTCGTATTTGCTGTAAGGCATGCATGAATGCAATGAGGAGTTTGATATATATAGTAGAAGCCATAGCCCTATTGCAAGTGACACTTGCTATTTTTTGAAACAGCAGTGGCAAGAAGATTCATTATAGGCGAGGGTTTGAAATATAAGCATGCTTCCCAACTCCCACTTCTTTATGGTGGTTGTGCTTCATATCAAATCAGCAGTTCTTGATGTTTCTGGGTTCCTGCCCTGCCTGTAGAAGATGATTCATGCCCCCGAACGCCTCTGAAAGCTTCCGACGCCTGTACTACGAAGCTGGATGTGCAGTTATCGAGGTTACGTCAGGTTTTACCTGTAGGTTTTCAGAACTACGTTGCCATGGTAACTTATGCTGCAGACCGAATCTGCTCTGGAGCAGAATAAGTTCGAAATAACAGATGAAAACGCATAAAAGCGCCGCCCGACCAATCAACTCTCTTGGGGAAAAAAAATGGCATCACCGATCGTAGAAGATCCCGTGGAGCTCGGTGTGCAAACAGTGACACAGTGATAAGAGATTTCCCACAACAGAGACGGATTGAAGCCCTAAAGCTTTGTAATAGTAAACCTACATAATGCTTTTAAGTATGTTTTATATTGATTTCTTATTTTCTCCCCAGTCCATTTGTCCAGGGATGCAGCTGAAAAAAAACAAGACTAAAACTGTCAATCACTCATCATATCTCCAGCGAATTACATTAACACAATTGTTAGTTGACCATCTGTAGTATTAAACTGCATATTACGAATACTGTTTATACTGTGTATATTTGCACTGTATTAGGCTACATCAGCTATTTGAATGCTCTATCATTAATTAATATTTGGACAGCACCTGTATTTGACTGGGTTGTATTTTCCTCATTACTTGATTTTTCTCCTGTACTTTATAATTTTAGATTGTTTTGCACCAAAACAAATTTCTTGTATGTGAAAACTTATAATCGTGATATTAGATGCAACTTACATGGTGATTTTTTTTAATTTATTTTTTGCCAGCTGCAGCTGTTCTGCTTTCAGCCTGGATTTCATGTTTAACTTCTTCACATCTGTCTAAGATTGTAGTTTTCTCCTCATTTGTAAAATATGCCGCTCTGCTTTCAGTACACGTGTCCATGTTTGATTGGTCAGTTGAAGCAAAACCTGGGTTGACTTACCGAGTTGTTAAAAGCTTTGTGTAAACCCTTGGTGCGATCTAGTTTTTTAGGTTTCCTTAAGCCACGTAACTGAAAAATACACGGTATGTTGAACCTGCTTCGTAGTACAAGCCTCTGGCTTAGTTCAGCTTTACTGTAACAATCTGATATGTATTTCTTTCACATTCACAAAATCATCTCGTGACCTCCTGACTGATCCCCCAGATTCAGAACTGCTGGTCACATCTGGAAACGCATTACGCCAGCACTCTCTGAGCTTTAGCTCCCCACGGTTCCTTTCCTGTGTCCTGCAGAGAGAGCTGGAGTTTAGTCCAGAGCTGAGGGTCTCCGCTGCCCAGAGCCTCCAGCAGCAGAGCCGTTTGCTCCTGAAGCTGCTGCAGCTGACCCTGGGTGCGCTTATTCTCCTTCATCAGCTGCTTCATGCGCATGGTGATGCCCAGCAAGCCGGACTGGTTGAGGATGTTGTAGGTGTTGCTGAATCGTTTCAGTTTGTTAGTGTGCGGCGACACGGCGTCCTGGTGTTTGTCAGCTTGCATCCCGTTGCGGTCTGTTGCAGTCCTGAATTGGTCCGTGTAGGATGCGAGACAGCTGCTTCCTGCTAGTGGGGAGAGACACATGTCCTTGAGCTGCTCCTGAGTCTCGGCTGCCTGCGCTCGGTTGGTTGATGCTTCGAAGTTGGAGATGGGTTGGGCTGTAGGCTGCAGTGCTGGCAGCGGGCTGGAGGAGCTGTAGAGCCTGTGGCCATGATGGCGCCTCCTCTGTCGCTGGTCATATCCTGATGCTGCACTCCCCCTCACCCTGGAGGGTCCCACCCTCTTCCTGGGTGCGTCCGCAGGGTGCGGGGCGATTTTAGGATACGACTTGAGGATGGGCATGTAGCTTTTTGATTGTCGCATATTTTCAGAGCCAGTCTTAGGAGAGCTGCTGCTGCCGCTGCCATTGGATACCATGGGTTGAAGAAGAACCACCTGTGATTGGGGCATCACTTCCAAGGGTGAAGGAAAGCCCCACTGTTTTTCTGCTGGAGCCACGGAGGCTGGCTAGAGAAAGAATATACCTTTGATATCATGCTAGAATCTGTGAAACATTAACTATAATACATTATCTGTTAAACATAAGGGTTAGACAAAATCTTAAAACAAAGAATTCCCCTTTAAGAAAAACAATATACTGGAGACAAATCTCCTCCATTGAAAACAGGACAACGTCACAAACACTGTGTTACTTTGGTAACGTTAATTTAGTGATGCAGCTACTGTGGAAATTTGACACTGCGGAAATTGAATATCGAGTATATATTGAAACAAAAATGTATACCAATCCAAAACATTTTTGAAATGTATGTAACGTGAAGAAATATAATTTGATTAATTTACATGTTTGGTGTCATTCCTAAAAAGTATACAAATATTTTGCAGATTATTTACAGATTATTATTTCATAATTTGTCAATTATTTACAAATGATGATGTCTTATTAATAACTGCTAGAACTTAATAACTAATTTAAAAATGTATTGAAATATTGAAGTTAGTAGCCTAATTATAAAGTCAAGAATAGCTTTTTGATGTTGTGCTCATCACGTTTGAGTATTTGATTTCTAGATTATTTGAGCAATGTTGTTTTTAGGGAATTTAAACACTTAAATAGGCACATCAGTGGTGATAATGCAATTTAAAAACGGCAAAAGTTATAGACGTAAGTGAAGCCCTTTGCAGGCTTCTTTCACTTCCAAGCGTAACGAAATAAACAGTGCAGAGTCTGACAACACTGCCGTACTTTACCTGCTTTAAGACAAAGTTGTTCATGATGATCATTGGAGACAGTCCGGCGTACGAGCCTCCCAACACAGCCACCTGTGGTTCCTGGCCGACTGCTGGTCCATTTCTTCTTGCGTCCTCAGAGTCGGTCAGCTCGACTGTACTGAGGTACTCTGAGCTGGCGTCTGAGGACGAGAGGACGAGAGGAGTCATATTATGTTTAAAAGAAAAACATGTACCGCACTGTAGAGACAGAGCATTAGGACTATGAAAACAGTGGCAGATGCAGATAAGCATCTCTCCAGTGTCTGGAAAAGGTTACCATCAACCTAATGAGGTGGGCTGAACCTGAATCCAGGGCAGCCCTCGTAGTGTAACTAAAGGTCCTCCCCAATAGATCATAGCCTAAATAGAAAATGTGACCTAGATCTCCAGATTTGATTAGGGCTTACCTTGTTTATGAATTGATACTCATTGCTTCTACTCATTTAAATTCTACTTGCATACATGTGCACCGAGTAGAGAACACTAAACCTACTGCACAATAACACAAAGCTATACATCTATATCACTTCAGAGAAATGTAAGCGAGTCAAACCTGAGAAGCCAGAATCTCTCTCCAGGTCATGCTTGGATATTCCGAGATGGGGCGACCTGGTGAACGTCTGCGTCCGCCGTCTGTCGGGTCTACTGAAGCTGCTCATGCTGGTCTCTTCTGGGGGGGGAATAAAGAGTTTAGACATAGGAAATCAGAAACACAAGTTTGTAATCACCCCCTTCTTTGCATATTATGTTTTATTGAAGCAAATAGTTGTAAACTTTGCGTTTTAGGCCTGTTCTTCGAGCTCTACTAAATAATCCACATTGTAATGAACCTGCGTTGTTTAAAGATCATGCACAACGCTGCGAATGTTTTGAACAAGATATTGAAGTGGGGTTTTTTTTATTTTTTTTTTTTTTTTTAAAACAAAAGCAAAATCAGATGGATTAGATCTTAAATCTGAGAGTCTGACCTGTGCAGCGTTTTTACATCTTCTTTGTTGTTAAAAAAAATAAAAATAAATAAATAAATACGCAACGCAGAGTCAACGCTGATGAACCGCTGACGACGGTTAATTTACCGGACACAGATTGACTTTAACTCGATGAGACGACGACGGTGCTGCAGCAGTAAACATGTGGAGTGTAACATCAGCTGTTCGTTTCTACGACAGCATGTTTTCTTGTTTAGTATCCTGCTCTTGTTAGCCCACTTAGCTCGGTGACGCCTGCTTAACGCAGTTTCAGCTCGGCAACCGGGTTATCAAGAGACTACCGATCAACTGTGACGTCACCGGTGTTGTTGTTGTTTGCAAATCTTACCAATCTGTCGTTTGCTTGAATATCTGTTTATCCACGTTGACGGTATTCCCCCCCGCCCCCCCCTGTAGGTAAAGCCACTCGACTCTGGCCAGCTAACGTTAGCTGCAACCATTGAGCACCTGCGACCCTCAACGCAGTCTTACAGGCAGCCTACAATGACATGCTCGCCTTGACCCAGTGGGCAGGTTTTAGGGCCCGAGCACCGATGGTGCGAAAGCCCTGTTGTTGTCCAAGCGATTATTATGATTCTCCGCAAACAACTGCATTTTTAGAGGCTTTAATCATACTCAAAAACCCATGGAAGTCGGTACACCCGTCTCTCCCGGCGGAAAATGTGGTATTTTAGAGTGGGCGTGGCCAAATGGCTCGCTGTCGCCATTTTTTGGCGATTCGCACATGTTGTACTTTAACAACAAACTCTTCCTTCAAATTTTGTCGGACCGACTTGAAATTTATTCTGTGCACTCATAACATGTTTGGAATTAAAAGCTATCATAAGAATTCGTTTTTGTCGATCGGTGCGCCCGTGGCGTGGCGGCCAAAAAGTGACCCAAAAGTCATGCTAAAAAATGTGATAAAAAACGACTTTTAGGTCACTTTTTGCTGTAGTATGATTTTTTTTTTCATAATTTGGATGACATGCCATAGTATGATTTTTTTTTAACGTCATAACAAAGTGGGTTTCAAACTCTACCCTTCTTACCAAGAGGTGGCAGAGCTAACCACTGTGCCACCAATCTTCAAAGGAGATAGTCTGCATTGTGACAAAATATTCATTCAAATGCGACCAAAATTGCCGCAGACATTCTTTGGATAGTAGATATACGTGTTTTCAAGGGGGTCTGCAATGATATTAAATATCTTCCTGTAATGTGTAGTGTATGCAAAACGTTTTTAATTTCTCCAAACATTTAAATTTCACTAAAAGTTGAATCACCATCAACAGGTGGAATCTGAACCATTAATAGCAACTTTGGTGAAGTAGAATCTTTTACCTGTTGAGTTAACCAGACTGTCGGTGAGTTGCTGAAAGCTCTGAGTGAATTCACTTTCTCCTGCTGCATCATGTCCTCCGAGCTGGAAACGACCTCACGAAGACACAGGTTCGAGCCCCGCAAAAGTAACACACACGGTTCATGGTTTACGGAGGGCGCCGATCACGGAGAGCAAATCCCTGTAAGGGTAAGCCACGTGGTTCAAGGGGGCTGAGACCTCCTAAGGCGAGTCCCTCTAAGGGTAAGCCACATTGTTCACAGGGGCTAAGTCCCTATAAGGGTAAGCCACATTGTTCACGGGGGCTAAGTCCCTATAAGGGTAAGCCACACAGATTTTGGGTTTGTACGTGCAGTCATACTAAAACCAAAAGTCAACAACTTGGAAAAAAAAAAAGTCCAAGAGACTTTTTTCTTTTTCATTGTGCACTGGTTAGAGCAGTGAGAAGTAACACTGACATGCATGTCAGTTCAGAAAAAGTTGCATCCAAAAAGTGATAAAAAAAAAAAAAAAAAAGTCATCCAAAATATCCAAAGTACGTCCTCCGAAATATATTTAAAAAAAAAAAAGTCACTTTAAAGTGGTTTCAAGTGAGGGGCTGAGAGTTGGGAAGTCCCTGTAAGACAATACTAAGGGCATATATGTTGTTCCACACCTGACTGTGCAGAGAGGTTGCCAGGGAAACGGGTCAAATCCAGATGATGTTTTTACAATACCGGGTCCTTGTTTTTGCATTGTGTGCAACCCCCTCCAGGCTTCTGAATAACATCTTTTTAAATTATACTATGTGTGAAATTTTATAACACAAACATCAATGTTATATTGTGGGCTGTTGTTTGTGAAAGTTTTCAATGATAATGACAGCAATTCATTTAAAATTATGACTGTATTCAACAAAATAAATCACAAAAGACAATCTGACAACCATAGCAATTTTTATTACAAAATAAATATTCAAATGAAATAAAAACACTAACAGTCAAAATGTTGCTTTTTACATTTTCATAGATTTTCTTTGTGTAGTACATGAAAAAAAATACAAAAAGAACATCCTTTTACATAACTACCTCAACTGGTCCCTTCAATACTACGGTGTTTCCAAAAACAGACAGAGGAAGTCACCTGTGGTGTGGCATTGTGGGAGTCTTGTGTCAGCAGAGTGAACACAAATGTGCTGTTTCACTGCACAGAGCACAGAAATACTTTTTATATATCCGAGAACCTTGTAATCACATTCGAAAAATAACCTGCATGTACTTGCTTCTTTATGAAATGAATCTGGCAGCTCCTATTGGACCCATCACTTCAGAGGCCTACAGCCTACGCAGACACTCATTAGGAGCATTTGCATTTTAACCTGCTTATTTTTTCACAGAAGATTCATCAAGGATCAGTTTCCATTTAACAAAGGTTTTGTTCAACAGTTTCTAATTTTGAAAATTTGATAGTTATCTATTTATACACAATATTTTTGTTTTTTCATAACCGTTGTTCATATTTGGGTCTGACTAAACAGTAAAACTCATGACATGTCCCATGATGTTAAGGAGGCGAGAGGGTTTACACAGACCAAGGGATTCAGGGATTGTTATGCTCATAAATGATAGGTAGAAGATTTCAATATGCTGCTGATCTTATTGATTGTGATCAACAATACTGTCCCAAGTCTTAAACATATATTAAAATAGAGCCGTTTTAAACACCGTTTCAATAAACACTAGAGGGAGACATTTCATTGTTGCATGTACAAAGTAGCTGTACATTCAGAACATGTGCCCTCATGACAAGTCAAGGTGTTCTTGGATAATGTTTCAACAATGGATGACAAACTTTTGAAAAGGTTGCTGGTCCAACTATATTCAGCTGTATCAATAAATATAGATTTTTTTTTTTTTTAAACAAGTGTAACCACCTTTAAATACCAAAGAATTTGACAAATTAAAATAACTGATACAGTAATACTTAGTATAAAAAGAAGACATCAGTCAGTTTGGTTCTACATTGCACTGGCTCCCAGGGACGTCCATTGTGTCGAGTGTGTAACTGCAGTGTTTCCACCAGTTAAAACACACTTCCTGTTGAACCTTACAAACGCCCTGCCCATCAGCAGGAGAGCATGTCAACAAATCAACCCAGCTGTTTGAGTCTCTGGCCACAGACACAGTATTGATAGATGAGTGAAAGACACTCTGCTGTCACTGGGCTGGAAATAAATAGTGAGCCTCTCTGCAGCAGGGGATTGGGTCTGCTACTGCAGTTACCTGCGAGGGATCTGACACCTGAGGCACCACAAGAAAAAAAACACAAAAAAACCCGACATCTTTAATGCCAGTAAATGATAGTTGATGCGAATGTGAATGTTTTCACCCACAACTGTGTCCTTACCTGTCACAGTCTTTCGATTTTTGTCTCTCCTTTCTCTTCCTTCCTCTTCCTCTTTGCTTTTTTCTGCACAAAAAGCACAATATATACACACATATATTATATAACAACACGCCTCCATTCTCTGAGACAATATTGTTCTAAAAATGTTTTCAACAATTTCAAAAGTAATACTACGACATCGTGCTCTTACCTTTCAACCTTCACAACAGGTTTCCTGATTCTGAGGAATAAGGTTTCAACAAATTAGAAAATAAACCCAGGTGCAACTTTATTCAAAAGTCACTGTAAGTAGTTGCCAACCCAGTCTCCCAGAAATTACATTTATATCCTTTTCATTTGTTTTTATCAATTATGATTGGAGGGACTACAAACTGACAGATTATTTTCACTGGCAATATTTTTTATAGCGAAAGAAAATTAGGAAACAACTGTGGTTTTGACTTAATGCTCAACATGTCCCAACTAATGCTTCAGGTCATGTTTGAATTTTCAATATTTGACCAAGAGCACAATCTTTCCTAAACATTAATCGCACTTCAGTTGCTATAAACAGATACAATCGGAGCAGGTATTGTAGGAAAACAAATTAAATATGTTGTACATACATATTCAGTGTGAATATTTAGAGACATGGTTGACACATTTATTAAAAACAACATGTATGTATTCTCGGGGAAACATGGAAATTCTAGGAGGCTTGGTTGATATTTGCATACTCATACTTATCAATGTTTCATGTCACAAATTATGACTTGTTTTCTTACCTACATTCACATGTCTGATGCTCCACAAATGTCATCTCAACATATTCTTGATCGGGCTCTGATGGCCTGATTTTCAACAGCTGGAGAATAAAATGTGTTAAAATGATCAAAAGAAGCATTTATATTGCATATACAGCACCGGATCACATAAACAGTTACAGCTGTGCGCGCATCTTACCTGCATGGTGACATTGGTGGTGTGAGTGGGATGGCACTCCAGGTTCTCGTCTCCACAGCAACCAGCACACCTCACCAGGGGCACGCAGGAGGGGCTGTAGATGTGCTCCACCTCTGTCGGGTATTCCTGCACCACCTCCACCAGCTTCTCGATGGTCCGGCAGAAGCTGCGACCCCACACCTCTTGAAACATCAACACTGCAAATGACAGTAGGAGCAGCATATTTTGTCAGTCTTTCTATTTTGTGGTCACAGTACAGAGCACATTTTAAAAAGGCGTTTGTGATGTTTAATTAGACCCGTTAGAAAAGACAATCTACTATAAATGTGCTTGAGAAACTGCCATTTCCCCGACTGTACACAAACAGTATCAATAATGGCCTCAATAGTCCAACAATGGCGCGCTCTCTACCGTGTGCAAAGAAACCTAAAGCCAGTTGCGATATGCCAGTGTGTATCCTGTTTTCATTTTAAAGAAAAAAAATATTTGTATAATGTACAGTATATGCTTTCCTGTGGGAGTACATGTGTGAAAGTGTCCCAGTTGCTGTGGAGGACTGTGGGGGAGGAACAGGGATGACTTTGGCCAAACACAGAAGGAAAAGAAAACAAACATTGGAAACATGGCCATGAACAGAACCCTGCTGGAGCTGGAGCTCAGTTGCCCCGCAGGCAACTCTGGGACTGCAGTGACCTCCAGGGGTCACCAAATGGAGCCCGACACCACAACAGCTGTTTATAAAAGCAGACAGGCTGGGAGGAGACTGGGGAAGCATCTATGGAAGGGAGATGATGCCACGGACTGTAATGTTGTACAGCGCAAAGGAACAGTTCACTGGCCAGTTACTGCTCCTTGAATTGACTGTAACGTCTCCTGCTTTTCTGGCCTTTTCTTTTCCACGTCGCCCTGATCCTGGCTGCAAGTTCTACAAGTCTTTCATTCAGTTTATTTCCCTTTTAGCAGCAGTAATTTATAGTGGTGTGAGAGAGGAAGAGGATATGAGGGGAGAAGGTCAGCAGTTAAGAAGCCCTTTCTAGTCCTGACATGCCCTGCTGCTCTTTAAATCCATATTAAATTCATTGCCTGGCTCCCATGTAAGATTAGAGAGCTTGGTGATTGATATTTCTGAACAGTGCATGACACAGTATAAAGGAATATACTCCTGTTAAAGGTGTTTTGTCTGAACTGGCAACCACCAGAATCTCTTTTTACCACAAATACTGTAAAAATGCAGTGCGACAAAACAGCTTGAACTCCTGTTTTTAAAAAGTAAATCCTATTTATATTGTTCTAAAAAGTAACATCCCAAGCACTTACAGAATATTTCCAAAATAAAACGAGCAAAGGTTTCTTACCTTCCATCGTACTGTTTATGCTTGACAAGGGTAGACTCTGAAAAACAGAAAAAAAAAGTGGACAAAAATTTTCATTCATGACTATAAGTAATGGCGAGCTATAAACTGTATTTATTTAGTTGAGCATTCAAACTTAGAGGAACGAGAATGAGAGAGTTTTAATGGCAAAACATTTTTTTAAGTTGTTTTTTTTCCCTTCACACCTTTTACTCCCCTTAACCCCACATGTCAAGCTTAAACATGTTACGTGCAAATTTGCATTCAGAGAAGGCCAGCATGCCTGCAGCTAAATGCTGAAAGTTTGGGTATTTCTGTCCTCTGCTGGTGACAGCTGGAACTACAGTGAAACAAAAGTGGATGATCACACCTTTTTTTTTTTTTTATTCCACCCTGCAGTGGACAAGTCTTTCAGACAAGCAGCAGATCCAGTCTCTCATATACATCACGTTCCTCTGCGTGCCCAACTGTTTAGGTTCAAAAACCTGTTTCCTGTGGTGTAAGATTCAGCTCTCTATTTATTTTCCCATTGATGGTTTCCCCCTCCGTCTTGATTTTTTCCCATCATCCCATGATAAACAGAGTGAATTTCTCATTCGCCTGGGAAAACACAAAACCTCTGGGTGACTCCATCTCAGGAAGGGAAATCTATGTTTGATAAAATGCCCTCCAGCAGAAGCGCAGGACAGGCGGCAGACAATCTGCTTCCGCAATCGCTCCCCATCAACGGTGTAATATTTCAGTTGTTCTGTGACACATGCCTGGTCATATTTATAACGTAACGCTGTCTACGTACACACTGATAGGGAGACAAATCATGCCTGATCAAAAGCTGTTATGCAACAGCGAAGAGATTGACAAGGATTTTCTCAAAACGATGGCAGGAAAGGCTGTTGGTTTTTACACCATCTGCCTGTTGCTGAAATGCATCCTTTTCCTGTTATGCGCCAAAATTAGTTTGAGGATGAGGACAGCGTCTGTCAGCACTCTGTTACACTCAGTGTTTTTTTGTTTTTTTTCCTCCAAACAACGTGATTTAAGAGGAATGTCCTGATTTGATGATGATGATGATGCATTCACACTCATTTCCTACATTTCAGGAGTGTTACTGCGATTACCCTCAGGCAGAACTGTCTTCTCTGCTGCAGTACGTACTGTATGACAGACTTTATAAAAAGTCATGACTGCACAAGAGCCTCCAGTCAACCACTTCGGCCCGGTCCTCCCTATGCTAGGGCAACTGCTGAGGCATCCCCCCTTTTCCAAAGTGGCTGGTCATCCAGCCAAAATGTACAGCTGTTCCTCTGACAGCAGAGTTCTTCTATAGAGTGGCGGCCGTTGAACTGTGTCAGCCGCACAAAAACACAGCAGGATATAGACTCCACTTGCACAATATTCTTTATGCACAGCATGGGAAAGCCACAGTTCAGTTTAAGTTATTGTTAAAAGTCACTTCCACTCTCTGGGGCATTGATTATTTAGTATCCTCTGTAGCAATGCCAGGCTGATAAAATAAGTCCTTTTCCTGTGTTAATTGGCCTAAAAATCTGCTCTCTCTTTTCTCGTCCACGGGTGTTGATGCGGCCGAGGAGAGGCTGCGCCACATCACAAGGGCTTTTTGGCTCTGGTCTCACTCGCCTTCCAGAATGTGGTGAGGTGGGGAGGATTTTCTGAACTTGGTCATGGGTTAAGCCTTGACATGACAAGGAAACATCTTTGGCACCACTTATGGTTGAGAACAGAGAAGTGAGCTTCCCAAAAGAAGTTGCAAGATTATACGAGGCTTCGTGAGGATTCTCACGTAGTCATTCCCTCTTCCTTGTGCTCCAACAGTGTTAACTGTGTGATTAATGGTGACTGGAGGTAATTTGGCTCTTGTGGAAAGGGTGTGAGTTTGTGTGTGGGGTGATTTACATTGATAAATGTGTATAAACTTGACAAACAAATCCCAGAAGCAGGATCACTATGCGAGTAGTCCTCAAAGTTACTTGCACTTTATTGCCTGACGATCTTTTTCAGGGAGTTTTTCTTGCCCTCAGCGAGGCTTTAACATTCCCATGTGTCATTTTCATTTATTGTTTTCATAATGTGGGTGTTTAAACCTTTGAGACTAAATGTGATTAAGAGCAATATAAATAAACTGTCCTTGACCAGACTATAAATTCTTTGGTTAATAACATAATACCTCTACTCGGTTTCCTTTGCATCATGATTTTCCCTTGTATGTACAACATCTGCTTTTTGCAAATGACAAAAGCTGCTGTAAAAACATGACAACATAAAAAAATGCCCGTTTACCACCACAAACAAGCAAAAAAAAAAAATCCCTTCTTCCAGTTTTGTTTGATGTGCAGTTTTTATTTCCTTTAAAAGATGATTGCTTCTTATGGTGGAATAAACTGCAGATTAACTGTCGCTGGATTTAATCACAATTTCAGAGATTCTCCATTTCAGTCTGAAAATTTGGTATTATGCAAAAACTCACAGATGTTTCATTGATTAACAGTATGTTAATGTTGTGCTGCAGAATCAAAGACCTGAAATTAACAATCACTGTCATCTAATATTCTGCAGGCTTTTTTAATAAACTATTGAATCTTTTATTTTGAAAACGAAAAAAGTATTCTTTCAACAACAATCACTTTACGTTTTCAGTGTTTTCAACTGTGGTATGAAATTGTTCTGTCAAATTGGGGAGAGCATGGAAATATTTATTTTAAACAGAGCTGACAATTGGGATTTTATTTGAATTCATGACTTCCATATTGATTTAATATTTTCTGTGCTCTCTATGTGCCAGAGTACTTCTGTAGAGAAGCTTTTCTCATCGCATAACTAACAGGGTGGATCCGTAACCCACCCTTCTCTGGTCTCACTGTTGTGCAAATGATTTTGGACATCTGGTTCTTAAAGACATCGTGGTATACAACACAGTGTGCCTCTCTGCAAACCAGATTGGTTTTCAGATTGAGGGGCAGTTAGCAGGACAAGTGACTAGATTAAAATGTCTGTACTTTATACAGAAACAATATTTAGGATACCAGGTGCTTGACTGCAAAGCGACTCCAAAAACCAAGTCTTCTGCTGGATAAGAGTTTGTGTTGTACTCTGGGTCAGATAAGAGGACCTGCTGTGTCCCTGGGCTCCTTCCTTCAGGCCACAGAGGCCCTGAGCCTCATTACTCTCCAGTTCTACACAGCTGAACTGCGTCATCTTTAACCTCCTTGCTTCTTCCATCTGTGAGAGGAAGGGCAGCATGAGCAGGGAGCTAAACTAAAACATGACGGGGACCCAGCATATTCGCCAGAAAAACTTTCAACTTTGAGGGTCAAGCGGGGGAGGAGGTGACGGGTAATTCAACAGTAGGTACCATGGATATTTGCCCAAAAAAGATATGAACATCAGCCAGCATATCCCAGTATTTCTTTACAGGGAAACAGAGGAGGCTTTGAGCTGGAGCAACTCCAAATGAAATGCAGAGGTTTCTTTACCATTTTGAGTTTTTCTTCTCCAATGAATTTCAAAACAATGACAGTAAAGGGTGAGGCATGTTTTGTTTCCCAGCAATTTGAAATGAAAGATTTCTGCAGAGGCCCATTCATCTCTATTAAACACCTTCCTTTTCACAGCTGTAAAAAAACCTAAAATTTAATAATAATAATAATTCAATAATAACCAGAACAATCATTTTCATAAATATAGTGTTGACATTTCCCAATGATGGATATGTGATTTCATACACTTTGTTTTTCACAACATACTTGTATTTTCACCAATATAATCTTTACGCATCACAGCCTGCAGCACCCTGCAGCTACCAGTCGTCACATTTTAGCTAAAAAAAGCAGCTTTCAACACAACGTTCAGCAAGAACTGCAACCATATTTAGTTTCAATGTGGATTCAGTGATCTCTTCAGCAAGAGAGGGAGGACGTGTATAGTTGTGGATTTTTTTTTCAGCTCTTTACGAATAACAGTGAAAAATGTAAACGACAAACAAGTAATTATAATCAGCAGGCATATGTTATCCAGCTGTAGTTGTGTATTGTAGTCCTCTAACCAGGCATCTTAATCTCTGACCATCCTGACAAACTACAGTAGTTGCACATTAATCACATCTGTCATTTTGGGTCACATGGCTGACATATCAAACTCCGAGAGAATTAGATTAGTGAATATTAATAGTGTTGTGTGTTTGGTTTATTTTTAAGGAAAAGTGGACTGGCAGAGTTTTGGAAAATCCCCTTTTCAGTTCTCTAGACTTTGGGAGACGATGACCCTGTGGTCCTAATTCAGCATCATCATCTTTCAAACTTAGCTGCACTCAGAGAGTGGTCGTGTGGATAAACAGTCCATGAATGTGATGATGACTTGTGGTTTTGGTCATCTCTGTGAACAGAGCTCTTGAACTGAGTTCAGTGTTTCTGAAGGAGCATAAATAGGGCAAAGAGAGGATTGTGTCCTGGATTTGGTCTGACTGAAGCTTGACTCTGTGCACGAGACCACACAGGGGAGAAAGCACTAAAGCAGAACAAGTGAATACAAACACAGAGACAGCTCGACAAGTGAGAAACACAGCATCACTGATCTTCATCCATCCCTCATTGCAAGCCAGATTCCACATCATCAACACCATGACCACGACATTAATTCTTAGGCGTCTCGTGGGGCCTGAAGGTCGCTGTATCTATTCTCCACCACTACAAAAGAAAGACGGGTTCTGTTTTGTATACACGAGGCAGGTGAACCTACAATGACAGTGGTGCCATTACAGGACTGACGGTATCCAGCTGGGTCTCCAGGGTGGTCAGGTCAGGGCTTGTGATCACAGGCTGCCGCCGAAACGCACACAAACTTCATCAGAGCATATGGTAAATGTGCCACAATGGTTTCTCAAGTCGTCTGGCTCAATGGAGCCTTTGAAATCCAGAGTTCCTCCATACATTCAGAAACTGACACACTGATAGCTCATGCAGATTCAAAGCCATAAAGGAGCATAAATAAACATGCGTTACGGTGTGATTTTGAAATAAATACAGTGTATTTCAAATAAACCATAAAGTTTGACAAACTCAAACATTTTATTGCAAGATAATCGAAGATTGGTACTACTTATTTCATCCAGTTCTTAACAAGGCTTATTTTTCAAAATATAGATATAAAAACAATCTCAGAGTCTTTTTTCCCCCAAGATAAATATAATTATATCCTTTAATAGGACTATTTTATCTTCTACAGTGAGTTTAGTCACATTAAAAACAAACATGTTTTCTTGACATAGTTGTGTAGTTTAAAAAACAAAACACTAAAACAGGGTCAAGTGACAGGGGAGAGGTAAAGGTCCATATAAATTATGATTTAGATAAATACTATTTCTTCAGTATAAATCCATTAATGCATGCACAAATGTTTCCCTAAAGATACACACACAAACACTGTGTAAACTGTGCACCCCATATGCCAACACACACACACACACACACACACACACACACACACACACACACACACACACACACACACACACACACACACACACACACACACACACACACACACACACACACACACACACACAACACAAGTCTTGAGATAAGACTGACCGGTGGTAATTGTGGTCTCTATTACAGTAAACGCTGTTCTGTAAACCACAGTAAATTACATCCAGATGGGAGATTAAAGCTCACCGAGTAGACGGCTGCCCCGAGCACCACCGCTCCTCCTCCTCCTCCGCAGGAGGAAGGAGAAATCCATATTTCCTGATTGCGATTGCGACTCTCCCCTGGGCCGGGACATAACAACGAGAGAAATCCCATAACAACGCAAATAGGAGCCCTATCAGTCAGTCAGCAGGTCAGCATACTACACGGCCTCACATGCGCACATCTGAACAAGAAATATGTGCAATGTGTGTAGCAGAGCAAAGGCCACCATTTATTAATGTCTGACTGTTGATAACCAGCTTACATGTGGACAGGAGCACCTGATGTTTACTGTTTATGAAACCCCATTACAAGAACTGGAAATGTGATGTCAAGACTTGGCTAAATATGAACATGAATGAAAAACAAAACATGAACACAGACACTTGTGTGTGACACAGATGTTCAGTGTCAAGTGTTGTTTTGCTGCTGGTGATGCAAAGGAAACACCTGTGTAATGTTGTGTCCTCAGTCACAGGAACAGAAGTCAAGGCTCACTGTCTTATTTTTTTGTTTGGAGACATAAGGAACATGCTTTACTGGTTTAGTGATGAGTCAAATTGGCAAAAGTCAAATGAGTTAGGTTTTCCCATATCTAAATTCCATCGAGCTGTCCAATTCAATTACTGTATTTAAAAACAGAAACAAGTAATTTAATAGATGACAATTATTTGCAAATTTTTAGAATGTAAACAGAATTTTTTTTGACAACTTAGGACTTGTGCAAATGTGCATGTCTTCATCTCATGAGCGAGTTTTCTGTGAAAGATGACTAATGCCAGTCAGCGTTGGTAACCGCATAATAGCATTTTCACATGAACAATCCCTGAGAGTAAAGGATAAACTTTGTACAGAGAGCGTGCCTGTGGTTTTGATACAACTTGGACAAAGTTGCCAAATGGGCAGGAAGCAACAGGTACTGTAGACTTTGGCAAAGTTCTTTGACTGTGCAGAGGGCAGTGTAGATGGGATGTGAACAGTGATACTCACGCTACTAAAACACAAACACATACACTGCACATAAAGTGTGTGGTTATTATGCAACATAAGTGCTAATAATACAGTGAATAGGAGAATGGATAGTGTCAAGGAACATGTGGAAATACCTGGTGGATGTATTATATTGTCCATTAGACAGCTTTGGTTGACCAAGAGTCCACTATTGTTCAGAAGGGAAGTCCAGGTGCTTCCAGCAGCAGACAAGAGACATAGTGCCAATAAATGAGAGGCCAATTTCAAAAGAACAAATCAGAGCACAATGCATCCGAGTTGGGATTCAGGATTATATGCATTGTAATCAGCTGCTATTGATTTATGATGACTCCAAAAATTGGAGTTAGCATTACTGGTTCAATGAAACATTTTACGAACATATACGGGTGTGATACTCAACCCTTTCAACAGTGGTGCATCATTTGTATATGCAGCTGTAGCCATTTCCTCAAATCACAACATGTGATCTTTTCTCCAACATTATTTCTACCTTTTTTTTTAATTATTATTGTTTGACTACCTCTGAGCATTGCTCCCCACAAACCTTCTCTTTGCGCCACGTTTGGCTTGGTGGGATCTGAGGGGTAGTGAGACAATTAGCAGAAGTAAGACTTCTGTGAATTTGTTTTGTTTTTCTTATTTATCCTAACTTGGTCATTCTTGCTCTTCTGGCTTCTAAACGTACTCTACGACATTGAGGAAAACACATCCTGGTTGTACTTCCAATGAACTACCTAGATATGGAACAACGATGGTGGGACATACTGTAGGAAGACACTGCTGTATCACACACACACACACACACACACACACACACACACACACACACACACACACACACACACACACACACACACACACACACACACACACACACACACACACACACACACACACACACACACACAATGTTGTCATTCCCTTGTACAACAGATTCATTAAACAGTTGATGTTAACTCTACCCTCTCTTGGCTGCTCCACGTTTCATAGCAGACATGAATGACTGTATGAGTCACGAGGCGGCTGACGGCAGCTCCAGCTGTGAAACTTAGGAGGAATAATCATTATCAGCAAGGTGCACCTTTTTATATGTGGAAAATACTACGTTTAAAAATACCCAGCCACATGGGCAACATCTGTGTTTTCCACTTTGATAACCAAGTGTGAGACAATTAGCAGAAGTAAGACTTCTGTGAATTTGTTTTGTTTTTCTTATTTATCCTAACTTGGTCATTCTTGCTCTTCTGGCTTCTAAACGTACTCTATAACATTGAGGAAAACACATCCTGGTTTTACTTCCAATGAACTACCTAGATATGGAACAACGATGGTGGGACATACTGTAGGAAGACACTGCTGTATCACACACACACACACACACACACACACACACACACACACACACACACACACACACACACACACACACACACACACACACACACACACACACACACTGCACTATGCTGTCAATCCTTTGTACAGCAGATTCATTAAACAGTTGATGTTAACTCCACCCTCTGGCCGCTCCATGTTTCATAGCAGACATGAATGACTGTATGAGTCACGAGGCGGCTGACGGCAGCTCCAGCTGTGAAACTTAGGAGGAATAATCATTATCAGCAAGGTGCACCTTTTTATATGTGGAAAATACTACGTTTAAAAATACCCAGCCACATGGGCAACATCTGTGTTTTCCACTGTGGTAACCGACTGTGAGGGTTTATTGTGGGAGCGAGCAGGACAAACACCTACCAGAAGACTAGCAAACAGCAGCTTGTTTGAGAGTCGTCAGTAATTATGTAAGGTTTTAGTTTTGGCTAAGTTGCTTGAAGCAGAAAAGGAGAATAAATCTACAACTGACCTTCAATAGTTATTGGCAACTGTGGGGTTAAAGAAGGATCCAGACCTCAGATCCTCAGACTGTATGCGATCTGACAGATTGGATGTTGAACATCAGAACTGTGCTGTTTACATTTGCCATCCGTCTTCAGGGCAGCAGGGGGCATTTAACCTGCGACATGTTGAGGGCCCTGGATTTTGTCACTCCTGTTTTGACTAAGCAGGCCATGAGCTGATTATGAGGATTAGAGGAAATGCGGTGATCCCATGCCTCTCCCACTCACTCTCAACTTAGCAACAGCTGCAAGGTCTCCGGTTTGAGAAACTGGTGGGACAAGGAGCTTTTTTCAACTTTCAGAGCCCGGCTGAGTCGGCATGCAATACTTCTATTGGCCTGCAGCCTGGTGAAGGGGTGTTACTTGATTCAACAGGCAGCAGCAGTGTATGAAGTGTGACCGTGGCAGTGAATGGATGAGGGAATGGCCTGATTTTGCATTAAACATGAGAGCTATCAGAGACATCTGCCAGCCAACTTGGGGGGAAATCAGAGACTGAATAGGTTCATGAGCAGGAGCATTAGGTAGCACAATTCCTGCTGTCCAATAACACATCCTCTTACAAGTATTTCTGGCACAACACAGGCCTTTTGAATGAGTCCTCACTCCAGTTTCAACTTTGTCCTGTTCTGGCAGATTTTCATTAAGAGAGTAAAGGCAATGCCAAGCAGCAAAGAACAGACCAGCGTTGTACTGCTCCACTGTCGCCTGACTGGCCTGAAATTAAGTTTCAATTGATTCCTACACACATACACTGGTCCATCTTCATCAGTTATTCTTGACGCTGCCTGCATCCATTAAACATGCAGCTTAAAGAAAAAGCTGCAGGTGCAGATGATAATTATTCAGTTGTATCCCACAGAACTGTCAATACATTCAATCTGTCAGACAAGGCAGCTCACCATCAATTACGGCAAAATTGGAAAATAACAGACATGAGCATTCAAATGTTTATTGAAGATTCCCCATTTAGAGAAAGTCTCGCCAACATGGTAATCAGAGTGCGTCCTTGATGGAAATCTTAACTGGAAAAAATAAAGATTCAAGAGTGCAACCAGTCCATGTCTGTGAAACTATGATGTGGCTGTAATTATAAGCTTAGTAGCTTCGCCAAATATAACAGTGAGTCAGTTCGCATCATGTGCTCCACAGAGAGAGTGATGCAGTTTGTCACGTTCCATCTTATGAATGAACTGTGCTGGATGGCGCTCATTCCAAGTGCTACGAAGGTGTTCAAGCACAATGGAGTGTCACCACAGGTCCCACAGGGTTCTGACGAAGCAACCATGTCCTGTAAACCTGTTGGACTGACGCTATACTGATCCAACAGTGGGCACATCGTTTAATATTCTGTCAAAATGTGAATTGTTAACTGCTTTGCTGTTTCAATAGTAGACACATAGCAGACCAACGCGTGTGAAAATCGAATCATTTTGCACAGAACACACACACACACACACACACACACACACACACACACACACACACACACACACACACACACACAAATCCCCTTCAACTGCCTCTGTACCTAAAGCTTCACTCGTGTGTGACCTCTTACCTGTGCAGGTGAGAACAGCAGATAAAGCGCCACCACAGTCTCGATGACACAGCCGAGTTTCATTTCGCGATATCTGCGCGCAAAGAGGAGAGGATGGCTCCCGATGTGCACCAAAATCCAAAAACAAAATCCAACAAAAGTTCCCAAACTACTCAAAAAAGAAAAAAAAAGTGATGCTGACCGGGAATTTCCAAGTCATCTGCTCCCGCTTTAGCTGCGAATGAGTGGAGTCACGTAGCTCCGCTGCCGCGTGTAACCTGATGAAGTGGATTGTGCTTACTAATGAGTAGGGCCCCAGAGGCGAAGTGGTGAGGCAATAAAGTAATGCTATCAAAAACGAAAGAATCTTTAAGTATTCACACTTAAACTCTTGTAAAATCAAAGCACGCTGCTTCCAAAGATATTGGCAGCCAGTTTTGGAAATTCAGTGCACAAAGTAAAAGAAAAAAAAACCCAAAAGCAGTCGGTTCAGTCCAAAATCTTCAATTGCTGGATCTGCTCCACAAACATGGGTAAAGTTGCACGGTCAGTTTCAGTTTTCAGTCCTGCTCTGAGCTCCAGTCGGGAGGAGAAAGAAACACTTGCGTCTAATTGCCACACACTACCTTTTCACAAGCTGCCTATTTAAATCTCCTCCCCTTCCCTGTCTTCCTCTCAGCTCTGTCTTCCCTGAACTCACTGATGAGATCTTTACAGTCCCTTTAAGTTGCGACATATAATGTTCATTTATGTGATGCTGTAAAAGGTTATCATAGCGCCTGTGACTCCGCTGCTGATGTTTTATTTGTGAGCTCCAGACTATACACTCACAGGTGATTTACATTGCAGAGAGTATATACACAGACTTACATCTTCTGAGTGCTTGGGACATTCTTGGAGAGCTATTCAGGCAAGGTAAACATTTAGAGATCTTTTTCACTGGTGACATGGATGGTATACTCATTGCTGGCTCGGGCTCCAGGGTGCACACAGAGGATTTCCTCAGAGGCTTTAGCATTTAGTCAAGTTTGCAGAGACAGAGAGGGAGATTCCAGTTCTGTTGACACAGACTTACTCCTCAGTGAGGAACTTCTGTGTTTGCAGAAACTCTGCAACGAAAGGATTCCTTGTGGGCTTCCACACATTCCTTTGACAGTGCCGAATAGCTGCGATGCCTTCTGCTATTGAGCACACCACACTCAGGAGTGTGGCGTTTCCTAAACATCTCAGACACTTGAGCACCCCCGCCCCATTACCAGCTTTGCCAGAGTATCAGTGAGTGCATTGCAGTCAGAGATGATGAAAGGCATTTCCTCTAATTATGCTGGGCGATATCACGGTTGTCTTTTTCCTAATTGTATCTCTGCATGGCAATGATGGATGCTCTTCAAAATTCAGAAAGAGTACAGAATGAAGGCAAAGTGATTATTCAGGGAACTGGACTCTACAATTATTTTTGTTTTAGTCTTTGCTCTGGCTTTCTCAATGCACTGCCATTGTCTGGATAGTGAAAGTTTCGGCAGCAATATCAATCTTCTTTTTCTGACTGTCTAATTATCCATCCTATTGCTGCAGTATTGCAAGGGCAGATGAACCAAAGCTGCCCCAGAAGAAATTTAAATTGTGAAATTGATACGTCCACATTTAGATGGTTATGTAATGTTATAATGATAGAGTGCAAGTGAGTTACATGTTTTGTTCTAAAGATATTTTTAATAAAAGAGCTAAAGACGATTGCTTCTCCTCCCAGCTGCAGCAGCCACACAGACGTTGTTTGCCCGTAGGACAGAGACAGACTCTCACAACTGTCTCGCCATCTACTCAGTGATCTATCTGTGTCTTTAAAGGAGCACCAACTGATAGTGCCCAATAAGATCACTCAGATTGCCTCCACTATAAATACATGTTGATAAGACAAGCAAACCTAGTTTGAGTGATAACGTGCGCTTCTCCAGGGGGGATGGATCGCTCTGCTGTCACACGGTGGAAAAACCCTCGTTGCTTTCTGTTAAAACCAGATATCGATGGTGTTAACCACATTTCTCCTTGTTCTGTGTCAAATAATGTGTCTGGAAAAGAAAAAGGGCCATTCCCACTGAGATTTAATATTCACTCTTTTAAAGATGTATTCTGAAGGGACACTTTCCATTAAATGATTTAATGAAATCAAGCTTTAAAAAAAAAGAAAAAGACATAGGCTACTGTTTCCTGCCTTACTGTACAGATATATGGGCTCATTATGGTCAAAGACAAAACAGACTTACAGAAATATTGCTCATAAATATTGAAACTGGTTCACCTGATTCAGGAATATAGAGGGCAAAATGTCAGCTATACCTCCTCTTTAATTGGGTTTTGTGATAAGGCCTTTTGATTGAAGGAAGGTCAGCTGGTCGAATAAATAAATCTTTCGCAGTCTGCGGTGTCTCTTATTGTTGTGGGGACCAAATGGGTGGCTCTCAGGAACTGGAGTGCAAAATTCACTAACATTTCCCTTTTGCGGTTGACCCCTCATTTTCCCAGATTGCAGAGAAAAAGGTAAACAGATGAACAACATTAATGATGTCCATTCATCATTGTTGGGGCGGCTTCGGTTTCCTCCACAGTGGGGCCTTTAAGGGGAAGGTGGAGAGCCAGAGCGCCCCTAACTTTGAAGGATCTTATTAACATTAGTTAGAGGCCTACTGAGAGACCAACAATTCTGCTGAAGACAGAAGTTAATCACAGTGTCACTGTAAATCGCATTAACTAACTCATTTTGTATAGATCATTTCCTATTTAACTCATGTTGCTCAAACCTGTGAATGTTTCTGAACACTTGTCTTAAAATCTAAAACCCTAACAAAAAAGAAGAAGAGAAGAGGAGAAGACAACCTGACAAGGGGGAGATGATGTAATATGATTTTACTGATGATGGACCACCTGGACAGCTGCCCCAAACAGGATACAGAAATATTTGACAAAACATTTTCTTCCTGTCATTTTACTGGCTGTGACGAACTGTGGATGTTTTGTTCCTGCACCAACTGTATTATTGTGAAGAAAAACTATATTTGAAATGACTGGTAAATAAGAAGTGTTTCAGCTATGAGTAACAAGCTGCTTACCTTCTCCTAAGGTGATTAGCACGATAACAAGTTCTTTTATTTCGGACATGTCAAATCCTGTTTATGCTTCCCTGTTACATTGACATATTTTTGTTCCAGACACATTTTTGCTCCAAGGTTGTCAGGTGTCATCCTGTTTTCATTGCCAGTCCGTTCTCGTGAGCATTGTTTCATTTCGTTCGGAAACCAGTCAACGTGCTAACAGACCACTGGAAGTTATTTTAGTCTGAATATCTCATGAATCAGTCATTGCCGAAATCTCCAGATGCTGTTTAACTTTATACAGCAGTGTGTTGGACATCGCTGTGTGAGTTGGCTGTGGCAGCCACAGGCTAAATGATAATTTCATTCTTCATGTCAGGAGAAAATATGACTCTGTTATTCTGTTTAATTTGAGGTGCAATCACTGCTAACCATACAGCATTCACTCACTCACGAACAAAAGCTTCCAGTGGGAGAAATACCAGGACGAAACAAGCTTCGAGAAATCTGTGCTCAAATCCGCTGTTGGCATTTTGGGAAATATTTGCTTTCTTTCTGAGAGTCAGATGGCAAGACTGATACCACTCTGATGTTTGTGCTTTAAAGGAACATTTTGTAGGTTTGAGTGGCATCTAACGGTGAGGTTGCAGATTGTAAGCGATTGAACACCCTTCGCCTCAAACCATCACCCATCGAAATGTGTGTATGAAAATCTACAATGACTGCACAACGCAGAAGGTTTTCTCTGGAGCCAGTGTTTGGGCTTCTGTAGGAACATGACAGTCCAAACACTTCTTAGTTTTAGTTGACTATACACTAATGAAAACACAATTATTAATATTATATTCCATTTCTGACAATACATCCCCCTATATCCTACACACTGGTCCTGTAAGTAGGAGCTCCATATAAAGGTGTAAGCTGGTTAGCCAAGCCCAGTTTGAAAAAAACCAGCAACAGGAGGCCTATAAAGTATTGTATATACTTGTTTAAACAGAAATGACAGAAGAAATGAAAGGCCGTGGCTTTACAGGGGGTTAGGCGCCGGAGCGCTAGTGGTGGTAAAAATGGTGGACAGATAAACTCGCTACAGCAGGTAACTTCCTCCCAGAGACTTGTTATGCACAAAATGTTATTTCTGAATGATATCTCGTCAGCACAGCACATTTGAAGTAATATGCATTTACTTTGTCTTCATATATAAGACAAAGACTGGTTTCATATTCACCACCATCCACAGACAGAAAGGAGCACAGCAGCAGAAGCATCAGCACTCTGAAAGGAAACTGAGTGTTTGTCTAAGATAAAATTTCATCACCTCCAGAAGCTGCAGGGGAAGAGGGGGCTGCCGTGATATAGAATGGGAAAAAACAACACTGAGAGTGAGTTATCATGGCTTCTGTCATTGCCAGTTGTTAAAGCTGTTGGCTTGATAAATAAAGAGCAAGCAGTGGAAACTGTGCGGAAGTGGTCCCGCAGTCAGAGAGCAGGTTATAACTCAGGCCTCTAGTGATACTCTAAACTACATTAAGGGGTCCCACATGTGCAGCACATTCAGGAGTTCATGGGTTGATGCGGTTGGTGGTGGTTCAGCCTGAACCATTAAACAGATAAATGAGATGTTTTTAACATCTCTCGCATGTTAAAACACTGTTCAAATAAGCCCAACATGATGTTTTTTGTAAATATAATGTTCGCTTCTGCGAGCTGCAGCAGGTGTCCTGCTCCGAGCCGCAGATTACTCAGTAAACATGCTTCCCTGTAAACTTACAAGATTTTTTTTTTCAGCTATCTGACATGTTATTAAAAGAGATAAAGTAGGCAGAGGCTAATGGAATATACCTTTTAATAGTAAATGTTGCATTGAGATTGACTGGCAGGGAGATTAGACTTATTTCTAGAAGTGGGAGACACTAAAGTAAACATGAATTCAATCAGGCAGCAAGGCTTACTGGACTTGAATCACACGAGTGCTGCAGTTTATTTTTTCGGGGTACAGTGTTTTGTTTTTTTAAACCTCAAATTAGTTTATCGCCCTCAGCGTCTATGTGAGAGTTTTTAAAAGGTTTTCTCAGAAAACACACATCAGCCACATTTATAAAGCAAACGTAAGGAAAGTGGCAGCTCGTTGTGTAATGACTGTAATGTGTAATGACTATTTCTATATGGGATACCGTGTCAGTGTCACACTTTACCTCGCCTAGGCGTGAAGAATAGACGCATGTATGACCAGGGTTGAAGAAGGAGATTGTGTGACAGAGGTCATGTGATGAAGCAACAGAACAAACACAGGACTTTCACATGGGAAACTGTCCTTAAAGTCAACGTGAAAATGAAAATTGATGCAGATTTCTTTTCAGTAAACCAAGTGTGTAACGTTATTTACTGTACGTAGAGCTACTAAACCACACCATGATCTTTTATAACCTTAATAAAGTCGTTTTTGTGCCAAAAAAAACCTCATAATTTATAACACATAGCATTCAACCAAAACCATATTGCTAAACCAAACACGTGGTTTTTGGTGTCTCGACCTAAAACACCTCAGTTAACATGAGGCACAGCGTGACACTGACATGGAACCTTCTGGTGGACTAAAGGGTATATGACATGCTTAGATGTGATACCAGGTTTATCCTCCACATGCCATGAATACATAGGCTACATTCATACAGGCAAAAATAAAACTATGTGTTGGTTCCGCTTTTAACTACAACAGTTAACCACTCAGATGGCACTTCAGCACAATGTCCCTTAGCTCCTGGTTAATGAGTTCAAACTGAGAATAGGGATGAAAGGGACAGCTTCATAGTTGTTTCAAAAACTCATAAACAGACTGCATGTCACGTGTGGCCAACGTGGATGCTAAAAGGATCTATTTAAATAAATAAATAAATGAATGACCAACCAAACAACTAACCAAACAACTAACCAATCCTAGTTAGTCTCCAAATAGTCTGACTGAAGATTCATCCCTGGACACATTTATTCCAGCAATATATCAAGATTTTTAGAAAATACACTTATTTGCTTTCCTGTTCAGAGTTGGACAGGATAATCAATTCCACTCTCACTTCTAAATCTGAAGATAACTAAAGCCAGCCGCCTATTTGCTTAAATTAACATGAAGACTAGAATCAGGGGGAAAAGCTGCCCGGCTTTGTCCTGAGTTGACTACATCCATCTTTTCACAAATCAAAATGTAATATCTTGTGTGTTTAATAAAAACAAAAAAAAGACACAACATGAGGAACACTTTTCCAATCTGCCAAACTCATCCAATAAGTGAATACATGCTTGGATTCAGATTAAAGGACTAGTGACAGATAATCACGATTACACACAGCGATCTAAAAAAGTTAATAAAAAACAAACCCACAGAGACTCATTTTTAAAGGCAGTTACTTTGAGGTATAAATGACCGAAACCCGAAGAGGAAGAGTACAGAAGCAGGCCATGGCCTGAGCAAGTGTTAGGTGAAGTTCATCTGTGCGCAAGTGTTTACACAAACTGTAGCCAAGCAAAATTGCACACCGAGATTTATTTATGTGTAGAGAAATACATTTACTCAAATAGCATTAGCTTGTCGAACAAGGAACAAGGAAATGGGAGCTGAGCAGCGAGAGGGTGGGTGGAGGTCAAAGAGCTAGGGAAAGTTAATAACTTGAAAAAATAAATAATACATCCGACTGATGGGAATTTGGCAGCGGTGCAATTTATCAAATGATTCACGTTGCTTCATAAAAATGGAGCACCTCGTCGAGCCACAGCTACCGTACACTTTCTGGGACATTTTTAATTACTCTGGACAATGCACGTTTGTTGTTTTACTCCTGCGATTAAGTGTCTGGTCATGAAGTGTTGCCGTCAGGGATTTGGTGGAGACAACCAATCTCAGATGGCGCTATGCCCTGAGGGGACAGATAAATGAGGACCACCATGGTGGATGAAACAGCCAGACAGTGACACAGGGTCGACAGGATGAACGAGCACTATATTAACTAAAGTTAGAGCAAACGTAAAGAAGCTTGACCAGCGCGTCTTGACTGATTTTCTAACTTTGCTCGATTGCGAACTCTGTGACAAAACTGGTACGACTTCCCATTTTAAGGGAAACATTTTCAGAGGCTGAAGTGCAATTTTCCATCGCCCTAAAAAAGAAAATAAGCAAATAAACACACAAGTTCCAGGATGGTGAGGCTGGGGCTGTGAGAAAGGAGGTTACAAGTAATTATTTTCTTGCTCTGCAGTTTCTGATTTAATCTCTATCGTACAGGAACAAGCCTTCAACTAATCCACACATATCCCTCAAATATTTGGAAATGCTTGAGAGATGATTAATAATATGATTGATTTGGTGATTAAATTTCATTGTTTTTAAGCTGGATTCCATACCCAGACAGAAGCTGAGCATTAATATGATATATGAGACCTTTACATTTCTTACATTACACCGTAAGACCATTCAACTCCTGCATTGGATTAATCCACTGTGCTCAGCTGACGGATCTATCGCAGAGCGGAGACCCTTTTCTCTAAAAACCCGACCGTGAGGTTCCAATATACATCTTTGATGGAGAACAGAGCATCCATCCTGTCTGTAAGGCTGTGATACCCCAGAAATATCAAGTGTGACTACATGCATGGTTCATTTCAGACTATACAAAACTGTGCTACCAGTGGTAAATGTTGTTTTATGCCCTCAATGATCTGCTTGGAAAATGATTGAAAACTGAAACCAAACGACTGCCGGCGGTAAAAGATCAACAACGTTCACTACATGGGTCTCGTCTGGGTGTGCAGGAGCAGATCTGAGAGAGTTGTTGAGGGGAGGGGTGAGAAGGTGTTGTGATAAGCTTTGAACCACGGTGGAAAGAACTGGTGTTGAATGAACACAGACCACCGACCGTCTCCCCAAACCCTGAGCCGAGAAGGAGTGAAAATGTGCAGTGCTAATCAGGTGAAAATAAACAGAGCTGCACCCTCGGGCATCACGGTAACAAGAGGAACGAGTGCAGGGTAGGGTAGCCTGGACATCATGAGACACAGTCAACCCAAGTTTCTAACATGTTTTGCCTCTTGGAAATAGAAGAATATGACCATTTCCCCACAAAATAAGATGAAATGTGTGTGGAAGCATGAATACAACTGGACCAAATATGACTTGCATGATTTTGTGTATATCAGTGGCGTGTTGGGGGCAGAGGCTCGTTCACTCAAATGGATTACTTTGGATTAAAGCCAACGAGGCCTGAGGGAGTCTGCTTACAAATGGTGAGCCTCAGAGGAGCCAGTGTACTCTGTCTGGGGGACTCCGTCCCAATCTCCAGGATTGAGGGAAATTTCCCATAGAGATGAGAAGCAGATGTCTCTCTTTTTTCGGTCTCACTGTCTCGCTGTCACACAGACTCTGTCTCGCTGTCTCCATCCCTCGTGCAGTCAAACCTGGTCCTCCTTCCCCCCAGGGATGGGGGAGGAACATGAGCACCATGGGAAGGGCAGCTGTCCTTGAGCCCAATCATATGACGAAGGAGCCTTTTTTGTGGGAGGCACTGCCTTTAGGTACAAAGACGTGAGCACATGGAGCCGGTCCAAGAGCTCGTAACTTTCTCATGGAAAAAGGCAAACAGGACGATTTGCTAAAAACGTCATGCTCTGACAACTCCCACTTTAGATGGACAGCTGCTGGCTAGCCGGCTCTCGCTAGGTGAACTGGAGTTACTTTGACTTCACTATTTTGTTCCCAGTGCTGATTCAGGGTGACCCCTGACTTCTGCTGGGAAGAGGACTTATGGACATCAGAAAGGAGAGTCTGGTCCACTCCCCCTCTTCTCATCGTGCCTCTGGAGCCATTAGTTTTACAATAAATCCTCTCTGGCTCTGCCAAATGCACCTGCCACTCCCTTAGGCCCTATCTCCAGCTTCCCTAGAGTCCAGCTCCTTGGCTCCTGTGGCTCCGGTCTGACGTGCGTACTGTGGCTCGCAGCGTAAACACAGAGACGAACTGTGGGCCAGTCACCGGGTGTATGGTTGTGGTCTGTAAACAGATCGGCAGGAGGAGGAACAGGAGCTCCCAGTGGAGATGAGACGAGCTGACTATCCTGAGGCGGGAGAGCAAAGGAAAAAGATATATGGCTTACGGCTGCCTGCTAAATGTCTGAGTTGCCGTGCCATCATCCAAGATAAGGATTTTTGGTATGAGATTGTTTAGCTAGCTAGGTTTGCAGGGTGGCCTAGTGGTTAGAAAGGTCATCCTTCAACCAAAGCTCTAAGGTTAAAGCCCCCAAGTTAACAAATATTTGGCAGCTGAAGTGTCTTTGAGCAGGACATTGAGCATCCAGGAGGCTGCTCTTTAGCTGACCCTGCAGTTTGAGAAGACTCTTCGGCGATAAATGAACAAATACCCTGACCAGTACAAACGCTGACGATCAACAAAAGCTGATGTAATTGAAGGGCAACTCCACCAATTCTACACAATTTTGTGAGTTGACAACAATCTGGGGGTGTGGAGTTCCCAGACTTCTGTAGCCTGCTCCTAATTTATGCTCGAGGCTATCTTTAGGCTACATCTGGACTTAGCCTCCATCAATGCATCTGAAGGCTACATTAACTATAAGATTAACACACTCGGATCTCTGAACACCATGTTGGAGATCAATTTGCTTTGCGGACTGTTTTGACACCAAATTTTGAGAAGGATGTATACATTGTGGTATAAAAAAAGATGACATCTTTGGATCTGCTGAATCAATTCGGACAATAAATTGAGTGAAGGGCTCATTTAAGCCTTTAAGCCCTTGACTGTTTGTTTGAAAGTTCCACCTCAAAAAACATCCCCAAATTGGGTTAGTTACAGCTCCAGAACCGGAGAGCTCTATGGATAGAAGCTCCTTGACAGAAATGATAAATACAGTAAATCCTCATCACCAGGACAGCATGATATTTGAAAAACTAAATTATTGACATTTTTACTTCTACCTAATGAAAAATGTAAATAAGAGACTAAATAACAGCCTTAAAACAATGAGTCAGTTTCATTGAATCAGTTCTAAAGATTATCAACGACCAAATTTGATGCAACACAAATGAAGCACCAGAAATGCTGCATCCATTTCAGGTATAGTAGCAACAGGCGTGCTTGTCAGCCTTTAGAAGAATGCCTTTTGATTTTATTTTTTTTTTGCAAACAGATACAGTTTGGTCCTGATACCGGGGTCTCACGGGTTAAAGGGGTCAGCATATTGAAAACAATCATGGCATGAACTTGTGAGAAAAATCGCTGGCGGGCATTTTGAATAACAGTCCGCACGTTTAGCAAAGCATCAGGGAACATCTGATATGTCAACTTGTTGGTTTACACCGTTATAGATAGTGTTTGGAGTTGTTTGCTAGGGACCCTATTTATAACCCTTATCGGCATCTGTGCACAAAGTGGTCCGCGCTTACATTCCATCACACAGTATGTAAATACTCTTCAACTATCTCTTCACTAATGCACATCATCCATATCTACTTTTGAAAAACAAATGTTTCAAGTTTTTTAATGACAGTTTAACACGGCACACTGTGAAGTGTTAAAAATGAAACCAATCAAATCTTTTAAAAACATCGACTATAAACTTCACTATGTTGCTGTAATGAGGAAAGCACATCTGAGGCTAAAGCTGGAGTCATGCTTGAAGGTTATGGAGGAAGATTACCAAGTCTGGCCGTGTTAATAAGGCTGTGTTTACATTCTGTGGCTCTGTGTTTAAGTAGACCTGAATGACCTGGGATTAAAAGGAGGCTTGCGGTAGCTTTATGGCAGACAGACACACACACACACACACACACACACACACACACACACACACACACACACACACACACACACACACACACACACACACACACACACACACACACACACACACACACACACACACACACATACATATGACAGACTGATGCCAATGTGAGTGCTTTCATATCAGCAGGGCTGCATGTCTACATCAGCCGCAGACAAGATCCCTCATTAATTAGACTTATCAGTTTGTAAATACAGTCCAAAACCCAGAACATTTACAACCAGGTAAACTTCACAGAAAAACATTTTCAGTCAAAATAAAACCGACTAATGGAACTTGGTTTACAAGGAAAGTCACATTATCTCCTCTCACACCTCATGAGCTCAGTAAAAGTGCAGAAATGTGCTACACACAGGACAACAAGCTTGTGATTACATCAGTGATTCCTGTTCCTTTCAGACAATACATTTTGACATCAGTAATCAAAGTAAAAGATCCTAAATGCAGAAATGTGGTGTGAATTTGACAGATACTACTTATAAATAAGGATGAGCACCAGTATTGAGCAATGGCAGATTCCTACACGAATAAAATAGGTCCCCAAACCAATAATATGACATTTTTTATAAGATAGAGTGCTGTGGTTTCAAAATTGTAGCTGTGGGACATCAGGGATAGTTCTGATTTTAGAGATATTTAATGGGACATTAAACATGTATCTGTGGTTGGGTTCGACCCTGATTGTTAAACTGGTAATACAGAATAAAAGAAACAGACTAACAGGTTGGAGCCTTAGAAATAAGACTGGTCTCCTGACAGATGACATTAACCATTCACTATGGGGAGGATTTAACGATTAATTATAAAGTACTGAAAAGACCTATCAATCCAAGTAAATGTCTGTGAGAATGTAATGAAAGAAATATCAAATTAAAACACTTTAAACTGAGAAACTGGAGTTAAAAAAGCCTGAAAATCATCAAGTGTCTTTGTGCAAGTGATCAGAAAAGGATCACAGCCTATTGTTCACACCTGATCCTGTATTGTCCCAACATACAAAAGCAAGCACTTAGTAGTGAGCTCATCTATCATTTTGACATATTTTGGAAGCGAACAATTGCCACTCTGCTCTAATGTTCCACTGTAACCTCTGGGCTCTCTCCGTCTGCACTCCACTACACCTGGCTGTAAAGAAACACCAGCCCACAGGCACCTGCACATCCAGCACGCTGCAGATGGAGAGATTAATCACACTGCAGATGAATGCTGGTGATTTATGGGAAACTGTGACACTGTGGTCATAACACAGAAATGTATATGCGGGATAGCCTGAAACACTACAGCAGGGGACTAAATGGGCCATTATTTGAAATTCAATGCTAGGTTTCAATTCAGAGGGGGTTCCCTCTTCCTCTCAACCAGGGGAACTGAGGGGAAAGAGAAGTCCCACATCTGCCGCTTTTGATGGTGCAGTTACAAGTGGCTCCCCCCTCCCTCTTGACCTCCTCCCTGTGGTTTCCCTCCTCTTTTTTTTTTTTTTTTTATTATTCCTGCTTCCTCCTGAGAGGACAATATTCCCACACTGTGACCAGAAGGAATCCGGGTCTTTTCTGTCCTGACTTTGTCCACTTTTACCACAGAGATACCCCGCTCTGCCGGGGGCGAAGAGGGGGTCGCCGTCCTGAGGGACAGACTCCTTTTCTACCACTGTCCCATCTTTCTGCAGTTCTCCACATAACAGATAAACTCTGACATGGGTTCTGGCAAGCGGGTTTTACACACTCGCATGATAACAGCAATTATATGTCCCCCTCCCCACCTCCGCCCCCACCTTCTGCTCCCAGTGTCTCCTGGGAAAGCTCTTATCAATGTGAAGAAGTCACTGAAGGAAATGCCAGCTTAACTTGAAGAGCCTGCACACTGCTGTTCATCTTCAGTCGACAGTGACAGGGGATTTGGTCTGCCGGTGCTGGGGGGGGGGACATGTCTTGTAACTATTAGACAGGGTGCCTTGTGGCATTGTGGATGGTGTACTACAAGATCAGGTTACAGGCCATGCAAACACAGCACAGAGCATAGACGCAACAGGAACCGGCTAAGCATGCACGCTTGGGAAACATGCTCATGAATCGACAGACCTTTTTACTCTGGGCAGGAAACACAGCTCTGCAGATGTTGAACAGCTGGGCGACATCATAAACTACAGCATGGGAAATAAGTAACAGTGAAATATAGTGGACAGTTGAGACTGCTGAATTTTACATGTAACAGCCTGAGAGACAGACTGCTACTGCATGAATCGTTAAAATGACATGGGGAAAAAATGGATTTCTGAATGGAGAAAAGTGGTGGAAGCAATCCGGTCTTATTTATGTCAATATTCTAACCCTGGAAAAGACACAACTGACATTTGATACATTGCATATTTATTTCCTGCGATGGAAATGAGATGGAAGCTGAGGGAAGTGGAGCAGGGGAAGGAGACGAGAGCGCTTGTTCATTTTAAAGATGCAGGCAGATAGCAGCTAAAATACTACTCATTGTCTGAACCAAAGCAGATGGTATCTTATATGATGTGATGCATGCATGCCAAGAGCTGGCCTCTTGAGAAATGTAAAGTAAGTGAAGAAGCTCAAATTAACAGGAAAAAATTGTCCTTCCTGTGAACTGGCTTAGATGTTACACAATTTAGGGCAGTTTTCAGCTGTCAGTTTGGAAATCAGCTGACATCACTGTGTCTGTTTCTTTTTGAGGAATTGATTTCTCTTTGATGACAAACAGAAAATGTACACTGTGTAGTTCTTTACTGGATTTCATAATGAGAAACATACTGGATGTTACATTACACCATGAACACTGGATTTTGGAGCGCAAGTGGAAAACAAGATTGGTGTCTCATTGATGGTCTTGTTTTTGTGTTTTTACTTTGAAGAAAATCTCTGTTAAAGCTTCAATGAAGCATTTATAGTTCTTATAAAAAGGATATATCACAAGCATCTGTCTGAACCAAAATAACAATGGTGTCGCAGTAGTTCAAAGAATTCAAAAGCCTTTGAAAGCCAGCAGCTGTGAAATCATAAAATCTTATGGTGGCCTTATCAGACTGGTGAAACACTTTTCTTTGTTTCAATGGAGCGAACAATCATACGTCAACAGTTATTAACAGAATACAAAATGAGCCATTAGGGACAGAAGAGATTTTTTTTGGTTCAGCAGTTCACAATGTTGTGCTATTGAACAAGTAGAAGCAAAAAAAGCTGATGTTATACTATCTTTTGTACTGCAGTGAGATTTTATGTACTGTACATAAATAAAGTACATGCATTGAAGCCAGGATATATTCAAAATGCATTACACTTAAATCACCAAATGAGATTTGAGAAATTGTGCTATCAATGATAATTATAGCCTCAATCTAGCTAACATTGTTAAACTTGAGTATTTCTGGGTCACTTGTACTTGCTAAAACAGACTGTACTATATTAAAGGTAATTGTCCCAGCCTGTCATAAGTAATATTGATCATGTGGAACTGATCGGCCTCTTCCATGCTTTATAGACAGATTTTCATCTCCATTTAAATTGGAGTTTGGATTCAATTCAGCTCTGGGAGACCTGGCAATCACTGTAACATCTGAAATTACCCCTAATCTCAGCTCCCAGAAAGCAGTTGAGAAATGTCGTCCTGCTCCACAGTTGGAGCAAACCGACTCGTTCAGCCAGCAAATTATGTTTTCCATGAGGTGCCAATGCGATAACTTTTGGCACGCATAGGGAATTCTGGTCAATTCAGAGTGAGCACTGACGCTGCAGGCCGAGAGGTGAGAGTCAGCGTTGCTCTCTCGGATGACACAGTCATGAGGCTCCTGATTATGCAAGTCTGATAAAGGTTCAACTGCCCTCGAAAACAATGTCATAGGGTTCAGAATTAATTGAATTCAGTCTACTAGAACAGACACCTACTGGCAAATATTTGCACATATCTGAGAAAGATAAGAATAAAGCTTCTTAATCGTTGATGCAAGAAGAAGATGCTCTTTTAAGGATAAAAGTCTAGGAATTAACTTTGAATCCAATCTTCATGGCCGTGTTTTATGTGCCCTCTGTGCTCTGTCTTTTTAGCAGTTAGAGCATCTCTCATTCCTGTTCATACAATAAAAATGGAAGCTTTAAATCCAAGTCCCCCAAAGGAGTCCTCTCTGTCTTCCAGAGTGAATCTGCCATTCCATAAAAAGTTGTTTCAGGAGACAGTGTGACTGTGACAGTGATGATGACAGTTTTATTTATGACATGGGAATATCATTATTGCGTACAACATGTCGTATAGGATTAAATAACACATGCGGTTGTCCTGTTGTACATGTGAAACTTTAAAACCCTCTTTGTGCAGTAATATTCTAATCATGTGGACAAAGTTATTTATGTTTCAGCAGGATCATAAATCTGTCTCTTTGTAAAGCAGGTGTGTCCATCTTCAGTCTAAATTACACAACACTATTGAAACATATAATTTTTGGGCAGCATAGCTCAAACTATTAACACAGTTAGAATTTTTGTTGTTGTTCCAGAGTGGACTGAAATATAACTTTATGAATATATCAGCCCACGCTGAAGCACTTAATTCAAGAGAAACAGTTTGTGTAAGACATGCATTTAAAATGAATGGAAATGCTTGGAGCTGATTGTGATGATTGAAATGAATGATTAATTCAAGCCTTGACAAGTTTAAAATTGGGCAATGCAACTGTCTCATGAAGCCAGTCGTAGATAATCTTGCACTGGACTCCCCATGCATATCATTTACATAGAAAGCTGTGTGGTGTGTTCATGAGTTAATTACAGCACTGATTGTCCCAGAACTTCAGCAAGTGGGATTGATATAATCTCTGCGTTGCAGCAAATTGTGGGTAGACTCAGAATTTAAAAGTGGAAGAATTAGACAGTTTTAGGAGATTTAGTGTTTGTATACCCGATTACTGCACATATCTCAAGTCTTTGACATATTTACAGGCCTGAAACACAAATGCATGCCATCACAAAATGACACATTTTTCAGAGAAGAGACGTTTGTGTAGAAAAGACAAAAATGCTGTCTCACAAAGATAGTAAAGTCTTTTTAACAAGACAGTTATGTATTTTCTTTCTTCAATTCTAAGCAAAAGATGTGCATAAATAATGTTGCACTTAGTGGAGATAAATATAATGAATTGCTCACAATGGTTTCTCTGTTGCTCTGCCACTGTCTTCAAGTGACAACGAAAGTGTCATCTTAGAAAATGTACAATCTACAAATGAAAGGTAACTAGGAATTAAAGACAGCGGGTTTTGGAAGCCATTAAAGCAAAACCAAAACAAGGCTGAGCTTCCTCTGCATCCTGCATCTTAAATACAAACTCTGAAACCTTTCCCTCTGTGTATTTTCTGCAGCATCTCTGAGCAGTCTTGTTCGTGACATTAGCAGGTTGACCAGAGGGTGGCACTATGGTAACAGCAGTCAAATAGTGGTAACCAACATAATCTTGTATAAGGAGGGTGGCTAAGTATACAGAAGCAAATACATTATACTCACTCATTATGGACCCAAGGTGTGTATAAAAAACAACAACTTGGTTTCTCAGAATAAGATGGACATCTGTCTAATTTACATGGTAAACTACAGGAACAAGAGAGAAAGCGACTGATGCGTTTAGAGCATCTTGGTTTCAGGCATTTTCAAATCCATCATTCAACTGCAGTCAAAGTTGAATAGATCAAAATAAAGACATCCTCAGACTGTTAACACATCAATACAATATAAATATAATAACGTATATATGTTTTGAGTACACCTGCAGTGTAATCTTCAAAGTAAGAAAAGTACACATACATGACACTGATATGATATGATATAAAATACCAGCGTCCATCATACTTTTCAATCCAGTGCTTTTGTGAAAAGAAAAGCTATTATTCATTAAAGTTAATGTGGTGTCACATGGTAATGGCTGCATTTGCTCTCGTGAAATTTTAATGTTGATTTATTGTGTTAATGTTGAACTAGAAAAAGAACTTCTTGAACTGGAACTTGAACATTCACCGTGTAAGTGTACATCTCATGCACTGTTGTCATTGTTTACAGTAGCCAAAAGTAACTTTTGTAAATTATATTGTTAATTTCCTTTAATGTCTTCATGTATTACACTCAAAATCTTAAATCTTAATAAAAATATGATGTTGTGACATTATTCCTCAAAAGCATCAGTGTCTCCTGCTCGCAGCTTTGCTCGCTGGGAAATATGCATTGATTAGTCAGACCTCCAGTTTACACACTGACTCTCCGAACATGCATCATAGTCAGTGTTGATGAAACACAAGCTCACAGCCAAAACAAGTCATCTATCAAGAAGCTCATCAACATGAAGCGTTATTGGTCGGTTACTGACTGCCAAGTGGTTGATTTTTTTTTTCATGACCATTTCCTGTTTATTAAAACTCCTTTGGGACTTTGCGAGCATTGATTCTCTGTAAAGTTCTCTCTGCTATAACATTTAGCGTGAGAGAGAGCGTGTGACCCTGCATCTACGCAGCTTGATAACCTAAGAGGGTTAATCAATCTGGAGCTTTGATAAGCAAAAGGCTGTTATGGGTGATGTTCAAGGGTGCACAGGGACAGAGGGGGATGAAGATCAAGGTTTCAGAGGGTAATCTGGAACCTGCAGAGCCCACAAGCAAACCATTGGAACTTCCCATGCAGATGTGCAACTCTGGCTCACTTACCAGTTGTAAAATAATTTGCACAGAAAAAGTTTATGTTCCAAGATTAAAAGATTAAAGGAATGGTCTGACATTTTGTGAAATAAGCTTAGAGTTGGATGAGAAGATCGATACCACCCATGTTTGAACGGCCAGTTTCTGTCAGCAGCCGGTTAGCTTCGCTTGTCATTAAGAGTGGAAAAAAGGGGAAACTAGGAGTTGTATGCTGAAAGAAAACTGTCTTGTTCCATTACAGTGTGTGCTGATGAGCACTTCTTGACAACACTTATTTCTTGTGTGTGTTTGTAAGTTTATAGAGCGACAGTCGACATGGTGTAACAGCTGGAGCTACTTGGAAAGGAGGATTACGGGCACGTGTCTCCACATACTCACCCTGGGCACCAGCCACGGGAGACAACAGCGGCAGCCTCCCTCACTATTCTTTATTAAGGACAAATAAGAGTGGCGGGTACAGAGGGCTCCATGGAGAGTACCGAAACCCCTCCAGTCAATACCCATCACGACCTCGAAATCACTGTGCTTCTGTTGGATCACAGTTCAACGAGTTTGACTCTGAAAATTGACCTTCTATTTCCGTTACTGGATCGTACTTAATGAGCAACAAAGAGATTTAGGCTGCGAGTTCAATGGGGCCATTAATCTGCCTGTGGAGCAGAAGAGAGATATATATCTACATATATATATATATATATATAGAGAGAGAGAGAGAGAGAGAGAGAGAGAGAGAGAGAGAGAGAGAGAGAGAGAGAGAGAGAGATATATATATATATATATATATATATATATATATATATATATCAACTGGAGCTGGAGCTGATGGAGGATACTACAGCGTTAACGTCACAAAATCAAAACACTGACCTTCGATAGTTTAGTCAGCTCTGGTTCAATGGCTGCTGTGTATTGGATTGAGGTTAGAGGCCTGATTGATGGCCTGCCGAGTTACAACACATCCAGTTTCTGGCTGATTTCCCCTCCGATATTGATAAATTAATTCTGTCTAAAGATGCCATCTTTTTCTAGCTACATTTACAGCTGGACTGAAAGAATGGCTTGGTCCTGAAACTTATTGAATGGACTGCCATTAGGTTTTTTCAGAAATTCATGGCGATAATCCCTTGGGACCCATAGGATCTTGTGACTTGGTGACCAACTTTGGTCATCCCTGAGTCCTTCAGCTGCATCGACGTTTCAATTTGTATAATGCTTTGGTTTGTAAAAACAGAAAACTATGACTTTCCCATCAGCCTCAGCTGTACTAATTAGCAAATGTGGCTGTGATAAACTAAGATATTGAACATGTCACTAGGTCGGTGTGCTCTCAAAAGGAGCTGAAAATAATGTAGCGAGGCTTTACAGATCAGTTATAAGCCATATAAGCGCTCAGAGGTCGGCAGGTTGTGAAAAATCCCTTTGACTGGTTGGAAAAATCTATTTGTGAACAACCAGACAGAATGCAGACTCCATAGATTAAAAGCTCATTCTTAGTTAATTATTTAAGACAAATAACTGAAGACTTTATGCATTAGCAGAATACCAATACCTAAGCATTTAATAATGGATGACCAACATTTACATCTATGTACCACCAAACAGGAGCAGGTGAAGACATTTTTCGCATCGTGGAAGAATTAGAGGGATAATTTTATAAGCATTAATAAATTAGGTAATCAAGCTATCTTCAAAACCAGTACAAGGACACCTTCATTAGGAAATACCATATTTCTATTTTAGTTCAAAACAGCCCTTTTATGTAGTCGTGTCGTGTAGCCCCAGTGGAGCAACTGAAATTAAAAATGTCTGTAGATCTGCAATCTGTTGAGCAGCATCTGTTGTAAGAAAACATCCTGAAACGATCTACATTCAGAGAGGGGGAGAGTGAGACAGCCCCGAGGCCAATATCGATGTGAACATTACTCACAATCCCGTCCGGTCAATCACATTAAATGTCCCTTCCTTGCTGTTGTGGTCCAGCCGCTGCTCTTCAACCCCCCCAATCCATCATCTTGACTGCAGTGAGGAGGGATGGAGCATGCAGAAAAGCTACACTGAGGGATTTAACTTCGTAACCTACAGAGGCCATGAATCTTCTGGGGTCACCTCCCAGCAGGTGACATCAAGTTAAGCTTCAAGCGCAGGAACCCAGCATTCATGCAGTTATATGAAATGACCGCCGTTGTACCATAAATGTATCATTGAACACGTGACCTAAGGCATGTATAGATATCAATGAGAAAAAGTGCTATCTAGTTTGGTAGAAATGCACATGGGCATGGCACCACAGTGATATTGCACTTCTTTTCCACACTTAGAGGTTTATGATACTGGCTTTATGATACCTACGGTATAGTTTTTATGTCCATAAGAGACCTCAAAGATAAATTGTGCTATTAAAGGTTGAAAGAATGATGCAATCAGCTTCTCAATTTGACAAGGAGTGTTCCTTAATGGCCAGAAACCATTTCAGCAAATCTCAAATGGACAATTTTATTTATACATGTCGAAAATGTTGTGTGTTATTTCCCTTTCATCCTGGAAAATCCTGACCTAAGCTCCTTTCTCCTTATAGTGTTCACATCAACTAGACAACACAAACATCTTCAAGAATATCTCTTGTATTTGAGTCACAGACACACAGACTGTTACATATGATAATATAATATAGTATGATAATATATAATTCACAAATTAAGGCTGGGCTGTATTAACAAAATCATACTTAACAATATGTTTCACTTCACTGTATTGCAACCTTTAAACCAAGGTAAGGACAAAACGAATGCCATATCATGATATTATGATATCCAAACTCCATGATGACATCAAGTCCTGATATCAGTATAATATCTATATCTTGCCCAGCTCAACAATGAATAATCACAAAGCTCGTGCAACATTCCCATACCTCTTATTGACAGCCTCCGTCTAATGAGATGGAAGTACTCACTGCAACATTCACACTCATTTGGATTGGTATATCGATTGTCCTTTAACTGTATAGTATAAGGTCAAAGACTAAGTGCTTTCTTATGTACAAGCCACATGTTTAAGACATATTGTGATTTCCATTTTGCTGACTGTCTCAGTGACGTGTGTCCCCTGTCCCCTGGCAGGCAACAATAAATCACGTGTACATGCTTTACAATGCATGGCCACATACGGACACAATGACCTTCAGTAAAGTGGATACCTAGACAATCGCTAATTAAAATTGCATGTGTCAACACCCTTCTGGTTGAATGTATCTGACATGTGATATTGAGGCAGATTGCCTGCTGAGGTACATGTGACAGGGGTGACTTGAGGCGCTGCTGTGAAGTAGAGTTTGCAGTGTGTACTGTAAGAACTTCTCTGTCTCCCACTAAAAGCATGTTCAAACAGGCATGAAACAACAGTAGCGGAGAGGGGATTGGCAGGAGGTTGAGGCTAAGCTCTGTGCATCGTCTATTTTTAAAAATGCAGTCTGGTCATTGTATATTTTATTAATATGTGGACTGGCATCCTTAAATGAGAGCAAGCAGACTTGTTCGCCAATTGCCTTCTCGGGGCAAATCAACTATTACTGCTGAAGAGACACGAGGAGGAGGAGGAGGAGGAGGAGGAGGAGGAGGAAATCTTATAGGCTGTCCGGTGCTTCTCATAAGCCAGTAATTGTGTTTTCTTTGCATGGAGACAACAAAGTAAGGTCATATGAGGCTTCAAAGGACATCATTTATCTTGCAAACAGCCACAATAGCCACAATAGGCAAAGAGAGAAACCCACACTCTCTGTTCTTGTGATCTCTATAATAAGAGGAGAAATACACATTTTTACTGGCATTATCACACACTCATTGGCTAAAAATGTTTTTCAAACTGTAAATCTGCTCTAATAAAACAATTGAGTCCTCATTGTATTGACATTCTATTCTCTCTTTACGGCCAAACATTACCAGAGAGACCTGGTGATCAAAGTGACTAAATATTTATGGCTTTCAAACGTGACCTTTGCAGGCCAACGTGCCATGTAACCACAGTTGAGCTCACTATATCCAAATGACGACTCCTTCTTCTGCCGTAGAGCCCTCTTTCTCTCTCCGCAGTGCACGAGCCAGGTTATCTTTAGTGCACATTGAATATTTATACAGCAGGTGGCTAGGGAGTTGGTCACTGATCTCAAAGGTGACTTGCCGAGCCACTGTGGGGGGTGCTGGTGTGCTGGGGTTGGCCTGGGATGAAGTCACATGGGACATATTGTCTCCTCAGTATGTCCTTTTAGTCCACTTAGGCAAAGGATTATGTTTTATGGTAAAGTGCCAACAGCAAGCACCGAGGAGAAGAGTCAGTGAACAATTACAGTGAGAATATGGTCAAACTGTCATTAGATTCACAGCCAGGGATTCACACAACAATACATCTCTCAGCATCATAAATGAGACCCGGGGATCTAAAAATAAAAGCCACACTCTTTGCACACACCACTCTTTGCACTGAATAAGCACGGCTGTATAGGAACAGTAAAATCCCTCGTCACACCACAGCCAAGGCAAACAGTGAGAATGTTCGAGGAGCTAATGAACACGATAATTGGAGTTTTAGACTCAGGCACTTTGATTTATTCTTCTTAAATAGTAGTGCAGAGAGGAAAGGAAGGTGAGACAATGTTCATCATGCACAGAATATTTGCATCTGGGGACGCTCTGAATGATAATCATGTTGTCTGAGATTGAAGTCAGCCTCGTTTCTGGGGGACAATTAGCGATATATTAAAGAAGATATGAGTATCATCTCTTCAGCTCTTGAGTTATTGCTACGAGGATTGATCTTTGGAGATCTCTTTGCAATGACAATTTAATATATCACAGTGCTGTATATGAGCATTTAAAAATCTGAAAAGCCAGGACTTGCACTGTCACGGCTCATGCATAAAAAGCCTTTTTAATGTGGGTTAAAGCTGAAAAGACTTTTAATGAGCCCACTGCTGTCAGAGAGCAACTCTCCCTTTTGAGCTCAATTCTTTTCAATGCATTAGCAGCTGATAGAAAACAGCAACTTTGACGGGCACCTTAGACACGAAAGAGAGCAACCGATGCACAATGTGCTAATGTAACTGCTTACATTATGCACTGCAGAACTGAGACAAAAGTAGACGCCACAACAAAAGTAGACAAATGAAGAAAACTTTTTTTTGGAGTGCAGCTGCACAGACTTGTAAGAAAGTGTCCAATAATAAATTAGCAATTCTCAAAAAGCGTGGAGAAAGTTTCTGGGCATTGGCATTTCATTGTTGTAACCACAAAGCTGTCCCTGAACTGAATGTGTGAGATAAGTGCTTTGGAACACAAACAAACTGAAACAAAAGAACATGAGGTGGAGATTGGTTTAGTAAGTAAGACAGGGGGAGGAAGCACTTCTGGCGTCCAAGGGCATCATAAACCCCGGCATGTGTCTGCACAACAATGCCAATAGGGGCACAAATTCTCCACACACTGAGAATCGATTTCACACAGAGAGGGGAGGACTTGGAAAGAGGCGTATCGGAGAGCTACTGAAATACTGCATCTTGTGTTATTGGATTTAGAGCCCAATTTTCTACATTTTTTTTTTTCCATGCATCTGCAAGCTGGGGGATCCAGTCAAGTGGAGCTTCCCTGAGCCAGCAAGAGAACGTGTGGCCAGCTGAGGAAAAGAGATTGTTCTGGGGTTTACCTTCATAATAAGTGCTTGAAAATAGTGAGAAAAAAAAAACTTCATTTGGTATTGCATAAAGCAACATGCACAAACTCCATAACCTAAAAGCTATTATACTTTCAGAAAACCTTTTTTTTTTTTTTTTTTTATAGTCTGAAACTAAAAACAACACTGTGGCCCACATTCAAGTGTGGAGAGGAGTCAATAGCTGTGAACCAGCATGTGAGACAAACCTGAGCCACATTTGTGTCCCAAACACACATACATATTTCATTGTGAAAAACAAATGGAAACATCAGAGGTCCACAAATATCAGCGAGCAGGAGGAAGCAGTGAATAGATGCTGTAAATAGAGTCTTAAAAATAAATGATTGGTGATCTTTCTGGTTATTTTTGTGAGATGGGTTAAATCTTCAATTAGGATTTATTTAATCTGTCACTGTTCTGATGTGTCGCTCCAAAAAACAGTTGATTATTTAAGACTGATTCTTTCAGTGATTGATTTTTGAGATGAGAAAGCACAGAAAAAGAGGCTTGTTTTTCATTCAGTAAAGGTCATGTAACTGTATAGCGTACTTTTGGAGCTGCTGAGATGTCAGGACCTCTTTGGATGACGTTATGAGCTGCTTGTGTTGTGTTGAGGAAAGAATCAGCAGGCTGTTTCTTTTGGTTGCAGAATGACAATAATCCCTGTTTTTTGGGTTGTTGTTTTTTATAGTTTCCACAGTGCATAAACGTCCAGTGTCCAGTTTCCTGCAATAAATCCAAACGCAACGTGCGTCACAACATAACAAACTTTTGCGCAACAGCGGTCAAAAAGCACGTGCCCTTCAGGTGTCATAAACAACTGAAAACAACACCTTTCTACCTGGTCACCTAAGCTCTGGATGTTAGTACAGCGACATCTAATGTACAAACATTGAATAGCAATTAAATTGCGGTTATTCCAGCGACGTATTTTGGCTCTTACATTGAGGAATATTACCAAAGGCCACTTAAAGGTCAGAAGATCAGAACAGCATGTCAGAGTGCTGCAAGAGCCACCACAAAAGATTGAAACTACAACTGCCTCAATAAACTCAAGTAATAATCACAATCTGGAAAATGACAGATATTATAGTAATAATAAGTAATAATATACAATATAGCCAAGAGTAACTCATTATTAAACCCACATAAAGATATTTTACTGAATGTTATAGAGATGCTGTGAACTGGGAGCTTGTTTTTATGAAAGCTGTTATGAGTGTTGGCTCCTCTACTTCACTGCTGACTGCAGCCAAGTTTTTCTCTCTATTTAATTGAGTACACCTACAAAGCATGTGATAGTAGTGACACGCCCCCTAGTGTTTCATGTCTGCCAGCCTGCTGGAGATTGATAACCTTGCACTGCGACCGGGAGCATCACTAAAGGAATGTGAATGTGGATTTGGATGTCCTCCTCTCGCTGCTAATTGTTGATGCCGCCCCGAGGGTCTCTCGCATGGTGATCAGGGCTCGTCCCCGGTCTCTTCTGATGTCTGCCCGCTCGGACCCGACAATGATAAGCACAGAGAGTGTTTCGGAGAGCGGAGACCAGCCTTGCATCCGCCTGGAGCCCCTGAAGAACACGCACTTGCCGGGCAAGGCGACGCCGACCGGCGGCAGCAGCGCTGTCTTGACGGACAGCATCCCCAAAGTGACGGCCAACGGACTGCACGACATAGAGGACCGGATCCTGAGGATCACCGGCTACTACGGCTACAACCCGGGATACTCCAGTCACAGAAGTGAGTGAAAACAAAGTAAATTGATGAACCATTAGTAGATGTGATAGTTTCACGCCTTTCTTGACCATGTGTGAGGATGAAAGAGACGGCATTTTATGATTGTGGTCAAAAAGAAAAGAAAAGTGTTTCAAAAGATTGTATAGAAATACAGACGATGCTGTTCGGTGCTGTGGCAGGAGTGTGTGTGGAAGAAACAATGCATCTTCTTTCCTTGCAAATTAGTTTTCCATTTAATAAGGCGATTACAAAATCTGCTATTGCCAGCTCAGCTAACTGGGTTTTAATTATGGTCATTAAGGAGCAGCGTGATGTCAATCACTGTCACCATCAGCTGGAGGCTGATGATCTGCTGGACCATCCATCTATCAGACACAATGTGAGAGAGAGAGAACTAATCTCACTCAATCTGGCAATACAACTACACAGCAAAGTGTCATGCACAAATTATGCTGCCATTTTCAAATTCAATATCTTGAGTTTTATTGTTTGAACTGTTGCCTAATGTTGTTAACATCAGACACTCATGTTGGCGAAGTCACTTACATCGCAAATCAATTGTTTATTCCAAATATGTAATTAAATCAATAAATTTCCAAAATGGCAAACAGCACAGCTCCTCCTGTGATGGGTGCGATAACTGCCAGCTATCTCCTGGCATGCTTGAGATATAGCAGCACTTTAATACTTTAAGCCTCTCTATAATTTTCAATTGTCGACGTGGTTTTGATTGGTGGTGCAATATGGTGAATTCTGCTGACGCTGAGATAAAGGCTGCGATTGGAAGAGAGAGCTGATGGTGCAATTTGTTCAGAGATGATCTCTAAAAACTTGCCCTTCTAGTTCTGTAAAAGTATTGGCAGCGCTGCCGGGATTACAACCAAACTGTAAAAAGACAGTTGGCAGTGTCACAAAAGTCTTTATAGTAATGGGGCAAGGAGTGCAGAGCAGGATTTGACAAGGCATGAAGCATTAGAGCAGAATAAAAGTCTCACCTCTGTGCCACATAATTGACCTATCCATTGTATTGTTTGATAATTTGTTATTAAAAGTAGTAATGACCTGGCACTTTTCTGAAATAAATAAAAAAATGTTTGTGTCTTGAGATTCCCTTGCTGATATACCCTCCACCTCAGCTGAACTGAATTTGTCATGTAAGTTCCCCGTAGGAGAGAGACATACTCACAAGGTTATAACTTTCCCCCGCGAACCTACTGCTAAAATGTGGCCCTCTGTGACATCATGCATTACTCTGACAGACCTGTTTGAAATCTCCGAGAAAATGCGGGTATGCAGATCAGCTCTCATTCAGTCAAGAACTTATCCAGCTGACGCTCTTTCGCACGAGCCCAGAGCACCTCAATGGATTTTTAGAAAGCAGCTGAGGAGAAGGGAAATGAGCTCGTCTCTCATTGACGGCCTCCTGTTTATCAGGAGTGTCAGCTGCAGCAGATTAACCATGAATCCAATCAAACATTTCATTTGAGAATTTAGCCTATCAACTTGTCCACATTAATCTATGGAAGAAAATGTGGAGCCATAATGTAAAATTGAGCCGGTTAAATAGTTCATTGGTTATTGTGTCATCAGTACTGAATTTTTGGCTCTAACAATGAAAATGAAAATTAGGATATGTGTTCTGGTGAATGTGTGCAGTTTGTCAGTCATGTTAAATATGGAGGCCAGTTGAAAACACGCCCACAAAGTGTGACAGAATCAATACTCAGCTGTTGTTCACTGGTACTTTTCAATCATTTAAATGTTTACTTGTTTTATTGAAAGGCTTTTTATTGGAAAGTTTGAGTATGAGCAGTTAGTCTGACAAATCAAAACATCTGAATGCATCTCTTTGAGCTGTAGGAAATTATATCCCTCATTTTTTACTAAATTCCAATTAAATGTTTAATCAATTAGTTGAAAAAAAGGAACTGCAGATTAATCGATAATTAACAACAACTGTTAGTTTGAGCTCTCGTTTACAAGTCTTTTCTGTCCCATCTTATTTTCTACTGTATACCATAGCAGGAGAAATAAAAAGACGGGGTGTCATGTGTGATGTAATTTCAGGCATAAGGAGCAGGTGTGGATTGTAATAGCCATTCTGAACTCATAAAACCTACTGTGTCTGGGAGCTGAGGAGTTATTTGATTGGAGACGTTTCCCATTTCTCTGATAAAATATGCCATCTGTAGCCCTGTGTTTTTCCATCTCGCCATCAACTGAATTGTGTGAATGCCAGAGTCAACAGAAGGTATTCCTCAGGGCAGTACACTTGTCAACATCTTTCCTGCTTGCATAACTAGTAAACACGCTGTTGCTAGAGCTGTCACTGAGGGAGTCTGACTGACCTGCTCATGCACAACACCATCGTCCTCTTAAGTGTGTTAGTTCTCAGAATTGGGATTTTAAAAAGTCACTTTCTTGACAACTTCCGTCTGCCTGAAAACATCACATTATTGTACTTTGCTTTGTTTACACTTTGAGTCAAGAGTCACATGTTACTCAAGCTGGTGAGCATCATTTTCCATAAAGAATAAGACACAGGTGTACGTAAATAAAACAGTAGGCTGATCCTGCCAAGCCTACAGGGTGATGATATATTTAGTAAGATTTGTTGCCAGTTTGTTATCATCACCACTTGCCATCTGTGTTGAATTAGAATATGCCTCTGAGGGAGATTTTGGGCTACATTGGGGTCTCGGCTGTGATACATACAGTAAAGTTATGATATCATGGCTTATATGCGGTGACAAAACTTGAATATTAGAATACAAATTGAATTCTGAACAAGCAAGGTGCAATATTTCCCATCGCACCACTTTACGTAGATAATTGCACAACAACAAAATGTGCTCAAGGGGAAGGTTCAAATGGAATTGAATTTAAATAAGATAAAGAAAGGATGAGTATATTGTAACGGCGCTCACTAAAGGCTCCTGGTTGGAGGAGACAACAATGGTACGTGCAGGAAATGCTTCTACCTGCATCTCCAGAAAAACATTACAGCAATTTTGAAGTGTGTTGCTTCGAATTGCTAATTTCCAAAAAGTGTACAGTGCTTGCGTGCTCCCCGGTGGGTGACTAGGCACTGTGCAGGAGAAATGACAGGTACTGGTAGTGGCAGTCCCACTCAGCACTGAGCCTGTGTTGTTCACCGCTGGCATCACAGCAAGACAGCAGCACACCCAAAGCACACTGAGGGAAATCATGTGGGCAGGACAGGAAAGGTAACCAGTCATCACAGTGCAATGAGTCTAATGTGCACTTCTGTCCACAAAGAAAGTCCAGAGACATAAAAATACAATTTGAAGATGCTTTTGAATCCATACTTGCTCGTGCCGATCCTGGTAGTTCACTTTGCAGTTTTGAAACCATGTACAGACACAATTTACTGCAGGTGAATCTTCCTCTAACGTGGCCTCAAACATTCTGTACGTGCACATACTTTATTTTTTTGGACTGCCCCGTTCCCATGCTTGCTCACTCTGCGCTATTTATAACCTGCCTGACGAATGGGATATGAGCTTTGCCTGAATTACTCCTGGAGTGCTGTTAGTCTTACGTGCTCCTGGGAATTAGCTGAAACGCCGTGCAAGTAATGGATGCAATATTTCTCTACAGGAGAACTGCTGACCTGTGCTCATGCCACAGTGCCTTTGGCCAGATCTGGTCATACTGTGTGTCAGGTGATTCAATATGTTGGTTGGCTGCAGCAATTCATGTGTCCTGCAATAAACCTGCTCTAATCAAAAAGTAATATTGCATAATATAAGAATGCAGTATGTGTACAGCTTGCAGCAGCCTTTCTGTTTTACTGAGTGCTGCTCCACAGCAGCAGTCACTTCAGCAACCGAACACTTCCCCCTTGTGGTCTGTAAAGCTAATAACAACAGTAAACCTTTCACATCCATCAGTGAAATACCGAGCAGTGATACCATACTAGTGCTGTTTTTTTTTCATTTCTAACTTTAAATCTGTGTACTCCACTCCATGGAAGTTATCGAGACCATTTTTATTTGACGCACTATGAGGGCAGGAATTGCTTTCGCTCTGCTGATGCAGCTGTATATGAATTAATAAAGATAACGAACAGCTGAATCACTCAGGTTATGTTTTATTTTGAAAAAGAAATTGTTTAGTTTTACAATACAAAAAGTGCCAAATTAATGCAGAATACTGGAAAGATCAACTGACTCAATATATATCTGCCAAACATCTCATTAACTAACACTATGCATGCTATGCTCATACACCGGTGTAGAAACTAAAGTGGGTCAGTCATGTGATGGCTGATGTGATCTACTTAATAAAGTCAGAATTGGTGCTCGGCATATAAAATCAGTGCATCTGTTCTTTTAATAAAAATACTTTTCATAAATTAAAAGGTCAGGTTACCCAAAAACACAAAAAATGACCAGAAAAAACGTTCTTTCTGGCTGTATCTGATTTTAAATATTCTTCGACACCATTCAAAAACTACTTGATGGGTTGTTTTCAGTGCCACACATTAAATTCCATTAACTTTGATTGAATCGTGGCGATGGCTGAAGAGCAGTTTTCTCAAAACTTTGGCACATTAATTTGGGCGAACTGACCCTTTAATGGTTTGAGCAAAGCCTCCCCTTGACAGACCTCACTTCTGTTGCAACTGTGATGCAATCCATCCTATTTACCACTAGATGTCCTCATCTTCCAGTGTTCTTCCTACTTTGGGCTGAGTTGATGGTGTGAGGTACAGTGACTGGAAACACACCTGACAGCCAGAAATAAGAGGTTGTCCAGTCCCCATTTCAGCTAAATTCGGCATCCTGCGTCGGTCTTTTCTGTTTCTGGTCCTGTCGAGATGTGATGAGTAACAGAGAGATGCAAAAGACAAAGAGCCTTCTACTATAAACTGAGGAGCTTTGGTTAATCTAAATGACAAAAGAGCCTGAATGGGTTGAGTGCGTCAGTGTGCACAGGAGATGCGCTGTTGCTATGGAGGTAAAGAGCGAGGATGCTGTACTATATTGTGCTTTGATCTATAATGCATGCAGACCATTTTGTTTAATAAATAAAATTAAGTTTATTAGTTTCACCTAAAGGTAGTAATTTTTTGAAACTGTTCAGTAGAAGTATTGATTAAACTTGACGGTTATTTTGGAGTTGCCGTTTGTGATTCTGTTGTGTTCAGTAGAGATGTGCATTTGTTTGTGTTGGATATGACGCTGTTTGGCTGCAGAACTGTCAATGAGAGAGAGAAGTGTTTCATTTTAATGAATGATCAATACTCTTCTCCTTTTATCAGACGTGAGATCAGATTTGTAAGAAAGAAAACAGAAAGACAATAAAATATACAAGTGAACCCATTAGTTGGAATTGAACTTGTGATGTTTTTAGTATATGCAGAACAGTGTAGAAAGACAGGATAGAGAGAGAAATAATCCCCTTAAAACTTTTAGTCCCTGGTCTAATATTTGAGATTGAAATGTGCCCTCCTGTAGTGCCAGTGCTCCAGGTATTTCTTTTAATCCGATAGCGATTAGCATCCTGGGCTCTGCTGACTCCATCGTTTTTCTGCCCCCTCCTCGTCTAGTTGTTGGCTCCGCTCATCAGCAGGGCTATTTTTAAGTTTAACCCTCCTTGGGGGATCCATACCCCCAGCTTATCCCCTGCTTACACCTGAGCAAACATTATTCAGCCATGCTTGTCACACATTTAATGCACAAACATTGTTGAGTCTCATGTAATCGCCTACTGCATTTGCATTGGTGTTACACTCATTCTGTTTTGTAACACCGAGTGCCCGCAGGGAATAAATGTGTATGCGCCGTGGCGTTGTCCTAAAAAAAATGACAACAGAGAGTTGGTTTTTCAAAGTGTTTCTCCAGTACTGAATTCTGCATTCAAACAAATGGTGTTACTCAAACGTGGCCCCAAATTTCTTTCCATTGTAACAAACAGCCAAACAGTAACTGTGCTGTTTTCTGTTCTCTCACAGGCCTGAGGAATGCACAGAAAAATACTCTGATCTGCTGTGCGCTTTGTAGTTTTACCAGAACTTTGGCTGATGAGCATTGGAAAGCAGAGACAGACAGGAAGGGAGGGGTTCAGGGTGATGCTGTTATAATAACAGAAATCCTGGAGCAAACGTACTGCAAAATAGCACTCCAGTAGTCTTCTTAACCAACCAGCTTAGACAAAAGGCTATCACACTTACTGTACTGCATGTTTACCTCGAGTACTTTCTGTTTTTCAGGTCACAGTGCTCCTGCTTCAATTTTATAGACTTTATTGGTGAACACTGCATAACATCGGCTATATTAAGATTATATTACTGTCTGCAAAGCCTGGTGTCCGACTGCATGCACTGTGCATTGATATGTTATTGTTGTAGAGGTCCAAACAACATTTAGGTCCATTAAATCTCAAGATAGATAAACCACAGCGAGAGATAGAATGACCGGAGGGCTTTCCTTGAAATGGAAACTCCTGACCACAGTCCTGAGGCTCACTCACATCACCCAGACTGACCCTCCTCAAGTCCACATGGCTGCTGATGGGAGTCTTTCCCTTGACCGTGTAACAGTGATGGAAAAAGTATTGAAATGCTATATTAAAGTATCAGCACCACAATGTAAATATTTAATGTAAAAGAAAACATATAGCGTTTCTCAAGAACTCTCCTATAGCACCTTTGCAGCCAAATCCAGTTTGACAACCACTTTCTATAAATGGTCAGTTACATAAATATCGCTGACTGAACTCTCTACAAGCATTACATTTCCTAGTGTCAAGGTGCTGACGCAGTAAGCAGTGCTTTAATGTTGTGGGTGACTGCTTTTCTAAAACTATTTTTGGTTAGTTTGAACTCTTTTGGAAAAGTAACATTCCTGCTCTGCTTATATTTCATAGTTTCTATAAGAAGTAAGTCCATATCAATATTCTTGATTGAAAGTTGTAAATGTTCTTGTTAAGCTTAAAGTACACTACAAACACAAGTTTTGTAGAGGTTTTGCTTTGTTGTATGGGTGGAATATGGAAATATCATGCGGGCAGCATAGGGATGTGTAGACATGCAGTAGTGATGTGAGGATTATGTGGGTAGAGAGGCCTCTTGTCCTTCTAAATACCGAGAGCACTAAAATTACCTATCTATGGGATTGTCGTGTATTCATGTGCACATGGTTTTTTGTCATTTTCATATTGTTCAATTGATTAATGTGACATTGTTGGAGGCAACGAGAGAGAGCTCGACAAATAATCTGACTCTCAAGGGGTAGTCAAGAGCAGGAAGATGTGCCAAGAAGAGAGAGAGTCATTAGAAGGCAGAGGACGAGTATACGGGGACAGAAGAAGTGAGGAGAGTCTGGTCAGGTAGAAAGGGGAGGGCGGGAGGAAGTAGGAAAGGAGGGGGCGCAGCTAACACAGCATAATTAGCCTGGGCTGCTTGGTTACCTTCCAAACAAAGCTGCTGATTTGTGGAGCTAAATAAGAGGAGGAGAAAAGCGAGGGAGACAGAGAGAATAGAGGAGGGGGAGGACAGAAAGAGATGAGGGGAGTGATTGCACCATGCCACACACACTTGAAGCTCAGTCTCCCTTGGAGACAGTGGCAGTGCTGGATCACGGCATGACAGTGCAACAGTAGAGTCTCCACTTCGCTGCCCTTCCACTGAGCCATCTCCACTGAGCTGTGTCACTATCCAGACAGACATAGAGAGCGAGAGAGAGAGAGAGAGAGAGCACCAGTAAAAGTGAGAGCGCTGGGCCGGAGAGGAACGGAGAGTCTGGACTGGAGTAGAAGGAAAAGAAGACAGAAGAGTTGACAGAGATCAGGGAGGAGGGGGCAGTCAAGAGGGTGAAGAAGACGCGGAGGAGTCAGGAGTCTGAGGATGCACGGAGCGAGCAGGAGGAGCTGCTGAGCGTGCAGCACCAGCATCCCAGGCACACTTCTACACTCATACACACACACACACACACACACACACACACACACACACACACACACACACACACACACACACACACACACACACACACACACACACACACACACACACACACACACACACACACACACACACCTTTCAGGGGAGGACAGTGTGTGGTGCCCCCAGTGGAGGATGAAGAAGCACTCGGCCCGAGTGGCTCCTCTCAGCTCATACAGCACTCAGGTCCTGACCTGCCCCATCTCTGAAGGTAACAGGGAGGGTCCAATGTGCCATTTATACTCTACTGTGTATGTGTTATGTGTGTGTTAGCATGGACTTAGCTCAGATAGGCTGCTTAAAACTATGAAGTACTTTTATCTTCATGGCCATGGCCACAGGTGACATTATATGGTTTCCCAGAAGGCATCACATGCACCAGTGCCATACAGAGAGTATGCTGTGCCATACAGATGCCGTGATATGGATGCTTCCTACTGAAGTGTGTGCTGCATTTACTTGGATCGTGTGAGATGAGAAATTAGTGTCTTTAGAGTTGGCAAAGCAGAGCTGCCTTTGAACTGACGATCTAACAGTTTTACTCTGGACGTTGTAAAAACAAATTTGGATCATTTCAGATTCCTGTTAGCGTTTGGAAGCTAAATGCATTGGCAGGACGTGTGGTAGGCCCGAGTTAGCTGCCTTTACATCTGTTAATTGTGCTCGCCTGTTCTCGTCTCATCACCTCTGCTCTCCACTCTACAACAGCTTCATAAAAGCCCTCCACCTTTAACTTTTGCAACGGAGGCGAAAGAATGATACCGCTAATCAACTTTTCATCAGCATCACCATATCCATGCCGCATCTTCTGAGCTGATTTGGATGAAGACTTGATGCGTTTGACTCGTAGTGAGCCTGACTGCCACTGCAGACATAACTGTGAGCTTCTTATTGGATTCAGCAGGGCTCCATCAATCAGTGTCACCGGCATGCAGCGTCAGTGGCGGGGAGAAAACATAGAGTGGATTGAAACGTGAGGTTCGAGTAGCATACTGCGTCACACTGAGTAGATAAGGTCTGTAAAAAGGTGCCAGTAGTGAGTGATCCTATGCAGCACAGTGTTTTCTATAATGAAATGGTAACACTTCCAACGACACCTGTTCTGCCCTGAGTGATATGTCCATATTTTCTAAAGGGTTACATATTGTATTATATAACATTGTAGTCTATATACAGGATAGTCTTAAAATGCACTGGGTGCTTCTCTGACAGAGGTGGAAAGGAGCTTGTCTCTGTTGCATTTACTCATACTTTTATGTAATACTTTTATGTAATCACACTTCAAAAACAGACACCTTTGGAATTTACTGTGCAGCTAAACAGGTATTCTTAATGTTACCTTTCAGGAGTTGTAATTTTGCAGCAAATTATTTGTGACAGCTGGTGCTTAATTACTTTAAAGAGTAATATTTGTTTTCCAAATATGTTACCCAGTACTCTGAGTCTACTGAAATTGAGCTCAAATAGTACTTTTTCTGCTTTGGTAAAGTATATTTTTCAATATTGTGTTGTCAGCCTGTGTGTGACAGAGATTATTGCTTCACTTGCATCTTTTTAGCGCCGACACTCGTCAGCAATAACACTGTCTGCTATGAGAATACAATTTTGGCCATGAAAGCTACTTTTATGAGGCAGGGGAATAGTGGAGTTATAATATTACTGCATCTTGGCACAAGATCAGCCAGTAGTGGCTGTTACCTCAGGACAGAAGAGCTCGCATCCAACACTAAAAGCTTTAGGTTTTGTCGGTGCTATGAAACACAAACCATCTTGCTTGGTAGATGAAAAAAAGTAGCCATAAAGAAAAAAAAAAAAAAGGAACGAAAGAGCTGCCTCTCTCTTGCAGAAATATCAGATCTCAGTTTTCCAGTTAGCAACCACCAGGCTCATTAGGTTGATTGAGAATCCTTGCTGTGACAGAATGTAATTAGACCAAATCCCTCGATGATCCTGCAGAAACAAAACTGTGTCGCTGTTGAACATTTTGGTTTCACCACATACTGTAAACCTGCTCCCAGCTGTGAGGTGAAACATGTTATCTGAGGTTATTTTCTGAGAATTTTCACTGTCTGTAATCAACTGAACTGAAGAACTTTATCTGTCTGACTTTATCGGTTGGAGTAATCATTATTTATGCTGAAGGTTTTCACTTCTTTTAGTTTAGTAAGTGGGATTTTTCAGGTCAGCACTTTGGACAGACTCAAGGCCAGTGCTGCAGTGCAAAGCTGGAAAGTACATTTACTTAAGTACAAATTGAGGTAATTGTACTTTAGAGTATTTCACTTTTGTGGCACTTTGTACTGTGCTGCATGTCATTACTTTTTACACCGCTACAGTTATCTGGCAGTTATGATTACTGGTTATGTTCCAGCTCAAGGCTTCACATAAAAACTTGTCATATTTCAGATGTCTGTAACCTGTTAGTGGCTCCAACAAGCAACAATTTCCTCTCATGTAATGTAATGAAATCATCATTTGTATAAAATGATCAAATATATCATAATTAAGCAAATATTAGATCATATTTATCATCTCAGTGCACCACAGTGTACAAAGTAGAATACACAGTATTCAAAACCCACTAACCCACGGTTTTACTGCATAAAATGCTACGGACACACTGATGAATCGTAACAAAAAAATTTATACCAAATCAGTTACAGGGAATTTTCAGCAAAATGCCTACTTTTAGTACATTAGGCTGATCATAAATATGCACTTATTATTTAAGTAAGATCTCAAATACAGGACTTTTACTTGCAATAGAGCACTTTTACATTGTGTTATTGGTACTTTTACTTCAGAGGAGGATGTGAGTACTTCTCCCATCTCAGCACTGACGCGACTCTAATCTGTTATTTTATTATCATTTGGGTACAATTACCACCATCCCCTTTCTTCAGTACTCTTACTGGGTGCCAGCAATGATCACATGCATTCATTAAGCTTTTAAAGTAAGTTTGGACTCTGGAGTTCTTTTATTAATTTACTTTTTTCATTTTCCTCTCTCCACACACATTTTGTTAAGAGGTGTCTTTGGATGTAAGAAAGAACTATTTACTTGAAGGCACAATCCACTTTCATTACACATCACTGACACTACTTGTCATGACATCCTGCTGAGGTCTCTTTGAAATCGCAAACAAAAGATACAATAATGAGAACCCCTGAGGTGCACTGCTACTGCAGAGATACAACTAGTACAAGGTAAAGTATTTGCAGGAGCTCCAGTGTCTGTAGCCATGGTGGAAATGGCAGAGCGTCACGTGCTGAGCTAGCAAAAAGAGCACAGGCAGCAAACACCCAGCACATGTCATCTTTTATTCCTGCCCTGGTGTAAATTGATCACACTGTTGAAAGGTAAAGAACGGATCTGAGCTCTCTCAGGAAATGCTCACACACACAGCACTTCACATATACCGCACAGTTAAGGCCCAGAAGCCACTTACTCCCGCAGTCCATTAGGGCACAGGGCCAGATGTACCAATGCGTCACTGACACAAGATTAAAGTAAAGGCTCCATCTATTCTTATTTGTATGTTCCAGTATAACCCGCAGGAAGCCTTTTCATAGCAGGAAGGTACCAACAACGGTACCACCGGTACCAAGGTTGACTTGACTTTCGAGTGGAATGTCATGTGGTTAGGTTTACTCTCGCTCTCTAGGCATCAGATTTCTGTGCACACCTGCATACAACGGGTGAGCAGTACATGCTGCATCATGAGGCGACGAAGCTATTTCTGACATGCACAGCCACCATGCTAACCCGACACATTTTAAACAAAGCTTCTTCGCGAGTGCCTTTACAACAAGAATTGCAAACTGAAGTAGTGATCACAAAGGACGATTTGATCAATAGTTTATGTGCTGGACCACATCCGGGGAGTCACAGTCAGGGTTGGGGAGTGAACTGTCACTACATGTAATTGAATTACAAAACAAATGTAATTATAATCATTTGCAGTTTCTTAAGAAATATGTAATTAAATTACAGCTACTATTTAAAATGTTTCTTTTCGGGAAAATATGTAGAATATAAGATTCATTATGTATCTTTGCAGAAATGCTTTCTATCTACGTTTTTGATTGGTTTCTCTTGTTTGAAGCAACCATGCCAAGGTGGTTGGCCATGTTGTTGAATAAAATATATAAAAGATATTTAAAAAGAGTCAACCAGAAACTAGCATTAAAAAAACAATTGTGAACAGTACCGAGCTCAGTTGATAGTTCTCTCATCTCTCAGTTTCCCCTGAATATAGACTTGGTTTGAGGTTATGGGAAAAAATGTTCTTCACTGCAGTCAGTTGTGATCTACATACTTGTGATTTGTTTTGCTGGTTGTGCTTTAAAATCAAAGTATTCCAATCTCAATTCAAGTCTAGAACTTTTAATAAAGGTTTGACAGTAATTAGTGTTGATTTCTGTTTTGTGATTTTCATGGCCTCGTTTAAATTCACATTTTAAGACTTTTCAGCATTATAGCGCAGTTTTAAACATTCGTTAGGAAAGAAATCTAAAAAGTTATAAAATTGAATACGTTACATTACTTTGATGAAGCAATTCAAACTTATAGGTGATAAAGCCATGTTGGTAAATAGTTATATATTCCTCATTGAAGTTTAAGCTGGAAGTAAAACCCACATAAAGCAGATGCTACAGTGGATTTCAATTGATTTTCTCTCACCTCTCATCAGGAGAAGATGGTTCAGAGTCTCAGACAGAGACACCAGGCAGCGAGACCAGCGGAGAGAGCCGGTCCTACCAGACATGCACCAACACAGTTCTGAAGGTCCTGGGTGGTCTGCTGGTGGTGCTGTGCGTCTCCTCCTCCTGGGTGGGTACCACTCAGGTGGTGAAGCTGACCTTCCAGTCATTCTCCTGCCCGTTCTTCATCTCCTGGTTCAGCAGCAACTGGAACATCCTCTTCTTCCCCATATACTACTCGGGACATGTAGTTACAACACGGGAGAAGCAGACGCCCATACAGAAATTTAGGTGAACCTCTGAAATAAATCTTTAATTTGAAAACAGATGACCACAGTTACTCAAGAAAAGTACAACATCTCCCCAACTGGATCTCTGAAAACTTTTATGGCCTTGGTGTTTCTCTCTAACAGGGAGTGCAGCAAGCTCTTTGGGGAGGATGGGATGACTCTCAAGCTTTTCGTAAAGAGGACAGCACCCTTCTCAATCCTGTGGACACTGACCAACTACCTGTACCTCCTAGCCTTGAAGAAACTGACCGCCACTGATGTCTCTGCCCTCTACTGCTGCCACAAGGCCTTCGTCTTTCTGCTGTCATGGATCGTCCTCAAGGACCGGTTCATGGGTGTCCGGGTCTGTATGAAAACAAATAAGTGTTATTGTGCTTTCAATGAAAGTTTTTCTTGCCTGTAAAGGCAGTGCTGATGCTGATGGCTTTGAATCTCTATTGCAGATCGTGGCAGCCATCATGGCAATCACAGGCATTGTCATGATGGCGTATGCTGATGGTTTCCACGGCGATTCCTTTGTGGGTGTGGCACTGGCTGTGGGCTCAGCCTCAACTTCAGCTCTCTATAAGGTGCGACTGGAAGCATATTGCAGTCTAAACTTTGTGTGCTCGCCTGCACTGAATTGAAATACTTGTATAGTGTCAACTTCAGGTTTGTTATTGTTTCCTCACCCTCCAGGTGCTGTTCAAGATGTTCCTAGGCAGCGCCAACCTTGGAGAAGTAGCTCATTTTCTTTCCACCATGGGCTTCTTCAACCTTATCTTCATCTCCTGCGTGCCCCTCATCCTCTACTTTACCAAGGTGGAGCACTGGGGCTCGCTGTCCTCGCTGCCCTGGGGATACATGTGTGGACTGGCAGGACTGTGGCTGGGTGAGAGTGCACGCACATCCTGGTGAAGCGTGAGGAACATTGTCAGAATGAGTGTGAATATTGCCTTTTAAATAAATGACAGCATGTTAGTAGGATACATCTCCTGGTCATCATGACTGTCTGTAAAAAAATAAAAAAAAAAAAAACTGTCCATGAAACAGACAACCAGTTGACTAATTGTTTCAGCTATAATTAATTTGTACTTTCAACTTCTTCCAAATCTTTTACAGTGTTCAACATCTTGGTCCATGTTGGTGTGGTGCTGACTTACCCCATTCTTATCTCCATAGGGACACTACTCAGTGTGCCAGGCAATGCAGGTAAAGTTTCTCTCAAGTATTACCTCCAATTAACCTAATTATTATTCCTTGATTAGTATGCTGTGAATTAAAATGAAAAAAGAGAGTAAATGGCCACACATACTGTGGCTTTGTAATGAGAGGTCAGCACTTAGGGCCACTGTAGCAAACAGATTACACAGCAAGTCTGCCTCTCTCATCCTGGAAACCCAATCATCAGTGTGCCTCAACAGACCCTGCAACTATCCTCTCGCTCAGGGAGGATCAGGTTGTCAAGGCGACACTAAATGCCTGCAGACGAGTTCTTTTCTTTAACCACGATGGACTGTATGAAGGTCAGTGGGTTACGGCAACTTGTCCCAGGGCTCCAAACCGCAAAGACACAGAGGATAAAGTGGATCGCTTGTGCTGATTATAAGCCGTATTTGCTACACTCATCCCCTACAGCCGCAGTGTCCTGTGGTTTATCTTACTTTTTGTAATTAATCTCAATTTGTTTTTGTTTCTCCTCCACCCTCTCTCTCCCTGTCCGGCTCTTTGGCTCCCTCTTTTGTCCCCGTCTTTCTTTTTCTCACCGTAGCCGTAGATGTTTTGAAACATGAGGTGATCTTCAGTGTGGTACGCCTGGCAGCCACCTGCATCATCTGCCTGGGTTTCCTGCTGCTGCTGCTGCCGGAGGAGTGGGACTCAGTCACGCTGCGTTTCCTGGCCAACATCGCAGACAAGAAGTCGGAGGAACACGGCGAGGAGCTCACAGAGTCCAGTGGCCACACTCGAAGCCGCAGTCGGGCAAACGGCACTGTTTCCATTCCCTTGGCATGACATGGCTGAGCTTTGACATCAACCTCTGTTAACCAGCGCTGAAGGCCTGTCTGCTCATGTTCCTTCAGGGCCCACTCTGGAGGTGTTGTGCGATGTTCAGTCCACAAGGACTGATCCATGAGGAAGACGGGAAGCATTGTTTTGAACTCTAAACTTCACTCTGGAGATGTACCTCTGTCTCTGTCACTTCACAACCGGAGGGGGAAATGAGAACATTTATGGCTCATGCAAACAGAAAGGGTTGAAAGTGTTATTTACTTTCTTGAAATACTTGCCACGCTCTGTCCCTCGCACGCACCCAAACCAAGAGCTGACTGGCTTTCCCTGACATGCTCTGCGGACTGTATTCTGTGAATATAAATATTGGCAGGGCCAGTTTGGCTCAATCTTATATGTATTTATGATATTTATTTAGATCTGTATCAATAAGAGTATTAATTTTAAGTCTTACTGAAAAGTATTATATACATGAATGGCAATTATACTATGCGTACTGTACAGGCTCTTTTGGTTTTGTAATAAAAGATTTGAAAACCCTCATAAAAGCAGTGCATTTTAACTCAAGTTTAATTTAACTAAAGTTATTTATGATGGATTTTTCGGTCTTAACTTGTCACCTGCATCAGAATCAATAAGAATGCCTACATTGCTGCTGGAAAACCTTCACATCTTAAAGAGCAAAACAACTTCTCTATCGAGTCTAATTCTAATCAGCTCATTGAAAATTGACATTATCGTAAAAATACACATCATACATGAGACAGTCTGTGGTAAGGAAAAACATTAAAAAAAAAACTTTAACAGAGAGAGAAACTTCATCAATAACAACAACAGAAGAGATGTTCTAATAGACAGAAATACTGCAGCTTAAAATATATATTACAATATGTCAAAAGAACAAACATTATATTTATACAATAATTGAAAACACATGTTCCATATTTTAAAGGCTGATATTACGCTAGTATTTTAGACTTAATGTATTTATATTTAACAATTTTTAGGTGAATAAATTAATAAAAAGTAAGGGACTCAGCAGTGTGGACAAACCATGACTAAATTATTCCAAATATTGGAAATATTTCTGGCTGTGGCCCTCCTTGCATATTTTCCCAACAAAATCCATTCTGTCATCACATTAAAACCGGACTACAGACCCCTTAAATACATGACTATGATATTAGCCACAGTATTTTAATGTAAAGTAGGTTTGAGGTGGGTTCATCACTTTTTCATCTGCAAATATGGAAACAGTCCTATATGTATCAGAGCCAGACTGTTGTTGTTTCCACCGTGTACTTGTATTATGACCGAGTATTTTTAGCAGACTTAAGTGGTGTGATTCATACAATATTTGTAATTTGTAAAGTGCATTGCATTGATTTGGCAGCGATGACTTTGCAGAATTTTTTCCCGCTGCAATATATTATGTAGTTTTTTTTTCTGTGCTGCACTTAGCTGTCACTTACTGACACACACACACACACACACAAAAGATGATTCTTCTTAAACTGACAGAAACAATATGTGTAACAATAAGTATCTGGTAATAGTCCACAGGACATGTTTGCCCTGCAGAGCACAAGACTGTGATAGACACTTGTCAAAATGACTTTCTTGTATCATATAAAATGGTGACAAAATTAAATTTCTGTCCATATAGTGTTATTGAAATGATGAGGGTGTCAGTGGAATAATTTCTCATTCTCTCTGTCACTCACACACTCCCAGGAGTCACACAACGAAGCTGTTATGGTGGAGTGCAGTCAGTGAGTCGAGACCTCTAATGAAGCATTTGCTGAGATGAGACTTTCAGCTGAGCAGTTGCGGTGGCATTTAAACATATTAAAATAAATGAGGTAGAAGAAGCAAAGGAATGTATATTGTGCAAATCTTAATTTCATAACGGCCACAGGCCCCCAGCTGGCGGCTGATAAAACACATTAATTAAAGGGGAATGTAAACTAACGCTTTAGCCACAGCAACAGATTTTTGTACACATTTCTATCAGATGATGAGCTGACAGAATAAACAGCATTTATGAAGAGAGAATCACAAAACCCTGCAACAAAGTTTAGTCATGTGATGTTCAAATGCAAGTCGGCATCACCAAGCAAATCCTGTTTTTTAAAGTAACATGCCACAACTATTAGTGCTCCAACGAAAGTAAAACACGGAGTCCAAACTGCAGCTGCACCAATGAATAATGCTGCAAAGAGTCGACAAATGCTGGCAACTAGTCAATGCTCTGAGGCTGTACTTTTCAGTCAAACTACTAACATTAGTACGCTAACATGCACAAAATGACACTCTGATATTCAGCAAGTATCATGTTTAATATACAATTAGCATAGCATGTTAGCATGATAACATGTAACACTAAATGCAGCTGGTGCAGCTGGGAATGTCAGTTTGCAGGATAAAAAAAACAAAAACAGAACCAAAGGCCAACTTTCACTACCACAGTTCCTAAGATATTTAAGTACAAACCAAAACGATTGACCTCATGTGGGCACTATGATTCATGTCCTTCCAAAATCTCAGAACAATCCATCAAATATTTGTCACTACATTTCAGTCTGGACCAACCAAATGACATTGCCATCCCTGCTGCTAATAACCAAAATAAAGTGATTTATTTACATTATCTCCATCACACAAACTGCACAACTAGTGCCTAACATGCAGCCCAGTATGGCCCACGACTGTGACGGTGTTTGTCCACCCCCCAGTGCTTCTCTGTGAGCACTGCTGGAGTCATATATTTCAGTCAGTTAACAACTTCCCAACAAACCTGCCTCTCTCCTCGCCCCTGTGGGCTTTCAGATAGCAAAGAGGGTGCAGGAAAATAACAGGTTCTTTCAAGCATTAACTTATGAGTGATAAAGTAACCTGCAGGGAGAGTTGTCATAGAAACCCAGCTCATTATCATGAGAGAGTCAAGTATGAAGGCAGGAATGGAGGACGCACCAACTCTTTCAACCACTACCAAAAAGTGTTTATTGCAGTTGTATGAAGCGACGCTTCAGGACAAAGATTAAGTTTGCTGGGATAGGAGATGAGAAGGCCGCTAGGTTTGCTTGGAAGCAGCTGGAACACAAAGGGGAAGGTGGAGAGTCTCTTTCAGAAGTTATTCTGTGACTGACGGGACTTCTACGCGACGGGCCAAAAAGCCACAGGGACTCAACAACTACATGAGAAATATCAAACAACACAAGCGCTCCTACGGTGACAGAACTCCCATGTGCCTGACAAGAAGACAACAGAAAGGTGAGATTATTACCTTAACACCTAACTTCAGGAAATATATTGTAACTATTTAAGTTTACATATTTAGCTTTTACTGGAGAAAAAGTATTTTAAGCTTGTCAGCTTTTTGGAGAAAGAGCAGGATGGGTTCCACAGAATCCCGACCCAGACTGCATAAAGTGGCCCCATGTAATAGCTTGCAAGAAAACGGACAGGAGCCTGAACCACAATGGACCCTCCCTGCAATCACTGTGGAGCAGTCAACGGGATCTCTGGGAAGGAGAAGGACCACCTCGCTGCCACTGAAACACGAAATAACTCTTTCCTCACTTTCAGGTTAGTCTGTGCCAAATGTTGAATTCCTCGTGTGCATGTTTGTGCTTTAAGAACCGCGCTCTGCAGAAACCTTCCCTCTAAAGCAAAAGAACAATTTAATTTATTGTTTTACCCAAAACCCGCATGCAAAATCTGCTGCCTAATACAGTTAACTATAACAAGCTATTCTTGATGCCAGGTTGTTATAAAAAAAATTAAAAAAAAGTTCCTCATTTGTTAAATCCTGTGCTGGAACCCTGCGAGACATTATTTTGTGTTATTGTTTGTGACTAGTTGTGATTTTACCCAGACATCCCATCATTATCTCTCTTCAGGCACTGCAACCAGTAGCACCTCAAATTGGTCACACAAGCACTGCCAATCAAATTGCAATGGTAAAAAAAAATCCCCCAAAAATCTTGCTGACTGCTCCAGCTTCACCGACATACCATCTCTAAACCTAATAAGGAATTTTGATATTTGTTGTAGGACAGGGACCGCAGAAATGGGGATGTCCTCCGGCTTTTTACACCCGGTCAAACAGGCACCAGCAGAATGATTCAGGTAAAGCATGTGGACAGAGTATGGAAGAAGTGAAGTGCATCTGTAACATCAATAATTCAGATAATAAATGTTTATATTGAAGAAATTAAAGAGCGCAGCGGTGCTTTGGAGAGAGGTGGGGCGGGAGAGCGAGGCAGCTGTGAGTGGGAGTCCTTCCTTTCCTCTCCCAGTGGATCTGATTAAAGTGCCGGTGGAGTGGAAAGTGGGGTGGTCTGCAGCCATGACTGGCCCCTAAATGGGATCTATTTTCAGGGTACAGGGAACAGAAAAGTCCCCACCATTAGATCCAAACTCGCAGACACAAAGAAAAATCTTGACAGTCACATGATTGTTTCTATAGATTCGTTCCCTTTGAATCCTTCTGGCAGGAAGAATACGCTTCATCAGCTGCAAACCCCATTTAGTTTTGAGATATAATTTGCAGTGGTGAAACAAATCTTCAGTTCCTTTACTTCATTAAAAATACCTTTACCAAGTAAAAGCCTTGCATTCAAAATCTGAGTTTAAAAGTACAGCTAAAGGTATCAAAGTAAAAGTACTTGTACAGCTCCAGTCAGTGACTACGTTTAGGCTTTTAATACTGCTATTATTATTTGCAATTAAGTAATCTTTAGTTGTTGTGACATATTGGATAATTTGACATCTGTGTGCTATGTTACAAATATCATATTTAAGTTCAGCATTGGAGTAAATTTATTTCCAACACTGATTTCTTGTGGCCCTGCTGTGGTCTTTCCAGACGGGGTCTCTAGAGGCCCAGATAGCTCATCAGCATCGGCAAGCTCACCTCGGACAAGCCGGAGAGCGGAGAAGACATGAGGTTGTCTACGCGGCTGACGGTAGGCTTGTAAATTATTAAAGCTGATACAAACAATACAGTATCTGGATGTGGTCTATTGTTTGATCATTTTCTCATCCTATTTGGCATTTTTAATGACGATCCAAATGTAGAAGGGATCCAGAGGCTCAAACTTGTGAGAAGATCCACAGACAGCGACGTCTTCTGGGAAGAGACCAGGCTCCGTGCCAAGCGGATGACATGACAAGAAAGTGATCGAGCTCATGGTGTCAAAAACAGAAAAGAGGAAATAACTGTTCCAGAAACTGGATAAAAAGGACAAGTCAAAAGAAGACTGATGTAGAGATGGGTAGATGGATGTGGAATGAGTCCGCTCTGAACTGTCACACAGGGAGGACGAAAGGTACAAGTGGGATCTTGGACTGTAAACTGGAGTAAGAGCACCATTTTTTATTGGGTCATCTGGATCAGAACAAGGCCAAAACATCAGGTCAGGTGATGTACATTAATTACTACAACAGCTACTGCACCATCTTGGTTAAGACAAATTCACATAAACAATCATGCTCATAAACAGTATGGTCATTCTTTCATAAGGTTAGGGAGCAAAATAAACTTACAATTTAATCGAAACGCTGGATGCCCGGAGACGTTCCCCGGCATGGCTTTCTTGGCTGAGTTTATGGTGCCCTCTATGGGTGAAAGTGATGCACTACAGTGAGGAAACTTGCTGTCGAGGCATTGAATCAAAAGCTCACTGAGCCTTCCTTTGATAGAAAACATCCCAAAAATAAACTTTCTATTTACTTCAAAGAGTCAGGATTCAAACCGGCTGGCTTTGAAGATGCTGGTCTATTATTGGATATTTTGTATAGAAATTAGCACAAAAGAATCTAAAGATATCCTGTTATTTCAAAGCAAACAAAAGGCTCTTGAGGAATAATCAGACTGAAAACAGGAAAACGCTAATTGCACCATGATTTGTGAAGTGGTCTCCCCGAGGCCGGCTCTTTGCAGACTTATAGGGGCTGAGAGGAACTGGACTCCCACCAAACACCTGGGGCCACAGTGGCTGACAAAAGCCTGGTCCTCAGGCAGGACGCCTCAGATGAACACTGCTGGGATCACATCACACAGCAGGGGGAATTAATTCAGCGAAGATAATCTGCCTGTGGTTGAGTAGAACTATTTAAATAAAAGAAATAAAACGTATTAAAGAAATCAAATCAATTGGACATTAACTTTTATTGTACTCTGCCACTGGGTGTCATTATTGTGCTGAGGGACACAGTGAAGTCCACATCCACAGTTCCAGTGTTTGTAATAGTGTATCACATGTTTTGGTTTGAAAAACCTTTCAGTCTGAATGATCATTTTGAGCACTTACATCCATGTAACCTAATGATGTTTTAAACTGATCTGTAACATGCCCACATGCTGCTTTACTTGCACAATTTGTTTCCTGCCTCTAAATAAAAGAGTTAATCCCTTTCTTGTATGCATGTATACAATCGTAAACAAAGATGAAATAAATGAACGATTTTGATAATTAAATGTCCAAAGGTGTATGGACTGAAGGCACTGGAGCGGAGCAACACATTAAAACAAGTCCATCTACTTAGCAAGCTATTCAATCAACAAAGCAAAGTCTCCCAGTGAGAGGCCACTGACTGCAGACTTGAGGAGCCAGACTGACCACATATTGGGATACTGAGGAGATTTAGAGTGGCCCAACTCTTCAAAAAACTTCTCCTTTTCCAGTTCGCTAGCCACACACACTAGGCCTTAAAGCCAAATCATCGTGGAGGGGGAGAGCCGAGAGGTCTCGGTGTCTGCCACTCCGTACTGCTACATAAAAAGAAGGTGAAGGATGCCGTGTGAGCAATTGGTTCCAATTGACAGAGGATTGGTCATGGTCAGCCTTCTGAGTGGAAATCCACGTGAGAATGTAGCATTTGGACCAGCAAGGGGCACAAGAGGCCAACAGCAGACAATGAGGCCACTCAGGAGTCTGGCTGCTGAGGAATAGCGGGGCACAATCTCCTCTGATTTAACCCTTCATCGGCTAGTTATTCATTGAACTTAATACACCGAGCTGGATTAGAAATGTTTCAGAGTAACATGCATAGTTCAGGTGACTTAGTGAAACCAAATGCAGCACCTCAAGTATTTTCTTTGTAATTAAGCATCAAATATAAAAGGTCTACCTTGACGATTGTGTTGCATCAATGAAGATGGCAATCTCATACTTTAAGCTCCACGGTAATTGAGTTAAAGCACCTATGCAACCTCGAGACACAACCCAACCATTTACCATCCTTGTAACTTTTTTTTTTTTTTTTTTTTTTTTTTACCAATTAGCCAGGTCCTGCTCCCTAAATGGGACCGGCTGCTTTAAAGTCTCCGAGGGCCAGAGGGTCAGCGCTCAATCACAGTCTGGTTGGAGAGGTTGTGTGTTTGAACTAGCCACTAGTTGACAGGGCAAGGATGGGGTCAAAAGAGGTGGGGGGGTGGGTGATTGGTGTGGGTAAGGACTCCTGCCAGCTCTAAAGAGAAGCCTTTTGTAGCCAAGACACTGGCCAGAGCAGCCTGGCCTTTCACAGTCCAGCCGCCCCTCTCCTTCAGGCCTACAACAGCTGATGACAAGGCCCCAGCTGCTAATTATCCGGCTGATGGAGAGTCACTGAAGTGGGACTGTCAGAGCGAGGGGTGGACCTTGTGTCTGCAATGGGATAAATTTGAGGGAGGGTGAAGGTTGGGGATAAAAGAAGTTGGACTACAGGATCGGTTATTGTTTTAAAAGTAGTTAAACATCAACAGAATCAATACTGAAACCAGTTGGGACATTGTGAACTCGTCATTTACACGCAAATGTTAGATTTTCTGCCGTTCGTGAACCCTCCAGTAAAACAGAATAGGAACAACTTAATGTAATTGGGTCACATATAACTGCATGCGCTTGACAGTGTTTTCAGTCTCATTAGTGTGCAGTGTACCGTCCACCTTTCCACCCAGCTTCTCTTTACGGGTCGCTGCTACATCATCGTCTGTCCAGAGGATACCGGAGCGGTACCTGTTGAATTCCATATGAAGTACTCTTTGGACTGAAGTTCTCGGCCTGATGACGGGACAGAGATTTTATTTTCAGTTTCAGATAAAGAGCTGTGCATACACAGCAAACATTTTGTCCCCAGATCTGTTGGTAGCTTACATGTTACAATCCGTGGTTTGGCAGAGGAATACACCTGCACCGAATGCTGGTCCACACAACAGCCGGACAACGTCATGTCAGGCACTTTGAAATACAACTGTGAAGAAAATAGTGAAATTGTTAATCACTTCATAGCCCAGGGGATTATACATTTATCCTGCATTTGACTATATTTGAGTTGACTTTAATTTAATTTAATTTGTATATATTGTGGCTTTTTTTTTTTAATTTATTTTTTTATACTTTTACTATCTCCATTTGTATTCTGTAATTTTTTTTATTGCTTTTACTGTATGTTCCAAACTGCTGTAACGAAAAAAGTTCCCCTTGTGGGATCAATAAAGTCTGTCTGTCTGTCTGTCTGTCTGTCTGTCTGTCTGTCTGTCTGTCTATCTATCTATCTATCTATCTATCTATCTATCTATCTATCTATCTATCTATCTATCTATCTATCTTTTAAGTGCTATGCAAATAAACATATTATTATTGTTATTATTAAATCCTACTAGAAATTAAACTGAGTGGATCATGAATCATAAATCTTCTCGTCTTAAAATTCAGTTGGATAGTAAGTGACGGCCTTAACAATTTTTTTTGCTGACTCATGTTTAGACTGTCTGCTGACTATTATAAGATATAATAACTTACTTTAATGTAGGCAGTAAGTTTGGTGCAGAGGGGGTCAGCAGGTCCTGGTGTCGGCCCAGAAAAGCTGATCTTCCCCTCCATTGTGACCTCACGAGACTTCGGGAACTTTTGTCCTACATATTAGTGAGAAGAAGGAATTCATTGGTTTCTTTTTTTGAAATATACAACTGCAGTGAAAGTGATTTTTTTTTTTTTTAGACTAATGCTCATGAACACAACACATACCCAGGGCCCACACCAGCAGGTTCTTCTCCTTTAAGACATCCAGCTGTCCAGAGCTCACCTTCACATCCACATTGCCCATCTGATCCCTGCACAAGACACGCTCAACTTAAATCAGGATGCAGGGCTGTTTCATATTTGCTGTCCTGGCTCCTAAATGGTGGAATGAGCTCCCTCACGACATTAGGACAGCAGAAAGTCTGTACATCTTCCGCCGCAAACTAAAAACACACCTCTTCAGACTTTACCTTGAATAGCAGCACTTCAAATGATACTCACTTATAGCACTTTGAAGTTTGGCTATCTTGAAGAAAATTGTACTTTCTTGATTGTTGTTGTTCTGAATTTGTACCCTCATGGTTGAAAAGTACTTATTGTAAGTCTCTTTGGATAAAAGCGTCGGCTAAATGAAATGTAATGTAATATTTCACATTACAAAGGTGAAAGACCACAAAACTGTTAAAAATTGGACAAAAAAGTATTTATTCTACCTTGAATAGTTTACTATTATCAGGTTCTAGACCATAATATATGTATATATTTAGTTTGTCTTCATGTGACAGATTTCTAAACAGTTAAAAGGCCTCTCACCAGAGATATTTTTGACTCTCCACTCTTGAAGATAGCACAGAGCAAGAGGCGTTCAACAATGTCATCTTCTCATGCCGTTTACCTGTTGAAGAACGGCAGGCGTGCCTCACAGTACTCAAAGCTGTTCTTCACACTCTCATGAAGTTTGAGGGTGACCGACAAACGGAGCTGGTTCTCCTCTTCCTTCAGCTGATATGAACCGAGGATGGGGGGAACAGGGACCTGATGGAAAATTGGAATTTCAACAGTGAATCCTTTATAAAATAAGCACATGCATGTGACTGTAAAGCTCCTTGATCTTATGTTGAAGTTTATACCTGAGAAGTATAGCTGCATAGTCTGAAAGGCTCCAGAGGAGGGGAGAAGGGGAACTTGTATGGCCCAGAGAAAGCCGAGCTATCGCAATTATCTACGCTCATGGCAGTCAGGATACTTGAATCCAGCGAGGTGACACAAGGATGGACCAGGATGTCCTGCAGCGGGGAACCGTTTGGTGGCAGCGAGAGGGTCAGGGTCACATTAGGGAGCACTCCCTCGACCTCACACTGCAGACAGAAGGACAACAATGTAGAACGACAGACAACAGACGGGCAAATAAAAGAAGCTATGACATTGATTGCTTTCTTTTTACGCTGTGCGCTTACTTTGCATGTCACAGTGCCAAAAACATCCCACAGGTCCTGTCTGCTCCGGTTACCGTACTGCATGGAGCGTACCGTCTCTAACAGCGCCACGTTCACCACGGCTCGACCCCGGTGTAGGCCCGTCTTCCAGGCCGGCTGCTTCTGGGCCCCGGCGGACGTGGGCACCGTGGATGTGGCAGGTGTCCCCAGCAGTGGCACATCAAGGGGCGTGCCAAGTGGACAAATCTGCAGGAGGACAGACGGCAACATCGCCAGGCGAGGGACCAGTCCCTCTCCGTCAGGCTTACTCCCCGAGCCAAGGAGGAAGGTCTGCAGGCCTGCCAACAGCGTGAGCCCCTGTGAGACTGACAGCAGGCTGGACAGAGGTGGCCGAGGCTCGGGGGGGACATCCACTAAAGGCAGGCAAGCCAGGATGAGAGGCCCCTGCAAGACAGCCAATACTGGCCACAGTACTCCTTTTCCAGGACCATCCACATGCAGCTCCAGGGCTGGTGACCTCGGACGGTAAAGGCAATCATCCCTGAGAGCAACATACGACTTTTCTGAGCCCGACAGGCCGAGTTCAGTGAGCAGGAGCTGCAGGACGGCGCTCTCCTCCGGGACTGCTACGTAAGACGAGGCTGCCAGGCTCTTTGCACGGTGCTCCGCAGTTGAAAACCTCCTGCGGGGAGCAAACACGTTATGATATCAGCCCGTTTATCTGCTCCTGGAGCTCAACACGAGCACGAACAGGAAATGCATCAATGAAAAACAATCACAAACCTCGAGAAGCGTATTGACACGTGTTCTCCTTTTTCGTGAGAAATAATCCACAAAGCACGTAGAGTCATTTGTTCGGCTGCGATAAAGTCCTCAATATATATATATAAACAAAAAAGATTCAGGAACTTCGACTGTTAATAATCACATGATGTCGAGCGGCTGTTAAATGCCCCACCTGACAGTGCAGCGAGTTACTTCCTACTATCACGGCACGTGACAACTACGAACCAATCAGCTGACTCGTGCGCTTGCGCACTGTGAAAGCAGCTGTCCCCACCCTTCTCTCCCAAAACAGGAAGCTGGATTTACCGACCAGCTAGCTGTCAACAAAGGGCAAAACTGCACCAAATCCATGTAGTGGTCGGCCACGTTGCGACTCTGGGTTCCTTCTCCGAAGTTTCATTTCACCGCGCTGCCAGCTGAGTCGTGAACAATGGCGACGACCGCTCAGCTGTTCGAGGTAAAAAAAAATTAAAAAAAAGGGATTCGCTGCAGCGGATAGCCGTTAGCTTCCACGCCAGCTAAGTGGCTAACTATCACTAACGGGGCTGACCTTATTTATATATATATATTTTATTTTAAATATTTTATAGTGTGTAATTAAGAATGAATCACGGACTGCGAGGCGTCAACCAGAAAGACAAGAAGACGAATATTCTTTATTTTTGCATGACTTCGCTTATTTGAGGAAATGGCTGTTTGTGTGCACTAAAAAATAAATAAATAAAAACAACAACAACACCAGCAGCTTCATTGCAAAGGTTTTTTTAATCAGCTGTTGTTGTTGTTTCCCCCCCTCTCCCTCATCAGGAGCCCTTCGATGCGGATGAGTACATTGAACGGTTGGCGTGGAGGACTCCTGGAGGAGGCTCCAAAGGAGGAGCCGAGGCGTTTGACCCCAAAAGGTACCTGTGGGTGCTGCTTGGAGTTCATACTTGCAGCACACGTGGCCCTCCTGCTGATTTACCGAGGAGTAATATCGTGCCACACCTCCTCACCTGCAGTTCGCTGGTCTCAGATGGCCGTGGGTGGTGTTTCTCAACAGGGTGATGGATGTCTTGCATCTTTTTAGACGTGCGTAATCGTTTTCCCATTACGATGCCTCATCTTTTCAAATATTCACAGGTTTATTAGACGTCGTCATCAAGACCTCAATTAAATCACAGCAGTACAAATATACGCTGCCTTTAAGTTAATTTCCTTTTACTACAGCTGTTCCCTGTTTTCCAAACAGAATACGATATGGTTAAACTTTTAATATAATCCTAATTTACTTATTCGCAACTATCAATATCAACTTTCTAAAGAAACTGTTCCAGTCCTGCTGCACTTACTAAAGCTCATCTCCATCTTCTCCACACTAATTTAGAGTTTTTGATGGGGTTGGAGAAAATTCGAGAAATAAATATGTTTTAAAAATCCTTTGCATGTTTGTTATGATGTTTACACTCGGAGAGGGGGGAGAGACAGAGTTGCATCTCGTAAGCAAAAATGCCATAACACTTTAACTATACTGTAGATCCATCCCGCCTTATCTACTTCCTCCACAAACTGTTGCCACCACGTCCTCGGAAGCTCTTAGTGAAGAGTCAGAGACAACATATCTGTGGAGGCCACCATACTGTGAGTCACCAGCGAGGGAATGAGTGTCTGTTGGGAAGGGATGGGAGATGTCTTTAAGCTGTAGCCAGTGCTGAGGGAATTAGTCAGGAGATTATACACTCATCATTTTGGGATGTTTCCTGCTCTGTGAAATGTGGTGCTGACTTAGAACATTTGCTCTACAGTCCTGATGGCACTTGAAATGCAGCTGACGAAGCTGCTAGTTTTCAGAGCTTCTTAAGCCTGGGGACCCAGGAATTAAGCATCTGGCACTATTCTGTAACTATTAACTGTAAGTGTGAGGTCAGTGGGACAGATTTAGCCTTGTGGTACCCAATTACTCCTCAAGACTAAGAGTAAATTCTGGTATGTTTTACCTGTTGTTACTGGAGGATCTGCTATATGTTGTTTGGGACGTTCTGAACGTGCATACCTTCTCTCCTCTGCGATAGGCTGCTGGAAGAGTTTGAGAACCACATCGAGGAGCTGAAGCAACTGGATGAGAAGATCCAGCGGCGGGTGGAGAAGCTTGAGCATCAGTGTCACCGTGAGGCCAAGGAATTTGCACACAAAGTGCAAGACCTGCAGAGAAGCAACCAGGTGGGCTGGATGGTGAAAGGAACCCAAAAGACACCCACCTTAATATCATTTGAGCTTTAAATTGCAACTTTATCCATCTTAAATGATCTTTATTTGATATCTTTTTGTGTTTGGTATCAATTCAGGTGGCCTTTCAGCATTTCCAAGAGCTCGACGAGCACATCAGCTATGTGGCTACCAAGGTTTGTCACCTTGGCGACCAACTGGAGGGGGTGAACACGCCTCGCCAGAGGGCCGTGGAAGCTCAGCGTCTGATGACCTACTTCAACGAGTTCTTGGATGGAGACCTACGCAGCGACGTCTTCAATAACCCGGACAAGGTGAGCACGCTGCACATGTTCCTTCTATTCACATTACTGGAGGTTTGTGTGTGTGTGTGTGTGTGTGTGTGTGTGTGTGTGTGTGTGTGTGTGTGTGTGTGTGTGTGTGTGTGTGACCACTGATGAGGGCCCCCGCTGTGATACTGCTGGAGGTGAGAGTGAACAGGATTATGAGGTAAACCATCCATATTAATTTGTCAAGTTTATCCCTTTAGTTGGATCCCTCGGCTAATTTGGATTAATAAACTGTCATTTGCTGTCTGACAATAGCTGCCTGATTGACTAGCATGGATGTCAACATGCTCATGTCAAACCTAATTGCATTTACAGTAGGTTGTCTAGGAAGGAGAATGTGGTTGGTCCTCAGCTTTGTGTCGCATTACAGCAGAATAGAGCTTGTAGCAAAATGGTGCATGTAAGGGCAGCGATAACATGCATGCTTGAAGACGAGATGCACTCTTTTACTCAGTTTCTGTCGACGCCGAGGCCACGTTTGTGTCAGACAAATGACCCCCTGAAAGTTTGATTCTGCAGTTTTGCGGTGACAGTACAGAGATTGGGATGCTTTAGATTAATTCCTATTAGTAGGAACATCATTAGTGGATGCAGAGAAGTGAGTCTGGGGGTCAATCCCAGAGACGAAAGCTGGAGATGGAGCGAGTTTTCCGGAAAGGCATGCAGAAATATCTGGCCAGATTCCTTTTCCTGAGCATACCTCTAGACGAGGGGGAAAGAGGAAAGCTGCAAGTGAATAGCTGAAGGGGGATGGCTTTGCTAATCCTTCTGAAAGGGAGGGCTGGGCCGCCAGCGTGGAGACAAGTGCTGCTAAACCCTGACTGCAGGGAGACGGCTACATTACTTACATGGGATTTAGCTAATCTTAGCTGGGGGACAGATACTTAGAAAACCTTCGCCGAGCAGAAAGGCTGGATCCTCCTCACGGGAGCAGAGTAATGATGTTAGCTGAGGCAGGCATCTGCGGGAACAGAGGAGTTGCGGACGGCGGGCCTTTCGTAGGTCTGGGGCTTTTTCAGCCAGCGTGTATGTCAGGAGGGGCGGGGGGAGCGGGGTTCTCAACAGGGCCCCCTTTTTTAGACAGATATCCCTGGCCGGACAGATTATTGAAGGCGATTTAGACTCCTGTGGGATTACAGCCCATTCAGAAAAGGCATGCCAATAAAGAGTTGGATGTGCTGCTAAGTCAGGACTGCTGCTGTTGCTGCCGCCGATGCCCAGGTGAGCGCAGCCTGTCTGTTATCAGCTGCCTGTTCAACACGGGGAGGTGGAGGAGGGCTGCTCTAAGATGATGATCCCCCAAGTGGAGACACTGCCGGAGGCCTGCCCACTTTCTGTCTGGATGTCCACCTCACATGGTCCTGCCGTGCTCTCTCTCTTTGTGCCTCACCTGACATCTCTCTCTCTCTCTCTCACACACACACACACACACACACACACACACACACACACACACACACTCACTCACTTTCTCTCTCTCTTTCTCTCTCTCCCCCTCAGATTAAGGAGGCTGCTGATATCATTCAGAAGCTGCATCTCATTGCCCAGGAGCTGCCATTTGACAGGTGAGTCAGGCATCCTGCAGGCAGCTTTAGACAAGAGGAAGGTGGTGTATTAGTGATGTTGTCTGTTCCTCACAGTGTTAACCCAACAAATAACATATCACAGCACTTTAATTAAGTATCGTATCATTACTAAAAAATAAAAACCCACATTTGCTTTTAAATTGAAACATAATTTGTAAATGACGGTTTATTATGTGTTTCTCTGACAGATTTGCAGATGTCAAGGCAAAGATTGCAAGTAAGTTTGAGGAAAAAAAACTCATTAGCTAGCGAAGGTTGCTTTAAACTGTTTCTATGATGAATACATTAGAAATTTGCTACACAATATTTTTTTTTTTCTTGTCTGTGTTTGTTTGCATTGCTACCCAGGTAAATACCACGACCTGGAGAGGCAGTTAATCCAGGAGTTCACTGCAGCCCAACGCAGGGGGGAGATTGGACGTATGCGGGAGGTTGCGGCGGTCCTATTACATTTCAAGGTGACCTAGAGGAGACATGTTCAGGGTCCACATTTGACCTAGTAGTTTGTCTTATGTAGTGCAATAATTACGATAGCGTGGTACTAACACACATATTTAGTATCAGTGAGGTTTTTTTTGCCTGCCTTTAAATGTTGCACAAAATAATGCTGATGTCTTTTGTTAAAGGGCTATGCACACTGTGTGGACGTCTACATCAAGCAGTGTCAGGAAGTGAGTGTGTGCAAAGTTTCTCATACACGTAATATTCCACTTCTCTTTGGGCCAGAAATATGTGCAGATATTTACATTTAGTTTGTTTGTCCTTGTCAGGGTGCCTACATGAGGAACGACGTGTTTGAAGACACCGCAGTCCTCTGCCAGAGGGTCAATAAGCAGGTGGGCGAGGTCTTCAGCAGTCCAGAGACCGTCATGGCCAAACTCATCCAGAACATCTTCGAGAACAAGCTGCAGGTATTTCTGTTGCTATGAACCATTTAAGTCTTACTCATACATGCCTCATACGTTCCTTTATATTTAACTGGCTTTGTGTCTGCAGGCCCATGTTCGGGAAAAACTGGATGAGACTCGACACTCTGATGTAGAACAGTACCTCAAGAACCTCTATGACCTTTATACCAGGTAATTAACTCGTTCATTTGTTATTTGACTCCATCCTTGTATACCCAGAGACCATCGTTCTTATTTTTGTGTCTGAATGTTGGACTTTTCCAGGACCACAGCTTTAGCCACGAAGCTGACGGAGTTCAACCTGGGCTCAGACAAGCACACTTTCCTGTCCAAGCTGATAAAGAGCATCTTTTCCTCATACTTGGAAAGTTACATTGACATGGAGAGGGAATACCTTCGCACTCGAGGTGCCATGATTCTGCAGCGATACTACGACTCCAAAAACCACCAGAAACGCCCCATTGGCACTGGCAGGTCAGTTTCTGGACGTTTGGTTTTAAGACAAAGAAACTATTGAATGTTTATAATAATTCTTATCTTATGTCTTTTTACAGTATTCAAGAGCTGAAGGAGCGGATCAGACAGCGCACCAACCTTCCCCTGGGTCCCAGCATTGACACCCATGGGGAGACCTTTCTGTCTCCAGAGCTGGTTGTCAACCTGCTGCAAGAGACACGCCATGCCTTTGAGAGATGTCACAGGGTGAGGCTACTCTGCCTTCTCTAGATTCGAACGGCATTAACCGTTGCGTACATTTGTTGTGGGAGAAAGTTAAATGTTTTTTTTGTTTCTTTTGGTTTTCCACAGCTTTCAGATCCTTCAGACCTGCCCAAGAATGCCTTCTCAATCTTTCTGCTGCTGGTCGAGCATCTGTGTGTGGATCACATTGACTACGCTCTGGAGATCGGCCTCTCCGGTACATCCAGCAAAACTCTTTAAAACCATAATGTCATCACAATACAAGTCAGATGGACAAGCAGGAAGCGATGGGCTCGTGTAGTGTTAAATATATAATAATAATAATGACATATCTCTGTCTGATATTATCTTAAACAATCTGTAAACATATCCAGGCTTTACAAAACAGAATACTGGTACCGATGGTTCTTTACGTACATCCTGCAGCAGCTTTTTCATCTGCACAGTTCATGGGATGTATTTACCCATAATTCATAGTCTCCTGAATGGATCGTTGAATACTAGTGGCTAAAGAATACACAAATTTTGTCCTCCCTGGTCAAATAAAGTGTGACATATTTGGTCCGGATATGGGACAGATGTACATCTGAGTTGAAACCTTCTCAGCTGCTTTGCTTTGACAACTCAAGGAAAACTTCCTGTGACATCATTTACTGCTGGTAGTTTCATGCTACTGTCTGACTTTGCCATTGACTAGATGAAGCTTGTTGCTATGGATACTATGGCAGTTAACAAACATAAAAACAAAACAAAGTAAAATATCAACGTTACCTTGTTGAAAGCAGGCTGTGTTTCTGGCATATCTTTACATTTTGTATGGGCTGTATAACAAGAGAGGCAGCTTATCATTTTCAGGCAGCAACAGTGGAACTAAACATGTCATTTTTGTCTCTTGCTGCTCAATTCATAAGGTACATTCTGCTTTAAAGAAATGCATCATTGATATCCGTGTGGTTTGAGGACTTTCTCCTCAGTGATGCTTGAAGCAGGGCGTTACTTTGAATAAGAACCTGTGTTTCATGTCCTGCCAAAGACCACAGGCAACAGTGGTTTTCTGCTCATTATGAATCATATTGATTCATGCCTTCAGCTACCTTTTAGTTTATGTCCGACTTATTCTCACTCTCTCGTCGATCTACAGCGATTCCTTCAGCCGATGCCAAGAATGCCAACTTGTACTTCTTGGACGTGGTTCAACAGGCAAACTCCATCTTCCACCTGTTTGACAAGCAGTTTAATGACCAGCTCATGCCCCTGATAAGGTCAGTAAAAGGTTAAAGGTCAATATTTCATATATAATTGTTATAAAACATCTCATCATTATCGGTTGAAATGTAATTTGCCTTTCTAAATCTGCTTCCAGCTCATCTCCAAAGTTGGCAGAGTGCTTGCACAAGAAGAAAGAGGTGATCGAACAGATGGAGGTTAAACTGGACACGGGAATTGACAGGTCAGCATGTTTATAAAGCACTTTCCCATTGCATGTGTTTTAAGAGTTTATATGGAATTGACATGAACATTTTGTGATGTGTTTCTCCGCTCCACACAGAACACTAAACTGCATGGTGGGACATATGAAGCACATCCTGACGACAGAGCAGAAGAAGACTGACTTCAGGCCTGAGGATGAGAACAATGTCATGATCCAGTACACAACAGTAAGAGAGAAAAGGCCTCTGCTTCCACTACTGACTTCACATGCAAAACAAAGCAAATGAGAAAAACACAACATGTAAATCACATCCACACACCTTGTTGTTTTTGAGCTGTCAGTTTGGTGAGCATGTTTTCTCCATCTCCTGGGTGTATTCCCACCCGGCAGGCCTGCTCCAAGGTATGCGCCTACGTCAGTCGGCAGGTGGAGCACGTGCGAAAGTCCATGGACGGGAAAAATGTGGACACAGTGCTGACGGAGTTGGGCATTCGTTTCCACCGTCTCATCCACGAGCATCTACAGCAATACAGCTACAGCTCAATGGGAGGCATGCTGGCCATCTGCGACGTGGCTGAATACCGACGATGCGCCAAGGACTTCAGGGTGAGCGGGGGGTGGGGGGCATAGGTCCAGGACGCACTGGTCACAGGGCAAACATGGCTCTGCCTACAAAGGCTCTAACTCTTATTTGTCACTAAATAAACTAGGTGCATCAAAAATTTAAATCCCAATCCATATAAATGAGTGATTTATCTGTGGTGACTGTTTGTGTCCATGCTGGGAATAACCTGAAATGTGTATGTCTTTCACAAGGTGTAAGCGTTTTTGTGCCCCTCTGTCCTCCAGGTTCCTCTGGTGCTGCAGCTCTTCGACACACTCCACGCCCTCTGTAACCTCCTGGTGGTTGCCCCTGACAACCTGAAGCAGGTCTGTTCAGGTGAGCAGCTCACCAATCTGGACCGGAACCTCCTGCACGCCTTCGTCCAGCTGCGAGTGGACTACCGTTCAGCCAGACTGGGCCGACACTTCAGTTAATGACTGATACCACACCTCGCTGTGCTCCGTCCAGTAAATTATGCTTTGATTAAATGATGCACCTTGAAGATACCCGTTGCCACTTCAGAGAAAGCATCAGTCTGGCCCCGGCACACAGACTAGACTGGGATTGCTTTGTGCATTATGCAGACAAAGGCCACTGCTCCTTGAATGTGGGAAATGTGCATTTGACCTTTTTTCATTGTTTATTTCTCCAAGCTGAAGAAATTTAAATGTCTATTGAGTTAGGATTTGTTTTTAAACACTAATCCATCACCAATCAATGTGGCTAAGATATTTGACCTATTATAAGTAAATGGACATGACTGATTTCTGTGCTTTATGTAAAAGAACACTTTTTTTTGATTGTGCCAAATATATAAATTCTGTGGCTGCATTTGTGCACAGGATTAGACCCTGAAGCTGCTTTAAAAGGAGCCTGTCAACAATCACACTGTAAAGTCAGACATCAGGCCAGCAGTAGCACTGCGTGTCGGGAACAGCTACCTTTTGTAATGAACTGTAGGAGACCCGACGGAGACGGCCCGGCCAAGCATGAGATAGAGCTCCGTCTGGCTAAGAGACACACATGACCACCTCTGTCACCTTTGACCCTTGACCACAAAGCAGAGGTCAAGAGGCCATCACAGAGAAGTGTGATCTGAACTATAAACAAGTCTGAGAACCTCTCTGGAGGTTTGGGTGGTCCCCTCATGGCTCAGATGATTGGTGTGATGGGTCACTGAGTGTGTGTCACTGTAATTGCACAGATCAACACTTGCTCATCCAGTGGTGCGCACAGTCCGAAGACTTTGTTGGCCTGATCTTTAGTGTTTCTGGGTCAGGGGACGCTGAAATGTTGACCTGTGATGATTAAGGAAACAAACTAGAAGGGCCTTCTTCACACAGGGCTTATTGGAGGTTCACATTAACCGTCTTCGGCACAAAGACAGACGGAAGATCTTGTACTTGATGCCTGAAACTGTCTCCTACTGACGGCTGCTCCCACCTTACTGCTGTTTACCTTAATTAGTGACCCAATAAAACGATGTTGCATTTTAATATTGTCCCTCTATGAATATCGTTCATAAATGGGGAGCTGTGAATAGAAAGTTAGGCCAGTTCTCTCCGCGAATGTCACTTTCAAAGTGAGATGAAACAGGCTTCCTTTCTATAGAAGTCATCAAGTATTCATAGGAATTCTTGCCACCAGAGTAAAGTTCTTTCTTAGACTTCAGGAAGTGAGCAGAGCCAGAGGGGATTAGATATCTACGAGTTGATGAATTGTGTGCAGTAGTCATGGACTGGGGGAGAGCCGGGGAGATAGAGACGGCTGAGAGCTCAGTTCCAGCGCCGGCTGGTTAGCGTTGTGTAGAAGGTACACACAGTGCTGTGCAAGTTCAAACAACATAATTAATTAGGCTAATATTAATATTATCAATGCCACATAAATTCAATTCTCTCAGCCCTAATCACAACTGGATAGCTTGTAAAAATTATTTTGTTAGGCCCTGATGCAAACAGTGGGTCTTTTCCAAACATTTGAAAACTATTTGTTTTTGCAGCGATTAATGTGCGTGGCGGGGGAAGGGGTTGGGGGAGCGGAGCCGGGCCAGAGACGATAACTGGTGTGGAGACGAAGGCAGAGGCGCAGCCTGGCCCCAGGGACTCCCAGCACAGGCACATGGAAGAGGGGGAGGGATGTGTTTTTTGGGGTGGGTGTTTGAGCAGGTGGAGGGGATTAGTAATACTGTCAACACTGGAGAGCTGGATAAGACTGTCCTCTCTTACTCGTCAGTTTGAGCAGCTCTTGCATACACATTCAGAAACATAAAGACTCCAACACATGCAAATAAACGCAGGTGTCAGGACTGGAGAGGAAAACTTGTGGTTGAACGGACAGTGAACAGGTTGCTGCGCCTTTTGATTCTCCTTCCTGTTAAAAGCTTTTTTCCTGCTCGAGGAATACTTGCAGTACATTTCCTCCATATAATATGAAACCTTCCTAATATCACTGTGATTAGGTCTGACCAGGTACCAGGACACCTACAAAATCAATGTGATGATCTTTGCTCCATGAGGTGCTTTTTTTTTTTTAGCACCCTTTAAAGGAGATGTTGCTGTAAGATCAAGCTTTTATTCAGTCAATAGTGTCACTGAAAGATCCATTTTTCCAAAATCAATTTATGTTGGTGTGAAAGTTTCACTGTTATTCAAGCAGATTTGGTTTTTAAAGCTTCAGCAAGGTCCCAACCAAAACCTTCTGAAGCTATTCATTCTGACATTTAGAACACTGATCTATATTTCTTAAACACGGACCCTTTCGTGTGCTGATTCATCCGCTGTCTACATCCATATTCAAGTTAAGAGTGCATATTCTGCAAGTGAATCCTCTCTTCCATTGACCACAGACACCCTCATTTGTTTACCCCTTTTCTCATGCATCACCCTCCCTTTGTCTCCTCTGCCAAATCATCAACCATAGTTTCTTGTTTGTCCACTCCTTTTCTGCACACCAGGCTAGTCCTCTCAACATCCCATAAATCCTTGCTTTCGGCACATTGCTGCTCCCCCAACTAGGCCGGCCCTCTCTCTGCCTCCTGGAGCACTGACAATAAAGCATTACAGCAGTCAATCCATGTCAACAACAGCTTTGCTTAATTCCTGCTAAACACGTTTAAACTAAATCTTCACCTAATGATGCATAATGATTTGCTCTTTAGTGTGCTGGTGGCTCATATCAATTTTGCTGGTTTATTTTACCCGTCGTTGGAATGATGACTCCGGTGGATTTGCCGTGGAAGACGGTCCGGGGGGGGATTTTAAGGATCCCTTTGGAAAAATGATTCAGGTAATTGTGACTCGTGTTTTGGCCTTAAATAGGGCATTTTGTCTTCGGCCCATTCTCAAAACTAACAAAAAAAATAATAGCGTTCAGTTGATATAAGAAAGGTGTATAAATGTGATAAATATTCATTGAAAGCACTTTGTGCTCAAATCTATTCTTCAGGATTCCTCTATGAGAGACTTTCATGGCATGGGCACGCAGCCAGGCCCTCTGATGTGATGCAGATGTTGCCCTGGCCTTGACCTCCTGCCCGTACGATGCCGGGGCCAAAAAGGCACAGGTGTCACACCACCTTCAGTCTTGGGCAGCTGAGGGCTGCACTGTGCAGGATGTGACCGGTGCCAACTCTCCTCCTTTGCTCACTTTTCTTATTATCAAGGTCTGGTCTGTTGGGGCTTAACGGAAGTCTCCCTTGATTACTGCAATCATACACAGCCGTTCTTTTTGATGACGCTAAACTAGTGTGTTTGTCCCTCTTTCTTTTTTTTTCTCCACCCTCCCCCATCTCCTATAAAAACACTATTAATTCTCTGCCGTAGTGGAGTGTTTTCCAGTGCTATTTCCTGGCCCGGTGCCTGTGCCTTGCTCTCTCTTGGCTGGGTTTGTCTGGTTGACTGCTCCACAGGAACAGACTGGCACTCTAGCTGAGGGCTCCAGGGTCTGCACACACAATCCACTAAACACGTCTCCGTGTGAGGAGCTGCACTACTTCCTAAATATGAAGCAGGAAACCTGATTTTCAGCTATAATAAACACATTTCATATAATATTTATTGTTGTATAAATGGGTATTTGTAAAAGTGGTAGTAGTATAATTAAAAGTCCAAACTGCATCTTTGCATTCTGGCTATTATAATATACAATACATGCTTAAATACATAGAATATACACCACCGATGGGACAGTATATTGGCACGTGTCATACAAGTGCAAATATACATAAAACTGCAGACTAATAAAAATCACACGGCATAAAAAAAACAAATTGATTGTGATGGTGAAGGGACCTCAGTGCTGAACACATTCACGCACAGGGCAAACAAACATCTGTTACGTTTGTAAGGCCTATGGCCCTCCTAACCCACTGATGTCGAACCAAGCAAGCGCACATGCCAGAGAAACAAATGAGGTCTCTCTCTCCTCCACTGAAGATGAAACACTGCATCACCAAAGCATGTGCATTTGTCTAATCAAGCTTTTGCCTGAGGCTACATCGAATGTAAATGAATAGGCTCGTGTGTGCCAGCCTCTATTTCTGTTCATAGACTGTGTTTGATGATGAAACAGTGCAGTGAACATCAGACAGAAGGGGGCACTGGTGCTCCAGTGTTGCTCTCCTCCCCTGTGGAGCCCTCTCTTCCTCAGAGCTTCTCACAATGGGGATCTGCCTGAGGGGGGAAATGTTGCTTTTTTAGGTCTGTGAGCCCATATCCCTTAATCCCCAGCCATGATTGACAATCATGATTTAGGGTATATGGTGTCCCATTCTAATCCACGAGCAATGATTTCATTTGCATACCTTCCGTACGTGGCCTCATTTTGGAGGAAACGGCTGCCTTTGTAAGTGATACAGAAAAGAGAGAGGAAGAAAGCTGGAGAGTGAGTGCAAGATAGAGAATAAGGAGGAGAAAGAGAATGGATGGGGGAATGTTTGTGGGGTTTTTTTTGTCTCCTTTTTTGCCAGAAGAAAGATGATAGCAGACTCCATGCCTATAAGCAAACATTCCTGTATACTGTATATGCCTTCCGTCTGCAGCACACAGCCACACACAAAATGCATGTGCATATTCAAACTCACAAGCACCATCAGAAGTATATTTAGAAATGCAAAGATGTATTGAGACACAGAGGAACACACAGAGATGCTCCCTCACACGATGCAAAACTAAATTGCTATTTGCTCATTTTATAACCAAGTCAGGCTTAATTATAATCATGGGAGTTTGGGAGTTACCGTATAATCTCTAGAAGGTATTAAGAATTTCCCAGAGCACACCACAGTGAAAAAGAAACAAATACAAATACGTACAATTATTTCCCAGTCATAACACCCAGGGGAATCTGAATCAAATAATGCTCAGTGTTTGGTATGCCCGCAGAGACCATTCATCCTCGCTTTTATCTGCTGAGGAAGTGGAACACAAGTGAAACACTGGATAAAAGGTCAAAAGGGTCACATTTGTGTGTAAGGTAAAGGCACAAAATATAAAGATCATCAAACTAAAATACATTTATTTTATTTTTAGATATAATCTGACTCTAAATATTAAGAAAAAATAGAATAATTCATAGTAATATGCACTGGCTGTAGATCATTATGAGCTGTCTGTCTTTTAGATGGAAAGATAATGCAGACAGCAATTTTAAATAATGATATAAATGTCAAATGAAATTGCCTTTTAAATCAAAAATGATTTACAGTACATATAATACTGAAAAATACATTTGGACTTATATTATTACTTCTTAATTTTTACAAATTTATATTGTAAAAGAAAAAAATATATTCATGTATATATTTAGACAATTGATATGATGCATGGTCGCAGATTAAATTATCAAAATGCAAGGAGTAATACTGTAATAACCAATAACAGATATAAATAATAAAATAATCTTAATAAGATGTAGGTGAGTCAGAAATGATAAACATGTGCTATGCAGCCAAACATCCACCAGTTTATGAAGATAGTAAATATATTTGATTAAAATTTTGGGAAAAAGAGTATGAAATATGGCACAAAGTTCAACTTGATCAAATGAAAAATAAAAAACGTGTATGTGAACATGTTATATGATATCTAGTAGTAGATTATAGTGATATAAAGTCTAAACGAAGAGTTTGAACTGGCAGATAAAAAATGTGTGTCTATATAAAACTGCCAGACATTGAAGTGATTTTAAGAATCTTAAAGCTACTTAAGAGGTAACAGAAGCAGTAAGGTGTGTGTGAGGAGGTTAAACTGTCAAATTTAACAAAAGATTGCATCACAACCATAACTTTGCACTTTTGAACACGCACACACTCGTTCAGACTGAAAATATTCTAAAAACAATGATGTCATCGTCAAAATGATTTATCTGATTTTGAGTCTGAGGTGAAGCTACAGAGGTTGTGTGCTTACAACAGAGGGAAGAGATAGTGAAGGATCCTCATCCCCCGAGATAATAATAATGAGTAGCAGCACATATAGTATCATCAATCCATCTCTGTGACTGACTGAGCCCGGCCAGGTCTCTGTGACAGAGGCCTCCCCTTTGGAACAATAACAGTCTGATAATCTCCTCTTATCTCTAGTGTGTTTAGTGGCTGGTTAACACGCTGTCTACTTGATGGGTGTCTCTCTGCACCTCTGCCATAGGGGGAAAGATCGTGCATCAGGAACATCGGGGATATAAGTGGCGTCTTAGTGTCCTGGTGATGAATGATGGCTACATGGACCAGCGGCAGAAAAGTAGAGGTAATGAAGCAGAATAACTGGATCTTCCAATACATTTATGAAAATGAGTTTAGCAATATGTTGTGCAGAAAAAGTCGTTTTTCAATAATGAAATGAAGAGGTATGGCAGACATGTGCTGCACACTTCTGGAATACTTTCCTTTTTCCCCCCCACATTAAATCTAAGATGACAACGAGGGCAGGTGTGTGTGTGTGACCTGAATTTCCTCCCTCAGCCCAGTTCTCATCCCCGGGACGTCAGTGTGGGAGGTGGTGTGGCATTAAGTCGCCCAAGGGTGTGAGCACTTGAGCATTGCACCCATCATCCCACCTCCATGGGCCATCCCACCCTCTCTACAATTAGCACTGTTTACCAGCCCTGGCCTAATTGATTCCGTCTCTTTATCTTTTTACCTCCTTAATTTTGTTATTAAGTATGCGAGAGAGGCGCGAAAGCTCCTCTTTTTCCCATTTTAAGAAATTATACTCTTGTACTTGATCCAGCTAACAGGATTTTCTTAAATTACTTTATAAAAGACCATCTTTTAACTTTCTTCTTTCTCTCTCTATCCATTCATTAGCAGGTCTGCCTCAAGGCCTGCTCACATCAATTTCTTGGGTTAAAGTTACAAACTTAGGCAGCTCAGCTCGGCGCTCACGGTGGTTTTTGTGGACGAGAGGGGGTGGCTGTGGGTGGAATGGGGACGAATTATTAATTTCTGAAGTATTAGAAAAATAAAGAGATTGAATTAAGAGTATTGGTCCTCTGTTATCCAGCATGGGTAGCCTCAGGGACTTACTGTGGTGGAGGACATTATGCAAATGCTCTCCCTCACTCTCTCTGTCATAGCCTGCTATCTCCCATTCTCTCTTCCTCCCTCCCTCCTTTCACCCTTTCTCTCTCTCTCTCTCTCTCTCTCTCTCTCTCTCTCTCTCTCTCTCTCTCTCTCTCTCTCTGCAGTCAATCTCTGCTCCTCTATAATCTCTCTCTCTCTCTCTCTCTCTCTGTCTCTTTAATCTTCATCAGTCAGCAGAGACAGTGTAGAGAGAGTGTCTCCTGTTGAAACAGCTCCTCTCTGACTCTCTCTTCTTTTTCTCTCATTCTCCTTCTCATTCATGAAGTGCTGATTCCTAAAATCTCCAGGAGACAAATTAATGGTCAGGAGGAGGGATCCTAGACCGCCACAGTGAGGTGTCTGTATAGATATATTGAGCGGAGGAGTCATCTATGATTATCATCAATAGCTTAATAAAGAGGTGTTAAGAGTCCTGAGGGAATCACATGAGGTGGCAGAATATTTACTTTTGCTGGCAGAATTAAATAGGAGATCTTATTGCAGAGGAACAATTTTACACATCAAATATTTACAAGTCCTGGATGCACTAAGTTGCATAAAGTGTTTTTTGGCTCCAGAAGAATCCTGTCATTTGTGTCAGCATCTGTCTAAGCTGAAGACTTCTAGTTTGAAAGTGAAATAAATCTGAATGTAGAGTTGAAAGAAATGTGCTGATCAGACCTCTGTAGATGCTCCACATGTCTGCTGGACACTCAGGGCCTCATTAACTGCTCGTAGCATAACCACCTTGATGGCTGTAAAGTGATATAGGATTGCACCCGCACACATACCTCAAAAGCGGTGGGGTACTGTTGTAATTGTGAAATATTTGACCCTCGGAGGAGATGGGGAGGCAGAGAGAAAGGTGGAAAGTGGTTGGGTTAAAGGATGGCATGGAGAATGAAGGAGCTGTTTGTTTACATAGACAGCAAGCTGAATACGTTTCAGTATTTGTATGTTGCTGATATGTGTTATGTTTCAAAGGTAAGACTTTAAAGGCACACTTTACTCCAAAGGTTGTGCATGAGACTGACCTGTCATCAACATGATGTCCTCATGACTGTTTATGACTTGTATTACTAAGTTTAATTCAGTCAGATATGTCACTTCTTAATGCAAGGTCGGCATTATTTGAATGTCTTCATGCTAAGTTATGACAACTTGACATTGACCTGTCATAAACACGTAACTCTAACTTGCACCACTGAGGTCAAAGAAATTACTCATGAAACTGCTCAAAATAGATGATAGAGGTTTAAGTTTAGTTTGCATTAAAAGTAACATATTTGACCAAATGACACGCGTCATAAACATTCGTAAAGACTCTTTCATGCTCATTACGGGTTTCAGGTCAGTTTCATGCGCATGCCTTCCATAAAGGTATTATCAAAACTATTTAAATTGGTAAGCACCTGTGCTAGGAAATGCAAAGGCATGCAGAATTTGAGTTATTCATTTTTTTTTCTGAAGAGAGCAGGTGTATTTTACTAGTCTCTCAATAGACTAATAAATGAGATAAATAGCCACAGAGTCGATGTGCCTGAAAAAATATGGAAGATAAAAGTTCCAGGATTGAAATATTCCTCATATAAACCTACAAAAGTCCAAAAATATACAGAACTACACAGCTGATCAAATTTCCACATCTCTCTATAGATCTTGGGATTCTCCTGCTTCAGACTCTTCTGAAGAAAAGCCAGGTTAACTGCAGTCATTATCTATGATCCATAAAAAAAAAAATCCAGCTATCCTAAGCTGACATGCAAAACTTTGGTCAATAAAGATGTTTATTCAAGAAGGCTGCAGAAAGCTGATGATACCCACGTCCAGTTAATTAAGCCTTAATGGAGGAGGAAGGAAAAGAAGGGGCAGGATGATAAGAGGAGGCTGGCTACAGAGGGGGAAGAGCACGAGGAGGAGGAGGAGGGCAGCGAGGCGTGGTGTCAGTAACAAGGCCGGTAATCTTACAGTAGGAGGGGGAGAGTTTCCCAGCAGCACCGGTGGCATCCTGCTCCAGCGGCGTGCACGGCACTAGAGGCAGAACAGACAGGTTTGATGTTAGTAAATATTAGCTTTGTGCAGGACGTGGGTGTATTCTCTTTGACACGCTCATTGCATATTCAGAGACAGATGTTTCCGAGGACGGAGGCGGAGGAGGAGGAGGGGGCAGGGGGGTCTGAATGAAAGGCCTGAGATGGCAGAGTTGCTCTCGGAGGAGCAAGTAATTGGCCCCTCGATGGTAGCGGCGACAGAGAGAGGCACTTACGCACACACAGACACACAGACACACAGACACACAGACACACACTCGTCTCCTCTGCCTCTCTTCCCAGATCTGATAAAGGTAAACGTGTAGCAAATTTGTCATTTGATGAGGGAGGATTTCCACAAACAGAGCTGACATGATGAGCCTGTGATCTGCCTGTATGAGAGTCAGCAGGGGCCCAGGCAGGCAGAGATCTCAATCCTCCCTCTGCTGCACCCCCCACCCCACCCCACGCCTCCACTCGCTCTCTGCCTCTCTTTTCCTCGCATACTGTCACACACACACACACACACACACACACACACACACACACACACACACACACACACACACACACACACACACACACACGCACGCACACGCACACGCACACTTGGCTGTGTTCGCATGGAGCCTCAGTCTCAGTAATTGCTGCCTGCCATCCATATCTTTCCCCTTGTCTGTCTCTGAGTCCCTCGCTCTGCTGCTGTCTATCTCTCCTCCTCAGAGACATCCTTCTCTCCTTTTTCCCCGTTTCCTCTTTTCTCCATCAAATAAAGGGCCCGGCCCTCGCCTCAGCATCACACTCAATTTCTGACTCTTTCACTTATCTCTGTGCTCCACGCCTGCAGACTGCTCAATTATCCACACTCACCTAGCTCCCACTTCTTCTTCTTCTTCTTCTTCTCGCCCATGCAGTCAAATATTTCCATTGCCGTATTGACAAGTTAAAGGGGTTAATGGTCAAGCGCTCTGTCGTAGACATGAGCTGAGTGATAAGGTTGCAACACATTCAGGTGATAACAACCCCACTGGAATAATACAGGGAATGTTGGATGGGTTTTCGGGGGGACCGGTATCAGATACATGCACTAAGTTAAATGAAGTTTAATAGCGATGGATCATTCAAGCTCCTCAGGCAGAAATTGACCTCCATTACCACAATCATTGTCAGTGCAGTAACCCCTCCATAGAGATTATGAGCACACTCTTTCAAAGTGATCACAAGACTCTCTCTGACCATAAAAACACATCTTCCCCATCCCACCACACCTAATTGCTCTGCTCTTCTGCAATCCTCTTCTCGGACGCATACCTCACATCCACTCCATCCCTTGCATCCCTCTCTCCACTCCTTCTCTTCCTGAGTCTTTTCCTCTCCATCTGATCTGAGAAGGAGTCACTGGGTTTGAGCCTTTCCACTGAGGGGTAATGGTCCTGCCTCTGCCTAGTCCCATGACTCTAATCCTGGGACTCGGGACCAGAGCTACTGCTTTCCTCCATGCTGCCTGCTCAATGCCTCTCTGTCTTTCTGACTGCCTCAGCTGAGGTTAACCCTTTAGTACACTTGAAGGATGCATGAATGGTTCAGTAGCAAAGGATCAAAAAGGTTTATCACGACTTAGATCGTATTTTTATAGTTTGGAGCAATTCCTTCTGTAATAATGGGAACTTGTTGGGAAATATGCTGATCCTCTTTTTTTGGCCCAGAGTTAAGTGAGAGGCTCAGTACCACTCTCATAGCTGTACACTAAATAAGAAGCGGGAGCTCGCAGCTGGTTAGCTTAGCATTGAAACTGGAAAAAGGGGAAACTGCTGACTGAAGAACTCATTCTAAAAATGATCCAGATTCGAGCCCCTGTAAAACACAATTAATGCATTGCATCACAATATACTTTTAATCTGTGAAAACAGTGGCATCACAAAAAGAAGCCGGACATTCATGATCAATAGCATAAAGAGACATTAGCCAAACTTATTTGGGAGAGAAAACATGGAAGAATAGTTTTTACCCAAACTGACCATCATCCAAAACTGTCAGATGTCGAAAAATTCCCTTAGAACCTTTACAGGCTGTACAACGTCATCTAATCTGAGATCTTTGATTTTAGTACTTTAATAGGAAATAAAAGAAGAGAGCATCAGAAGGATTCCTCCATTGGCCAGAAGAAAAGGTTACAACTTAAGGTAAATAAAGACCAAATTAGAATTTTTTTTTTTTTTTTCAATGGCATATCAGTATCAAGTGTGCTCATTTTTTCCTTTACTTCCATATAAACTGGCTTGGGCTAGTGATGCATCAATTGGGTACCAATACCATTCATCCATCCATCCATCCATCACTATACCCACATTATCCTGAACAGGGTCACGGGGGACTGGAGCCTATTCCAGCTGAGATTGGGTGAAGGTGAGGTTCAGCCTATCACTGTAACAGCAGCAGAAAGACTGAATGTTATAATGAAATTAATAAATAAATGTTGTGGATCTGGCCGATGCCACCTCTCATTGATAAAGTCAGTATTGGTAGTGATACCAATTCATGTATCATAATGATGCATCACTTTTTTTTCCCACATTCAGCTTTATCTGGTTGTGTAATTTGACCCATTGACTTCATTTCATGCTGCTGGTGTGTGCTGTGATCTCAGCACTTTCTTTGGGGAGTACAATGTTATCCTCACTGATATAAACGATAGTCAAAACCACAGAAATAAGATCCAAGTCGTAATAAAGTGGAATTATTCTTTAATGCTCTAAGCAGGCCTGGAGCTCCCTTTGTCAACTGTTTTCTCTCTTACATACATTCCTGTTTATGAAGGCACCCTGAAACATCTTTTAAAAAAAATAAAAAATAAAAAAAAAAGCTGGGCTGCCTGGGAGAGGTCTTCTGTGGTGGGAGAGGGGGAAAAGGAGAAGGGGAGAGGAGAGGGGGGGCTCAGAGGAGAGCTGAACTTTGTTAATGGAGTGTTTCTCCGTGCAAGTCACTCAGCTTTGAAAGCCAAGCCCCCCGGGTGAGGACTCTGAAGCGCAGGAATCAGACATGCACAATCAGTTCCACTCCTTAAATCTCCTTCAGAATCATATCTATTTGAGCAGCCTTTCCTTAATTTATTTCTCTATCAGTTAGTGGGTTGTGATCTGGCGAAGTGCTTCGGGAATAGGAGGCACCGCTGAATGGTGAAATGGAGAAGGTTCCTCTCTTTCTCTCTTTCTGTTTTCTGCTCCCTCGCTGATTTCTACACACACTCGTACTCCCTATCTCTCCCCCTGTGCCCTCACCATCCATTTAGGCAGCGCCTCTGACTAATTTGCCCATCACGCTTGCTGTCTGGTCCTTTACGGTTGAAGATGTTTTGACGTGTCTCTCTCGGCTCACTCTCTCCACTGGCACTGTCTCCACTATGATTAAGAATATTCTGATAATAAGCAAATGCCAAGAGTCACCGAACGGCTGAGGAATCTGGAGTGCCACAGCGTGAGAGAGTGTGTTCCTCTGCATCAGTGGAAAAAATGTTTAGAGTGAGCAGTGCATGCACAGCATTTCCACTCAAAGGAAATGTAATCCAAACTGGAGAAAGAGAGGGGCTTCTTGAGGGCAGATTCTTTATGCAGAACATGAAAGAGACGCATACACTCACAATGTTCATTTATACCTCAGATTTAACATTTACATCAATGAGCCATATCTCTCTCATTTGTTAATGGGGGTTTTGGGGAATTTGTAAGCACCTGCATGCACCCACGTGTCCTTCCTGCAGAACCTGAGTCAACACCTCCTGCCATCCAGCGGCTCGCTCCGGAGGTCGCCCTGTTCGACTTATCCCACAATCTCTTTGGAAAAAAAATAAAAAGGGCGTGTCACTGACAGGAAGAATGTGCCAGGCCACCGAGGTAGCGCCCCCCCCCCCCCCCCCACCGCCCCCCGTCATAGCCTTCAATTCCCCCCAACTCTACCTTCCACCCTCCCCCGCCCCATCCCCAGACCTTTACCCACTGGACTCACCAAGTGATTAGTTGGGGATTAAAATATTTGCTGGGCAAATATCTGCCTGAACATCATAGTTCAAAGACATGGGCTTAACCAACTTTTCTCTTTACTTGACAAATAATCAAGACATCCCTGAGCCACACCCAGGACACAGACCATGAATCATTTATAACTCAGTAAGACTTATCAAAACTAAAAAAAAAGGATTTTCATTTCATTGCAAGTCTTTTCTTGTATTTCAGCTGATTACACTGCTGTGTGTGTGCCACATGGAGCAAAACTGCTGAGAATGCCAGAGAAGTGTTGATGGATCATGTGCTCCATTGAAAGTGAGGTAATTACTGGAGGGGTCTAAAGAACATAAACATGTGTACTGTGGATTACTGTGAACAAACTCTCACTGGCTGCTGGAAAACACAGACTTTGTGCAGTGGTGGACGAAGGATTTAAACTTTTTATTTGGGTGAAACGATCAATACTCAACTAAAAGTAGAATTTCAAGTGCAAAACCCATAAATATAACCAATGAAAGTTCTCATTATTATATAAAATAGTATAGAATTATCATTATTGATGCATAATGTGAGAGCAGCATCTCAGTGGAGCAGCTGGTCAGAAATAGATGTAGGTTTACCTGATTTGAATGAGTGGTTTAATCAGTATAAATGCATGTTTTTTTACAAGCAGATATTTTTTAAAGGAAAATCCTGATGTGCATTTTTGTTGGTCTTCCTGTCACTGCAAAAACATCTTTAAGACTGACTGTATGTGATGGTTAAGAAGAAAACCTTCTGCAGAATACTGGACCCTAAACAGTGTATGTGCTTTTTAAGAGTGGTTCATAAGGAAACATCTTTTTTTTTTTATATTTCCACATAAAGTGCTGAATGCAGGGGCGACGTGGTGAAGTTGCCAAGTCCATTATTACCCCTCAGGGCTAAACAACACGCACCCCTGAGGACTTACATCACTCAGCAAATTAAGAGCGGGCTCTGTGGCTGGAGCCGTCTATCTCAGCAGCCTCCACCTCCCCACCGAACAATACAACCTGCACTACCACCGTGGAGCATTCATCTCAGCTCTATGCCTGGTCTTGTTATTCCTTTATTATGAGTCCAGGCCACTAACTCAGGGGGCTAATATTGTTTTGCTTCCGACGGTCATTTGGCACCGAGTGTTCTTAATTTCTAGCCCCCCCTCCCTCCATCCTACCTTTTCACTGTGTGTCGTGAGGGTGGGGGCAGACGAGGCATGTCGGCAAAATGCAAAGGTTTAATTACTTTCTGTTGAATTAATTAAGGAGGAAAAACTTGTTCTTGGGGAACAAAAGTGAGGCTGGTTGGAGCCGGTGGTCGAGAATGGGTGTGGGACACAGGGAAAGCGTCATTGTAGCCTGGCAGCCTCAGAGGATTTAATTTAGAGTAGGTCTCCTGGAGGGCCCATCTACTGGAGTCCCGGGCCCCAAATCGACCACTTGGAGGCTGTTATTGGTACCAAGCTTACAGCTATCCATCACTGTCACGCCACCCTTGAAAAACCAGGGGCACACTGGGGAGAAACTGCATCAGCGTTTGGCTTGAGGAATCTAGAAGTCACTGTCAGCTTTCAACCTTCTTCCTGCATCTATATGGGCAGTTTGGGAAAATATACAGATGTTTAAGTGAGAAGAATAAGACACCGATTTGTAATGTTACTTTGATGCACAGCCTGGAGCGGCTTCATTGACAGAAGAGAGAGGGAATTTGTTGTTACATCAAATGTTTGTTTCAGCCTAAGGGCTGTGGGAAACGTACTCATACCCACAAAAAAATATTTCTACAGTCACAGAAAACTGGCACTGTAGAACTTTCATACATTGCTAAGACGTGAAAAGTGTCAGGATTATAAATGTGTGATATAACTGTTTTCTGAGTTCAATGCTTTAAAAGAAACGCAGGTGAACGGCAGGTTAAATGACTTAAGGTTTCTTCCTTCCTCGACAACATAACATTTCAGTAGTCAACGATCTTTGAGACCTCAATATCTCTGTGGACATGAACTGAGGGTTCACGTTACATTCTTTGTCAAACTCTGGATATCGTCAACAGAGACCCTGGTAATACTTCAGGAAGCCTACAGCAATGAAGCAATGAGCCTGGAGAGTTGTTTTGAGTTACATTTGTGTTTCCGAGTCACTGTCCGAAACCTAACGAGATGCATCAGGTCAAGAGGGCAACCAGATAGGTTTTCTTTGACATTTGTGGGGTTGTGCACCGTGAATTTATGCCACAGGGTCAGACTGTCAACACCTACAGTGATTTTCCGAGGCGTCTGAGGGAGAACATTCGGTGAAAATGACCTGAACTACGGTGCAATAACAAAATGGCAACCGCTTACAGCACATTGAAAACGCACAAATTTCTTGTCCACAACAACAAGATCAGAGCTTCCAACCACCCCTACTCATGGATTTGGCTCTCGGCTAGCTCTTTAAGTTCCCCAATAATTTGTCTGAAAGTGCACTCTCTGCTCAAGTTTCAGGTGCGTAAAGAATTGCCAATGCACCCGGACCACTGTTCACAAAACCATGTGTAATCAGGTGCTGATTTTGACCAAGCGATTAAACTTGGAGTACTTACTCACAATGGTTACAGCTTCTCTGTGCACCATGGCAACAGGCTGGGGGATCCCCAGGTGTTACCGGGCCAGAAGAGATATATAATCTCTCCAGCATGTTCTGGGTCACTCCAGCGGCCTCCCACCAGTTGGACGTGGCCAGAGCTATCCTAATCCGATGACCGAACTACCTCAACTGGCTCCTTTTAACGCAAAGGAGCAGCAGCTCGACTCCATGCTCCTCCTGGATGATGGAGCTCTTTGCCCTATTGCTAAGGCTGAACCGAGCTCAATCTTTCTGGTGACTAACCAATGCTCATGACCACAAGTGAGGGTCGGAACAAAGATCGATGGGTAAATTGAAAGCTTTGACTTCTGGCTCAGCTTCCTCTTTGCAAAAAGGGCCCAGTACAATGCACGCTCCACAGCAGCTTCTGCAATGAAAGTCGCAAACTGAGGCAGCGTATAATCACTCATCAAACAAGAAGGTTTGGACCGTGGTGCGGACTTTTAGGTATGATAACGCCCTCAATGGTAATCTGCATGTCCGTTGGAAATTCAAATATAAACCTGAAGTAAACACAAATGATATATTTTGCTAAAATATTTTATTTTCGCTTTTACCTCAGATCTTTTCAGGCATCCATCAACCAACTGATTGCTATCTTGGGATCTAATCTGTTTATTTGTTTGAGTTTGGGAGTTTGTCCAAATCTTTCAGATTTTTTTCAGTTTCTCTCTTTTATCTGGATCCATTGGCACAAATGTGCTTCAATGTGCCTCTGCACTCCGATTATATTTTGGAAATACTTATCCCCACGTTTCTGAGACTTTTCTTTACCCTTCGTGTCCCTATTTTGAACTCTTATCTGCCGATCACACCACAATGTAGATGCCCAACGAAGACTGAACAGAGAATCTTTCAAGCACATGAGGAGATACTTAGCTTGGCAAGCGAGATAACTTCACGATGAGTTGCAGTGTATTTGTTTTTTTTGTGTTTTTGTGCTTGTGGCAAACAGGGAGGAGATGACTGTTTGAATACTACATCCAAAGTGTGCATGACAGAAATATCACCAAATTAGATGTCTCTAATCCCTTGGGAATATGAATTAGCCTGGAATGAATCAGTCCTCAAATGAGTAGGTGTTTTGAGGAAAGCGAGGCACTGATACAACACGCTGAAGCCAGTAAACAACAATCCACAATGAAAATACAAAAAGGAGCGCGAGTGAGGCTGCCAAAGGAAGATGCCAATGAGATCTGAGACATTACATTCAGTATCACAACAATGAAATAGTGCCATTGTCAACTGAGGATTTTTCGTCTCGTGCCTCTTACCTTTTGGCTTATTATGTACAAAATCTTAGGAAAATATGGCACAGTTTTCACTCAGTTTCTTGGTTTGGTTTGTCGGTACATCTAACATATGAAGCGTTATTTCCAAACTGACATTTATAGACAGACACGGGAAAAGGGTTTTGTCTTTTTTAAATGGCGATGGAAATCTTTCTGGATGAGAAAGCCCTGTGCTGCTTTGATGCTGAGGGGCAAAAGTGAAACTGAGTTTTTGTAATTTAGTGGAAGTGGGTTAAATGGAAGTGGTAGATATGTTCTTGTCGTCACTGCCAGTGATTCAGTGATCAAAGCCGCTACTTCTGCAGCCTTTGGGTTTGTCAATGTGTGTGAGCTGAAGAGCTGGTGCTGAACTAATGCCTACCATCGCTGGGGTGTAGAGTTTCTCCTACCGGGTGGCCATGCAGCCCCTTAGCTCTGTGTCTCTCCGAGAGTCTGCCCACCCACAGTATGGAGGTGTTCAAATCTCCATCGGGACAAATCTGCATCTCTGTGGCCCACGGCTCCCGCTCACCCTCCTTTTTCTCCCTGGTTCTTTTTACCTCTCACACACACACACACACACACACACACACACTCATAAACACACACTCATAAACACACACACAGACCCATTCCTCTTCTATGATAGCTGGTAAGTGGCAGTGATATCAGCCAGAGTTAGCACGGATTAGCCCTTTAATAAGCCTCACACGGTAGTTTACCTTTTCTTCTTCCTCCGTTCACTAAAAGGTCCAACACACTCACACACACATCACAACACAGAGGTGTCCATGCTGAAACTCAGGGGAACTTCTCTGCCAAGGTTCTGCAGCCATGCTAATGAATTCCCAATTAAAAGCATTGTAGCGTAGCCTGTAATCTAAAAGTGTGCACTTTTTTGGAGGCACCATCTTCCCCCTTAATCACACTATCAAGTTGTAAGATCAATACAGCTTAGCACTAAGCTCTGTTTTATTTTAGGGAAGAAAATGGAGGCAGTGTACTCTGTAAATGTTCTTACTGGCACATGTGAATTTCTTTGCACTCAAATTAAGCAGGATTAAGAAGTGTGGGTAAGGGAACAAAGAAGGACAGAGGGGGAGCACCGGCTTCTTCAGGCTACAGCTCATGTGACAATAGCTGAGTGTGGTCAGCCAGACTATCTGTCCAGCAGTAGGCAGACGTGGGAGCCGTAACGCTGCCCTCTGTTTGCACACTGGGACTGCTTCATGACAATAACAGAAAGAGATGGGTGACAAACTCAAGAAAAAAAAAAACATAAAGTGTCAAAGTAAGGTTTCAGGCCACCATGAGCTACCAGAACCGCTTGAATGGACATTTGGCAAAGATTCTGTAAGTCTCGGAAACCCAACCTGATAGTCACACTGAACTTTAAGTTTGCGGCATTCATCCTGACAACATGTTCTTGTGAGCCTGTTTCTTGCTTTGCCCCTTTGCGTTAGTCTCAGATGACGCAGGAGCTGTTGTAACCAACCAGGTACAATTAATACAACCTTTTCACATTTATAAAAGAAATATGTTGATGTATTTCTGTATGTCGACAAAACGTCCCGCTGCTGCAAATTATAGGTAGCTTTGTTCAATAATTTGTTTAGGTGGTTTTCTAGAAAGATGACATCCTGATTCAACAACTGAAACCCTGTTTAGGGAGATGCTGGGCACTGTTCTTAGTGTAGGTATTTACTTGATTTTGATGTTTTGGTGTTCTGCCTTTATTATGGTCCCCCACTTTTAAATTATTTTAGCTGCATGTTTGTTAAAATTGGTAGACTCTCTCCACATTACAAGAGAATAAACAGGTCTTCAAATTTGTCTGTGATCCCTCTTGCAAGAATCTGCATGTCAACTTTGCGCCTAGAAACCCCTTCTGGAATAATTTACTATTATCACAGAGATAAGCACAGAAGTGAGATGCTGTTACTGAGGACTGTTAGATACAATTATGTTGAGTAACACCTAAAGGTCTCTCTATGAATATCACAAGATTATTACAGAGGTTATTGTCTGTACGATGAAATCTATGTTTACCTGTGTTTCTTCTGAGGATACTTTCATTCTGAAAGTGGGACGAGTAACAAATGGAACAAGTCAGCTTGAAGACCTTTCGTACAAGGCAAAAGCTTTATATAACAGTGAGTAATGTTCGGTGTGACTATAGCAGACAGTTCCTTGACGACACCTTTAGGTTGGTGTCTTTTACAGATGGCTGAGTTTACAATGATTTACAGAAGTTGAGGAAGTTGCACCTCAACCATCAGATTAAACTCTGCAGCAAAGCCTTGTTATTACCTTCCTTCTCACTGTCTTCCTCTCTCTCTCACACACACTACACACACACACACACACACACACACACACACACACACACACACACACACACACACACACACACACACACACACACACACACACACACTCACCCCTTGCTCATGTTGACCAAGAGCAAATGAAAGCAGGCAGCGCCAGAGAATGGATGAGGCTGCGGCCATAGTGTGAGGAGGGGAGGAGGCCCCAGTGTGCTGAAATAGCTTAGGCTCCAAAAGAAATGAGATCCAGGCACTTATTTGTCAGGGTGTCTGCCTGCTCTTTCCCCGTCTCTGCACTGTGTGAATATGCATGAGGATTTGAGAGGTATAAATAGCGGAGGTGTCCATATTGCCACTGCGTTTTCCATCAGCACAGAGAAAGGCTTTAATGGGCTTATTATGAACCGCATTACATCACCAACGGCCAATTACAAATTCCTTAAGGGAAACGGAAAGGCAGAACTTGGGCAAAGTTTATGCAGCTGATAAGTCACATGGCCCCGTGTTTTGGTTAGTGAGTAAAGGCATCGGTCCTGTAGGTACCATGTAGTGTAGTGTAGTATTTAATATTATTTCTATATTGCCGTTTCCTTCGAAGGGAAAAGTTGTTCGATATTCTGTCATTACCACAGTCAGTTACACCTCGTTAATAACCTCAGTCTGGGGCGAGTTGCCTTTCAGCAAAGGTCAGTTTTACTGGAACGGGTAATTTCATTCAAATTATTATTCATCTCTAAGATTTCAGTTTCCATCCCAAAACAGTGCAGGTGAGTGGAATTTCATTTACGTCATTGGATAACATACAGATCTCACTGTGAACGGTTTTCAGTGGAACTATTTTCTACAGGAGATATAGCATCTCTAAAATCACTCCTGGGGATTATAAATGTACTTACCAAGTAATTTTCTTTCAAAAATGAAATGTTTTTCAATTATCAAATGTATTTTTTCAATGCATGGACCACAAACTGAATTGTCGTCAGAGTTATCACAGCTTGGTTTTAAAAGTCAGACTTTTAATGGCGGGCCTGCGGTACAACGTGGGGGCGTTGGGTTTGAAAGACAGAGAGCAGGGAGTTTGTCATGAAAGATCCTGTCCCAGTGAGTTATGGGAAACAAAGATTTCTGTGTTTTCAGATGTTGATCATACAAACAAATATAATCTAGACCTCTTCTGCTGTGATTTCCATTGGGATTTGCACCACTTTTACTCAACTTGACAGAGAAATTGGGACTTGTGTGTCGGCAAATATCTGGGCCTTAAGTGAACCTGAAGTTAGACTGCTTGAAAAAAAATGAAAGCCAACAGCAGATGTACTTTGTTGTTGCTGGTGTTTTGACTCTTGTTGTAGAATCAGACTCCCCTGAGTGTTTCTGAATACAATCTTTGCTTATGGTGTTTAAATTTGTTTAGCAGCGTGCACCCTGGCCCACTTCCACCCATAGTTCCTGTTGGGGATTCACTCAGTCAGGCTTCTGCTCCACTTTCTCCTCACAGTTCTGTCTATGACCCAGTTTGATTCACTTCATTTGTGTCAGTGTCCCATTAGAACCACCTCTGAACCTTGGCTGACATCGAACGAAACAAAAGTATGTTATATATGAGTGGAAATATTCCATACAGACATCCCATGGGGCGATGAGGAGATGAGCATGAGTTTGCATCATCAGAGGATGGTAACTACATAGTAATCGGTGCGTTCAAGGAGAGCGTAGAAGGTCAGAGGCAAAAAAAAAAAGCTCCCTATACGGCTGAAGGGAATGAGTACAGCCGTGGGAGATTAACATGTGAGATACAGCCAGAGCCAATACAGGAGAGAAAGAGAGGGTGAGATAAGTTGAGGAGGGTAGGCGACTAGGAGATGGAGCAGCGATCTCATGATAAGCCTGATAGAGAGAGAGAGCTCAGAGTTCTCACAGGGAGCAGGTCGAGGGAGGTGGATGGATGCAGCGGACAGCACATCGGGCGACCCTGCCATCAGCAGGACCTCGGCACCGGCAGAGGGCATGCCGTCGGGTGGGTGCCAGTGCAGATGCAGATGAACAAGCGTCGGAGAGAAACAATTGGGCAGGGGGCAGCCGGCTGGGCATGAGGGGAGGCAGATAGAAGGAAAGAGGGAGCTCGGGAGAGGGTACCATCCCCGCCGCTCTTTATCGCAGCCATTGATCGTGGCGTGTGTGCATTGATCCAAGTCGACCATCTGCTAGAGTTAGATAAGCGTGCGAGGGCCTGGGCATTGTGCTGTCACTCATGGAGTGTGCACTAAGAGAGAGAGAGAGAATGAGCGAGATAGAGGGAGAGCTAGATAGAGAAAAAGGGAGTGGTGATGTTGAGGAAGGAGGGGTGCTTTGGCTGCAGGGAATTATGGGGGCAGGATTAGCCTCCTCACTTGCAGGAAACAGAATTTTAAACGGCTGTCTCCTGGCTCCATCACACACACACACACACACACACACACACACACACACACACACACACACACACACACACACACACACACACACACACACACACACACACACACACACACAACAACCCCCCCCCCTCCCCGTGTCTCCTCTCCCTGCCCCCGCCCTGACTCCTCACACACTCTCCGTTACAGTGAACTTCATCAGAGCATCTTCGTCGTATATGTGTGTGTGTGTGTGTGTGTGTGTGTGTGTGTGTGTGTGTGTGTGTGTGTGTGTGTGTGTGTGTGTGCCCCCAGAGGCCGCATGGAGGATTGTTCCGATGACTTCAGTGGCCTTGAGCTCCGGGCCTGATCTCTCATCTATCTCTCATCTGCTTTCTTGCTCCTCTCGCTTGGGTGACTCTAACCATCGCGAGAGACGGAACCCCACTTCATCAAGGTGGCTCGTTTCATATTCAAGTCTCATCTTCATCATCAAAATCGTCATGGTGACTGCTATAATGTTATCAGATGGCTTTGCAATACATCTTTCAAGGTCTTTTTTTGGGGGAGATTTCTGATGCAGTTTGATTTTCTAGAGAGGACTCAACACAAAGATTTGGGCAAAAACTACGAAGTCATGGATAAGTTCAGCCTGATTAGAAAGAATACAGTCAGTATGCCCCATGTGGAAATATATAAGTAAACCTTAAATTTCTTAATGATTTCTGAAAAGTCATGTTTGATTAAAAAAGAGACCTTGGAAGCTACAATGCCCTTTTTTTTTCTTTCTTTCTTTTTTTCCCATTTGGCTGTCTTTTTGTTTTACTGGCTTATCCAGCAGGATTTACAAAGAAACAATATGGTGTATCACAGTCGGTATTTGTGTACAACAGTAAGCCCATGTGCATTCGGCTGAGTGGCACCTGTCCCCTTTCCTCTGGCTTCGAGAAAATGACAAACGCACAGGATTCGGGAAATATTCCAGTTGCCAGGGAGACTATAAAAGAGCAACAGCAGCAGCATCAGGGCCCAACTTGAGGGGGAGAGTGGCAGCAGAGGGAGCGTGTGTTCTCGCAGGCTTGAAGGAGCCTTCGATGCCCCCACCCTCACCCCAGACCTTGCCCTATCTTCTGTGCAACTGTCTTTAAGTCTATTCTGCTCTGTTGTTGCAACTTTTCCTTTGCTCTATTTTGCTCTTTAGAATTTGCACATTGGGGTCCAACGCACAAGACCGCTGCTTTGTGGGAGGGTGGGGGTGTTTTTGATGTGAAGGCGAAAGTGGTATGGAGGGATTAGTGTGGCCGGTTGGATCATCTTACAGCCGCCGACCACCCCCCCACCCCCCCAGACTCGTGGACAATGGGGATTAAAACTTCTCTTATTCTTCAGCCCCAAACGGCAGGATGACAAAGACAGTATTCCTCTGGGTCTTTTAACACCAGGCTGCACAGCTGAAGTTGTGGATGGGGTGGGGGTTGGAGGCCTGGGCAGGGGTCTTATAGAGAAAATTAATCCTATGGAATTTTCTCCTCATTGCAAATGGAGATTTGTAGCTTTTGCCTTGCTATCTTGGCCAATCCCACATAACGCATCAGTGTCACTCAATAGAGGATAACAGCATCCGGTGGAGTGAATGTTTATATCTGAGGCACCCAGGGGCCAGACACAGCTGATACGCATCTACATTCACGCAGCAGCACAGCTTCAAAGGCAAGGTGTCAATGGCTCATTTGGAATAGATGTGATAGATTAATTATATTTCACTTACACTGGCGTCCCACAGCACAGCTCCTTTACAAATTACAGGACCCAGGCAACAGTCACGCTGTTCAAGGTGCTGAACAGGCCTCCATTTATTCCTCATCATTTCACCTAGCAGTGCGCAACTGTAATTCTCTGTGCCGGGGAGAGAAGGTATTTCTCATCTGAAATTGACCATTAAACGTACGATGAATACCAGGTCAACACACAAATCATCTGAATGTCAATCACCTGACTATTATAGCCGCCACAAGTCAACAAAAGGCTTCCTCTAGGTTCAATTATGCCAAGCTCTAAAATCACTCTGCCGTCATCACATTGTATTGTGTTGTTGTTGTTGTTGGTTGGCTTTATCCTACCAGAGGAAACTCACAATGTCACTCCGTTCTCTTTCACTGATGAATGGGAAAATGCAATGTTGTCTTTGGGGGTTGACGGCGAGCAATTTCCAACAACAAATGACAAACTACCCCCTCCTCCACCCGGGTGTGTAGCAAAATTGTTTCTCTAATAAAAAAATGCATCTTTTGATTGTGAGGGTGGGGATATTTAAAATATATGCATATTATCTTTCTCTCTTTCACCCTAGCCTCTCTCACCACCCTCCCCCTCTCCCCCCTCCTATCACCATCCCTCTCTCTCATACCCTCTTCTCTCTCTCTGTCTCTTGCTCTCTCACTCCCCCTCTCTCTCTTTGCAGTAAATAAAAGATTAAAATGACTGTTCTAAAAACACCGACTGGTCACCAGAAGATAATTGTTTCAGCTTTGTTTACTGTGCGTGAATGTTTTCTCCCTTTTTAGTCCTTTTTTCTTTTTCATTGTGTCCATAATTAAAATTCCTTTATTTTCAAAGTAGTTCTAAAAGAGGGAGCTAAATTGCCTTTTCTGTGTTTATGTTGTCATTGGCCCACTGTTGGGAAGGGTAGAGGAGGGGGAGGATGGGAGACAGCAGCAATGTCCTTGGGCTGCTAGAAGATCAACTTTTAGTGTATAGTAAATAACATACAGTGAATATACAGCACAGTGTATATGTAATGTGTGTGCAAAGAGGAACATATGGCAATGTGTATCATTATATGTTTGTTCAGAGGTGAACATCTGTTGCAATCAGATATCATGAGCTCCGATCTTACTTCGTGCTTCTGAATTAAATTCCCACCTGTCTACTCTGAGGAGGTGCATGCTGGGTGAGCTAATCTAATATCTTCAAATTGGTCGTTATACACAATTGAGGTGTTGATGGATCCCAACAACAACAGTATGTAAATGTGAATGAAAATTACAAGAGCCACTCTAACACCTTATAATGAACCCAGCGTCTCTTCGAAAACACGATGCACAAACACTGACCTGAAACATGCTTATCTGGCACAGGCGGCAGAAATGAATTTCCGGAAGCCTGACTTTCATGCACACTGATGAAGCCACAGTGTAGCTCCCATTCGTCTCCCACAACCACACTGTAAGTCTGTGCTGCTTCCTCCTCCTCCTTTTCCTCATGCAATGTCAGAACTGAGAACACATTTGACGATCAGGGAACTGATTAGAAAAAGGTGACAATGAGGTTTCACAACTCTGAATTTCCACCAGCCAATTTTCCACATTTCCCTTTGCAATGCGGAGCACGACTGGGGACACTGACGTGTGCTGCCTTTGAATGACGATGAGACTCCTGGAGGAAGAGATCGCTGGGCCTTTTGCCCCTGATTCAAGACCAACACGGGCTGAGAACAACACTATGTTTTCAGTCTTCATGAAACTCACCCACGTGTCCGAGACCAGGAACGTTCACGCATACATACACTTCACACAAATACAGAAACATATAGAAAAGCTCTGCCATACAATCACAGCCCACTCACTCCCGCTCACGGTGCTATCCCTCTCCTGCTTAGCCAGGCGCCCATAATTGAATCTCAGGTTGGGATTAATTCTAGGAGCTGCACTTGACTCGGTCAAAAACAACTATTACAGGGAGGCAATGTATTTTTTTACACAGCACTTCACATTGATTAGGCAATGTGCAGCGACGAGAGATGCATTGGATTCTAGATGACTGTCATTTGCATTAAATGAGGGGTTTGCCGCATCCAGGGAAGAGGGGCTGCCGGAGGCCAAGCAGAACAGACTGAATAGCTCTTTCCATAACGCACACACAGACAGAAGCATACACACCGGCCTCGATGCATGTGTCAACCCCACGCATACTGTCCGTGCAAACACAGCTGGTTATGTTGCACGAGTCCTTTGGGATTAACTCAACAAAATCAGTGAGTTTGAGCTGACTTTGAGGAGGAGAAGGAAATCCACACAGTGCTCCAGAAATCTAGGGAGGAGGGAGGCGTTTGCCCGAGGTTTACAGTCAAAGAACAGTAGAAAGCAAGGACACATCACAGTATCTTGAATTGTAACCCCTCTGTTGTCATTCCAAGGATGAGCTCAATGAGATATAGTGTGATCTCAGGGGAGCTGGTGGTCAAAAGAAAGCTGCAGCCTGTTTCATTGCATGGAGGGGCGAGATGATGGAGGGAAGGCAGAGCTGGTTGGTGGGGTGGGGTGTGTGTGGGGAGTGGGGGATGGGGGGGGAGGGGGACTGAAAAAGGCCCTCTTTCAGTTTTGAAAGAGAGCAAGAGAACGTTTTTCTTGCCTCCTCCCGTCGTGCTGTCAAACTCGATCAGCACTGAGGAGCAGTGACGCTGCTCGCCTCCCAGACTCCCCCTTTGCACAATGGAGTCTGCGAGGACCCACCATGCATTTCACATTCAATTTAGCCCTCCCCGGGACATGGCTGTCAGGGTCAGCTTCGACGGTATGAGACAAGGCTGGGGGTGGAGGCCAATGTCTTGGACTGTGGCAGGTTTCGAGAGGAGGAGGGGTATAATGACAATGCTGATGGGTCTGGGCTTGTAGTCCAGAGAAGGGGTGCTGGTGTTGGTCAGGTTGGAGGGAGGTCGGCGGGGACAGAAGATCCAAGGAGAATGGACAGGAGATTTGGGGTGAAAATGGGGGTGATGGAGGGTGGCCTCTTCCCAATAATAAAAAAAAACTCCAAAAGAAAGGTCTGGCCAGAGCCTTTATTCGATGGAGCTTATGCTCCTTTCCATGGGGTTCTCAATGGGAGTTGGGAGACTGTTACTCTGCCGAAGCCCATTAGCCAGCATTAGGAGCGTCCACACAGCCGCACAAGGAGATTTGAGACAAACCCTAAACAGCCCACAATAACCGCGAGGTACAAGCCGTGAGCCCTAAGACCTCGGCTTGGCCCAAAAGGCCCTTGAATAGACGCGCCCCAAATCATGTTGTTGAACAAATCAGGTATTAAGGAGAAAGGAGTTTGTCCGAATTTACTTTCCCTAAAGACTTTAGTTAAGCTAGTTACTTCGGAGCTTTAGTTAGGCGTCGGTTGCTTGTGTGTGATTGTGCATGTGTGAGGGGCCATCATTCTTCAGACATCTTACACTATGACACCCTACAACCCCCCTGCAACATAAACCGTTCCATCTTTACCCCCTCTTAGCCTCACACGTATAAACACAGCCGCACTGAAGCCTAAATTCACCCACTCCAAACAATGGGCTGCTGTTGGCAATTAAATGGCATTTGGCGATTCAGGGTGCAAGTTAATGGCATTACTGTTGCAATTCTTCTCTTGAATGGCAAAAAGGATTTCCCTCTCCACCAATAAAGCACTACTCACTGTCTTACCAGCATTACATAGCTTACCTTGGGCTTATGATTCACAGCCTTCCGATTACCATTTGAATATTTCCTTTTTCTGAAGCGCTGGCAGATGTAGTTGAAGGTGCTGCGGGGCTATTCACGGGTGAGGAGGCCGGGCTGTCGTCACCCATCGCAGGCCTGTCGGTCAAGTCGGCCGGTTCCTCTCCCACAGCCCGTCACCGGACAGCCACCCAGGTAGATGTGTTCTGTGCTCACACTGCTGTCTGGATTTGTCACTCACACCCTATAGAAGCATCGAGACAAACTGTTAAATGCGCATCAGTGGCCTTTGGCGAACACCGCAAACATGTTTAGGTGTGATGGATGCTTTACAATTTGAAGAGTCTTTGAGAGAAAAAGTCGTTTTTGACTGATAGAAGCCTTTTAATAAAAAACAAAAACAAATTTAATACTACAAATTATTTAGATTTGCCTTTTAATGTTTATTTTTATTTTATTTTCAACCAGGAAAATGGGAGATTGAGGCAGAAATAACAGAAAGCATTTTTTTTATTTTTTTATTCTTCACCAGTAGTTAATAATTTGCCTCCAGTAGGTCTCTCATCTCTCTCTTTCTCCACATCTCTTGTTTGTCCAGAGATCCGGTTTGGCAGGCGCCTTTTCTATGGACAAGACGCTTTGAGAAGAATATGAAAAGGCAGCTTTAAAGGTGACGGCTGGTCAGAGGGGAGAGAGAGAAAGGGAGCCTGGTTATCACAGCTATGCCGCTACATTTAGAAAGCTCCCTCCCCTTTTCACCCTGAGCTGAAATGAACAAGAGATGAAATACTGAAATTTAACAAAGTCACAGTGAGAAAGGTCTGGTCCTAACAAAGATGAATGAAATGATGAAAGGGCTGAAAAGCTCCACGGAAATATCTAATGTATTTCTTTACTGCTTTATTCATTCACACCTTTATTCGGTTGCAAGGCATATTCTCACAATATGAAGTAAGCCACCAACTTTATAACAGAGCTACCGCCAAAACTTGAATGTGTGCGAGTTGAAATATAATCCCCGACTCCAATATGGAACAAAAAATGGCCATTTTGTTGTAGGGGCCAATTAAATAATGATTCCCATTGAAGCAGCAGGGATGATGGCAGGCAAAGGACAATACATGGGACAGACTCGGAGATCGGTGGACGGTTTGTTTATAGATTTGGTTCCCACAAGCACTAGAGGGGCTCCCTTAACTTGACAGACCAAACAGATCAGGCGGAGAACAGAGCAGGCCCTGTCAATAGTGAGGATTATGGGAACGGCTGTTTGGCCTCCAACCATTTTGCCCGCCAGAAGACACAAGAGGGCTCCAGCTTGATTCAGTTCCACTCTTATTGTCAAGTGTCTCTGGCACTAACAGGCCCAGGAACGAGCAGATAGGCTGACACAGATTTGGCGATTGACCTACTGTAGACTGAAGTGCAGTGACTTAGACGGTGATATTTCGTTTTTACCGTTTTGTGTAAACATCTGAATGAAATAAGCTGTTCAAGCTATAAAAAAAAAAGATCACTTTAGGGTACATTATGAGACTACATAATCACACCAGCTACTATAAATGTAAGGAAATGTATGCAATCATGACTCCCTAAAAACTCTCCTTTAAAAATGCCTCAGCCCTAACGGCCAAGATGTGCATTCATGGGCTGCAGAAAGATGGCGTCTCACTGGCATTGTTCTGCTCCTCTGGGACCTGCCTTGTATTTCAGCGCAGTTTAAACTATCTCAGCCGCAGCTATGATCTTAATTAGCTACACCTAAAGCCCATCTCTTCCCCAGACAAGTCTAATTAAGCCCAGCGCCTTTCCCCAGCCAGAGCCCCTCTGCTGGCTAAAAGGGAACCCACAATCCACAGTCCGAGGATTACAATCTGGGACGCATCACAAGGAATCATCTTCCCCACCCACACAACCCCAAAACCTTTGGTCGCTGTTCCCTCATCCTTGTTGCATGAAAGGCACAATGCTATTTCCCCACTAATTTGCTGTGTGTGTATTAAACAGCCTCTTCACCCGAGTTAAAGAGGAGAATCCCTCTTAATAAGACCGGGGCAGAGAGGCTAACCATGTAGCAAAGAGCAGTCCTTCCTTTGTACATGGCAGCAGTCGCTCAAGCTAAACGGCTTGTTATTAGTAGATGGGGGTGTAGCTTTTTCTGCATTAGCTCGAGCAGTGTCTCTTGCCTCACATGCACTGAAAGGCGTTCTTTCTTAATTGGATAGTTCCCTTAACCCTGCAAGGATCTTTGATCCTTATTGTAAACTTTCATTGTTGTCCATCAGTCTTACGGCAGCTACTGCGATTGCTTGGTCTCATCTTAGCATCCTAAACTCCTTAGTGTTAGTATCAGCTCAAGCTCTTAGCGCTGGATAAGCTCTTGCTAATGTCATAATGGTGATGATTTGGCTGAGCCCTCCGGCGTTATGTCAATTCAGCAGAGGCAAGTCAGAGCCACAATTAACAGAAATTAGCGAAATGCTATTGAGTGGTTCTGCGTATTTGAGGGCAGAGGGCTGACCCCGACAACCCCACAGTGTGTTGCCAATCAATTATGTTTTCAGTGATGCAGGCCAACTTAATGATTGTGAGTATCAGGCAGAATCATTCAGCTAATTACCCAAGTGGCTGTGTCCAATAATCTGTGGAGTTCGGATGCTTTTTGCCTCATCACCAATTCGCCCTGCAGTTATAGAGATGCATTTATATTAAACAATGAGACACACACTGGTCATATAATTGTATGAATGTCTGTGCATGAGACAGTGAAGGTTTTATATATTTTAAATATTGTACTATTTATAGTTGTAGTAACTAAGGAAACACAGTGGAAGGTGTTATTGGCTCCACTCGCAGTTGAAACAGCTGAAATGACTCTGTGCACTTTCACTTTGAAGTTCCTTAACAGACTTGTGGGTCAGACCTCCTGAGGAGAGAGAAAGACTCAATTCATCAGGGTGCAATAGAAGTGAAAGTAGAATACGCTTCACGTCCAATCATTGGAGGGGGCCTGAGGACGAGCAAGTGTGTGCAGCTGGAAGTGAGACTGCTGCAGGAAAGACAGAGCAGAGCAGAGCAGAGCAGAGGAGTGTGTGGGGATCTCCTGCGAGGAGGCCAGCCCTGGGTGGTTCTCGCTGAAAGCCTATTTGTGGATGAAAGTGCAGCAGCCCTGGGGTCCACTCGCACAGAGAGACGAGGCCAGTGATTAAGGGGGCGCGAGGGCAGGACGGCCCTTTAATTTGGAGCTGGAGAGAGAAGGGGAGCCAGCGCTGGTGTATCTGTAGCCAGACAATGGCGATTACCTTCCTCTTTATCTGGCGGAGAGGGGGCTTTGAGAGAGCAATCTGAGGAGCGGAGGAAATGGCACGACACAGGATTAGTGGCACAACAGGACGGTAAATTAAATGTTGGAGATGAAAGAATGAGGCTCTGACATGCATCAATAGAGAGCATTTGCTGCATTCTAATAACAGCAGCCGAGGAGAAATACCTGTAGAGATTAGTGTGTGTATGAGAGAGAGGGAGGAAAGATACGCAATCATATAAACGACTTGGGATGTCTTTTGTCATGTGACAACCCTCAGAAGGGAGGTAAACAGGAAGTGTGTGTTTGTGACCATGAAAGTAACTTCACTATAAGTGAAGTGTGTGTGTGTGTGTGTGTGTGTGTGTGTGTGTGTGTGTGTGTGTGTGTGTGTGTGTGTGTGTGTGTGTGTGTGTGTGTGTGTGTGTGTGTGTGTGTGTGTGTGTGTGTGTGTGTGTGTGTGTGTGTGTGTGTGTGTGTGTGTGTGTGTGTGTGTGTGTGTGTGTGTGTGTGTGTGTGTGTGTGTGTGTGTGTGTGTGTGTGTGTGTGTGTGTGTGTGTGTGTGTGTGTGTGTGTGTGTGTGTGTGTGTGTGTGTGTGTGTGTGTGTGTGTGTGATAGAAATGATGCCACCAGGTCATACCTGCACAAACACACTGAATACATGGTGGCACCTCCACCTGGTCAGGTGAGATTTAAGTGTCTGTTTTCTAGCCATCACTCCATAGTTGTTGATTGGTAGACTAACAAAGTTTTCTTTATTTGATAAGCAATCAATCATCAGTTACACATTTAAAACAAGACATTAGAATTTAATCGTTTTTTTATTATTATTCATTACTGCTCATGTATCCTCGTGTGTTCTTGTTCATAATTCCATTAATGTTGTTTAATTTGTTTTTACTCACTAATGTTGTGAAGCACTTTGGTCTTCTTATGTTGGCTATAAATGTGTAATACAAATTAACTGACTTGACTTAAATATATTACTTAAACTCAAGATTTTTTTTTAACTGTTTTTTGTTTTTTTTCTAATTTGACAGTGCTTGGACTAATCCTATTGTGTCATGTAACGTACTTGTTTTTAACACTGTCAAAGCCATACCACAAACTAATATGTAATGACACTTAATGTCTTGATCTCCCATCAAGCGTAAAGACAGATTAATTCTGTGCAAAAAGCTAAGTAAGCAAAGCTATTTTTAAAAACAAAACCAGTTATTACAGTTCGGGTTATGAAAAACATCATATCCTGCCAAGGCTAACCTCTTTTTTTCCTTGGTGTATTCTGGATGCGTATCTCTACCGTTTTGCAATGTACCCTCCATTCATTAAGGATTCTTTAACCTCAGAAATCCATTTTGACTAATATTTTAAGTTGTCACACAATACATGCTGATGGGAAACCAGTGCCTTACTTACATAAACTGACAAGCACTATTATCTAGTCTGTTAACCTGGACCACACCTTTTTACATAACATTTACATAGTATGATGTAATTGGGTGCCATAATTCAGAGTTAGTATTCATACACAAGTCCATTCCAGATGTCAAAATGATTATATTCTAAGCCTCAAAATGAGTGAGACATATATTACCATTTCCTGGGCGCCTAATTTGAATATGTGTGTGTGGGTATGTTATTTATGAGGCTGGCACCAGTTAATACAAATGTTGCACTGAAAAAGACCCACAACACCTCCACAAGGATCACCAACAAGTCCTTTTTGACTCCCACATGGCACAGAACATGGTAAAAGTCTCCTACACAACACGGTACCAACCTTTCAACAGCCTCCAACACTACAACAAAACATTACACACACATGCGTTTACTGATTCCTGAGCATAACAATTCAAATTAGTCGATGTGTCGATCCAAATTGTACCCAAACCAGCATATCAGAAAACTGATGCAATTACTGGACTCTATGAAAAGTTCCTGCAAAACCTCTCTGCACATACAATGAGAACATTTAGAAACAAAAAGCAATATTCAACCGTAGTCCAGTCATCATTAGTGGAAATCAACATACACAAACGTCCTCATTAGCGTCTAACAGTGACTGACAGGTATTATAGATGAAAAGTAAGAAAATAAAAACAAGAGATGAATGACAGTGAAAAAGTCACGAAGGGAAAGGCCGAGCAGAAATGAAGCGTCTGATGCGGGAGCGACAGCTGACAGCGAGAGAGAGAGAGAGAGAGAGAGAGAGAGGAGGTCCTGAACACAGGCAGAAATGATTCAATCAAAGAGTAGCTTTATCTTGGTTATTACTACACCGAAGCAGGATGATGAAGAGGAGGTTTGCCTTAATCTCAGCCACAATGGAAGGGAACAAAGGCGTACTTACAAGCACTATCAGCCACAAATATCAAATCAGCTCTAGCTGCACCTAATCCTGCCAGACAGCATTGTTGACTCAGTGAACCTGCGGTCAGAGACATGCACAACCCTATGTGTAAAGGAGGAACACACACTGACTGACACAAACATGTACACGGGTGTTCATACAAATGGAGACAGTTTAGTATATCATGATGCAATACCATGTTCTAAAACAGTTATCATTTAGCAAGCAAATCTATTGTCTCATAACCACATGTGGAGATGCATGTTAGACCATTTTATTTGTTTTACTATTTGTCACTACATAAAAGGTCCACATACCATCTTTAACCACACATTTTAAGATGATAAAAGCTTATGCTACTACTACACCTCATATTATTCCCCGACCACGTCCATGGCAGCGTTCGTTTGACCTCTGAACTTCTCAACAACCTCGTCCTCAGGGCCTTGTCCACAGTCACAGCAGCAGCGGTGGAACGTCCTTGTTCAGGATGGCACTTGGCAGAGGGAAAAGGACACGGGCAACTTCATTATCCCACAATAACAGGCTAATTATTGTGTTTGTTAGCAACAAATCAGAGCACAACAGACTGCATGTCCCTGTCCTGTTTTGAGCATCTTAATTACTTACCCCCCCACATCCCCATCCCTCTCTCTGTTGCCACTGCTGCTGTTGTTATTTTGCATATAAAAGGCAACAGCTAATTGTCTGGACTATAAATATTCGGCATGCAATTAGCATCCTGGCCTGCCTCTGCGTTGTGTTATCACCTCGCTGTTTGGTACGTGGTGAAGACCGCACACTCAATTCTCCATATCTAATGGGAGTTTGATAGCAGCACAGAACCTTTGTTTCTAAGAACAAATGACAGCGAGCGCCTCCCTGTCGTCTCACCCCTCCACTTCGCTTTGAGGAGAGAACACATCCACAACATCACTGGAAGGTTAATGCCTCACGGTTTATTCCTGTGCAAGGTGAGTTATGTGGGGTCACGGAAGAGCAGTAATGAAGTGAAGTACCAGAAATTACTGAGAATCTGATTGAAGAGGATTTCATTCGTATTCTGAGAAAAGACAACACAGTAGACTTGTATTCAAAATATAAACAATATGTCTGTCTGCGCCTCAAAACTGAAACAAAGAAGAGGGACACAGCTCTGGGTGACAACAAAGTCAGCTTTGCTGTTCCAAGTAAAGACTAAAAAAAGAACCATTTCCCATCGGCCTCCGGAGCGAAAGCATGAGAAGGACATGAGGAGGGGCTGAGGAAAAAGAGGGGTCCAAACACCAGGCCACTGACCTAATATCAAAGAAAGTGGGGAAGGGCAGAGGTGCAAAGGAGAGACAGCAGGGGTGGGATGGGTAAGAGAGCCTTCACGGATGATTGCAGCCCCTGTTTGAGCCGCTAAAGTGCAGACATGAACTTCTTTCATCTCCCTTCAGGGTCACTGTCCATGGAGGGAAGGGCCGTCATCCTGCTCTCACTTCCCCATCGCGAGCTTCCCAGTGCTTCAAGATTCCCACCTAACAGAGCCATGGCACCCTGTGAAAGATCAGCAAACGCAGCAGGAGCAACATCAGGCCAAAGCTGAGAGCAGCTCTATGGGAAGCAGAGAGTTAAGGCATCACATGGCCTGTAGAAGGCCAGAAAGAGGCCACAGTCACAGGCAGGCGGTTAAGAGGTTCATGTTGGGACGAGTGAAAATGTAAAGGAGGTTCACAAGAGGGCCTCAAAGAGTGATTTAATGAAGGAAAAAACAGCTTGCCGGTAGAGTATCAAAAGTTTTTGTACATTAAAGAAACAAATGAGCACAACAACGGTGATAAGTTAAAAAAGAAGGCGCTCGTGGCCACAGCCCTCCAAAGTGGTGGAGCAGGTGGAGATTTTGGCAGCGGTTCAGGGGGTGGGTGGAGAGATTGACCCCAGCCTGTGTGGAGAGGCTGACTGGAGCCTGGAGGCTCGTTAGAGGCAAGATCCTGAGGGTCCCTAATTGGGCCGGCCAGGGCCAGGCAGTCTGAGAGAGGGCAGGCAGTCTCAAGATCTGAGTTTGGAGAGGGGGAGGATGGAAGGGTGCGGGAGTTAATGGTGAAGGGGGCTTTCCAAGTCACATGAAAGTTTGTGGGGATGAATGTACCATAATTAGATTAATAAGTAGCTTAATTTATCGCAGCAGAGGATATCAGCGGCTCCACATTAGAGGCAGGCCAGAAGATTAGCCTCGATCGGCGTTTCCAAAACACGATTAGCCCCCCGGCACAAAGACCAGGCTCTTTCACAGGTTCCTACCACAAGGGCTGGGATTAGAGAAACATGTTGAATAATCAGCAGTGCCCCCGCATGCTCCTCTCAAGTCTGCACCACAGCCAGGGGTGCAGTGCAACCCTTTGCCCCCTCCCCGTCCCACTCACAACACTTATCAATTAGACTATTATAATGCCAATTAAAGTCAAGAGCAGCAACACTAACTCCAGGTTTGCCTGTACCACCCAAGTTCAGAAAAGCACCTTCTGCATGTTCACTTTATCGCTGATACGCGAGTCATCCTTTATTATCATAAAGCAAAGCAGTGGGTCCGTGCCCGTGATGTCAAGGCCAGTGAATTAGCAACTTGGTGTGTGTCTGACCACTAAGTCATCTGGATATCCCAGGAGCCCCTGGGGACACACAGCTTCATGGCTAATTGATTGTCCCCCCAATCTCTCCTATATGCCAATAAAGACCTCAGCATATGTTCTCTCTAGTCCCAGCCACCAGGCACACGCATCATGAATGCAGTGCTCTTACTAAGCTTCAGATCCCTTGATCCTCTACATCCTCCACATCCGGCCTCTTGTTTGAAAAAATAAAAGTGGAGGGAAAGAAAAAACTGATGGGCCTTGAGCCAAGATTTTAGTATCCCATCTATAGTAGAGAGGTTGCAGCTGTTAGTCATCTCCTGATTGGCTACACAAGCGATATCTGCTGGTTTGTCACACAAGCAAAACTCCACTGTGGCTCACAGGATCGTATTTTCCAGAAGAGGATGTTTGATCAGTCTTTGTTTCTGTTCACCGGGACAGTAGAACAACTGCAAGGTTGGAGTAACACATGTGGAACGGCTTCCTGTAAATAACACCACACCGAGTGAACATTGCACTCAAAACATAGTCGGACTGATAGTTAAAAAAAAAAAAACAGTATGTTCATAAATCAGTCAGCTGTCACCACCTCGTCAGGAAGACAAGTCCTGTTTACCCTTGAATAACCAGCAACTTTTACATTTCATGCTGCTGTGCTACCACTGCAGGCCAATTATCCTGTGTGACTATGCAGCACCATGCATTGGTGATAATGTGCGCAGAGTCAACATGTCCTCGCTGGCAGGGGTTGGCCCCAACCCACCAAGCCATACAGGCCACTACAGCAGGGCTCACCTGTGGTAACTAAGCTGAAGGCAGACTACAGATAGATCCGTGTGTGTGTGTGTGTGTGTGTGTGTGTGTGTGTGTGTGTGTGTGTGTGTGTGTGCGTGTGTGTGTGTGTGTGTGTGTGCGTGTGTGCGTGCGTGTGTAGAAAGACGTGGAGATCACAAACCTTGCAGCACTATCTCCAAATGCTCCAAGTGCAGTGGTATAAAATATTTTCGGCGGATATGTATGTTGGCCCTGAGCGCTCCAAACGCTGCAACACTTCAGCAGGTTGACCACGGACGCTCAGCATTTAGAAACAAATGCTGCAGATTGAGAAATTACACCTGAATACAGAAACTCTGCAGGGTTATATCTGGAAGGTGAATCATTCTTTCAAAATAATAAAGCAAAAACTTGTGAATTTGAATACGGACAGTAGTTCAAGCAACGGTCTGTAATTCCATTTTTATAAATAAAAGTCTTGGGTAAAGTGTGTTATACTGTCAGCAGTTTCTTATCCAACATTATTCCTTAACTAAACCTTTAAAACTCCAAAGCTCTTTCCACTTTTTTTTTATATCAATTAGTGCTTAAAGCAGAAATCAAGCTTAGCTTGGCTTTTTAAGTTGATATCTTGACCTCTGAAATTACTCTGTGGCATCAGATTGTCGAATATAAAGGGTTGGCTGGAGTTAAAGAGAAGACTTAGAGCTTCACCTGAGAGGAAGAGAAGGAAGTCAGTGAGTGAAAAGTAAAAAGCAGTTTAGTTATGTGCTGTGGAGAAAAGACGAGAGTTCACAGACCTTCGAGAAACATTGTCAGTAACTTTTAAATCCTACTTTAAATCTGATTAGGAGAAAAGAAAAAAAAAGCTCTTGGATGGGGATAAAGTACTATCTACAAGTTAAAAGCGATAATGTACCAGGCCATGATTGCATTTACGCAGCCAGCCTGTGGCCAGCTTCACCAGTGGTTCGCCAGCTCTCTCCGAAACCTCCCTCCATCATCACGGACCAGCACTCTCTGCGCTGTGCTTGTTAGATAGCAGCTGTTACACTCTTTCCTGGTGAAGCAATGTCTGTTGTTGAACAAACGAGGGAAAAACAAGCAAACCCTGGGCTTGATCAGGCCATGTGCAGCACGCGGCATGTTGCACGCCCTGCTCCGCTCCGCTAGCTACCCCGTCAGCTAACCTTCGCCATGCACCAAATTAGAAACCCTCGCCATCAGGCAGACAGCTGGCAGCCTTCCCCCGGGAATGCCAATTAAGTTTGTAAAACATTTAGACAACAAAACTGTACAAGAGAAAAACATCCCACAGAGGCGGCCGTCCCCGCAACTCCCAGCAGTCCTCACCATAACCTCCGCTGTGCCCCCCCCCCATCTGCATCCGCATAGACAGGCCCCAGAGAACGGCAAATATGTTCAGAGAAATACATGAATACAAAATCAAAGCCATTGATTTTGTCATGCTAATGTGTTGTTATAGCAAATTAAGAGATGATGTTTTATTAATAAGTTGGCACCCACTCTTATCAGATACTGGCAGCTCAGTCTTTTTACAAACAGTCACATATTAATAGGTCGCACGATAACATTGTGGTTCTAATGCAATAGTTGTTGTTTATTACAGTGAAGTCAGAAGAAAAGACTGAACACCTCAAATCTGTCATTGTTGGCTTCTCATACCACACACCGTGTTGTAACAAACTAAACCACAAAAGTGCAGCTTCAAACTTTAGCAGTGCGCCTGATCAAGTGTCCAAAACGGTAACCTGAGTTTTTGGCCGGGGGGGGGGAGCTGGGTAGGGATTAGAATAATACCTAAGTAGCTTTCAGAAAATTGAACCCTTGAGTAGGAAAGAAATATGGTGGCCTTAGGCAAAGAGTGTGACCCACGCTCTCTCGCTGAATGCTCGCGCTCAGACGTGTTGTTTGTTCATCCAGGCAGCCCACTCCACAGTTGTTTCAGTGTGACACATCAGGATGTGACAGACAGAGTGACAGCGTGAGTAACTAATTGAGACGGGATGCAAAAAAAGAGCCTCTGAGCCTTAAGTAAATGGAAGTGGGAGAATGCCCTTGTCTCCCAGCACCCCCCCCCCCCACACACACACACACACACACACACACACACACACACACAGCACTATCCCAGCTCAGGGCATCTCTATCAATGTTAATTAGCTGAGCAATGATTAATATGGAAGCTAAATGAAGTTATTTCATGTAATGGTGTTTCCTTTGAAACATCATTCATTGTGTCAATAAAACTCTATTTGAATTCATTTAAGTCAACATTGTTACAGTGAGAGGGAAGAGGTGACAGAGCTGAAAGACTGAAAATGAAGAAGAAACGCAGCTATGAAGAATGTGGTCCTCAAATTACCAAGTAGAGCACACAGGCCCAATTTATTCATTCATGACAGAAATTTTCTTTCATCTCTTTCGTTTGAACCGAAATGCCCTTCTTCACACTTTCCTCTCCGGCTAACATCAATTCACACCAGTAAAGCACGGGTAGCTCCAGTGTGTCTGTGTGTTTGTCCTGTTTCTGCTGCAGGTTGTCTATAAATGCCATTAAAACACATATTTAGACAAACTGAGCAACAAACTGCCGATACAAGAACAGCATGAAAAACAACAGCAGTCTGCAACATGATCATTTTTAATAATTCCATTAACACTGAAAAAACCTTCCAGCTGAAGTTAATTTAGCATCAATCTGAAAAGTCTTAAAGGACCAAACCGGTGTTTTTACGTTGTAGCCTATATACTGCACATTATGTATACTTCATGCACACGATCATGTTTTCAGTTTTTCACACACGACAGTTGTGGGTTTCAAAGCAATTTGCAAAAATGAATGCAAACCTATTGGGCAATCAGTAACTTGCATCTGTTTTCATCTGTCAGATTTATATTACTAAAACCTATAACTGTATAACATTAGACATTGAAGGTACTTTATGTTAATGACCCTTGGCGATATTAGTACAAGCTTTAAACACAACACCAACCGCGCTGTTTTAAAAATTAAAATGCATCAGTGTGGCAGCAGCTGAAAACGCTGAGGACAATAGCAGATGATTCTCTGTGGGCTGCTCACTATGAGCAACACCTTTAACAATACAAACAGTGATTTCACCCTTTGTTAATTCATCTAAAAATATTCCAGTCCAGCTTTAACAGTGGAGATAACACCTATTAAAGGTATGTACCAAACAACTGAGGAGGAGCTAACCGACTTGGATTTTGAACATTTAATGTCTCTCTCTCTCTCTCCTTCATGGTGTGATTTTAAAGAAGAAAGCTCAGCAGCAATAAACCTGCAATAAAACATTGAATTAACCAATCTGCCTCTTTAATAATGAAGAAAGTACATTATGTGCAAAGCGTATCTTTGGCCACTGGAGGCAGCGCAGCACAAACACTGTAAATCTAACTTTCCAAGGTTTCGTCTTTCTTGTAAATCAAGAGCAGCAATCAGTAGATTAAAGTGTTGTCAGGGTCTCTGTGCCTGATTTTCTCCTCCTCTCTCATCATTGCTGCTATCTGATGACCTCTCCTCTACAGATGGCACAAAAGCAGACACTGACAGGTTCATAGTTCTCCTGACAAACAGCTCAGTTAATGATCACTTTTGTCCTGTGTTAACTGCCAGCATATGATGTACAGCGCACAGACCCAGGAACGAAGCCAGAATTTAATTTCAGCAGGCTGTGTGCTCCATCTAGATATACTTTTATTAAGAAATGAAAGCTGGTAATTTCAGATACAAGCAGAGTAAATGCACAGACAGCTAATGAAGTTCCATTTTAGAGAGGCCTATTTTTTTTTTCTCCTTATTGGGCTTTTAAAATCTAATCTCAGCCTATTGTCAAGATGGTCAGGGAGTCTAATCGCCCTTAACCTTGTATCAGTACCATAACCCCCTTTTTTTTTTCATTGCCCTCCAACAATTTAAAGATGATTTTAACATAATAACAGGACTTTGCGCATCCCAGTGACTGCACCTTCTACCAGTCACCACAACTAATGGGATCTAATCTATACAATACGGGACATTAATATATATGCAAATCAGCTGCCGCTACATCTCTCGCAGGGGAGATAGACCGAGTTGGCACACACTTGTATCAATTCTGTCACATGTGTCACTTAGTTGTTAATTACTGTTAACATTCCTAAAATGCAAATATGTAGTTCTGCAAATAGCGCAGCGCGTGTATCCTAAAGTAATAATGTTCAGAGAGGAAAAAGGCCCCTTCCCCCCTCGAGGGTCCAGCAGTGTGGAGGGAATTTGAGGCATTGGGGGGTTGAGGTTGCAGGTCGGCTGTTCAAAGCCACTATGTGCATTGTTGGGCAGTAGGGGATTAGGTCTCTCCAGGCCGCAGAATTTGCTTTCTAATTAAAAGGGATAAGATGTAGAAAAATGGTGAGGGGCATTACTACAGTAGAAAAGAAGGGGGAGGAAAGCGCAATGCTGAAAAGAGGGGATAGAAGTTTGTAGTGTCACCACTAGTGTTTGATCACAAGACCAAGCAAGAGTTACCAAATTCTTTTTCTGACTCTCTCTTACTGCCCATTTTTCTCCTCTGGACTCCAGCTCCACCTTTCATCTCATTAACTCGCACACTTTGAACTTTAAAACAAAGACAAAACAGTCATGTTATTCTTTCCTTTTCTCTAACCCTAAAAACGCAATAGTCGCATCTGTTTCTGTATGATTTAAGCAACAGTATAGCTCCAGTATAATGTGTTGTATGTCTTTCCTTCTGTTCCAGTCTTTGTGCGAAGCTAAACTACCGGCTGCTTACCGTAGTTTCATGTTTAGCCTACAGACAGAAAGTGGTACGGTCATGTAACTCTCAGCAGGAAAGCGAATAAACTAATAATGTCCAACTACTCCCACCTTTTATAGAAAGCCATACTTCTATCTGTATGTCTACTGCTACTCTTCAGATCACACACACATCTAAATAGTAGCCAACATGTGATCTTTTTGTGATATATTTGTATAAACTATTGTTAAAATTAGCACCATTTCCAAGTACTACAACAGTAAAATGCCATTTATACATATAAAATGGCCTTTTTCTGCAGGACTACTTTTATTTTGACACCAAATGTATATTTTTGTACACCAAATGTAATGTACTTTAGTAAAATGTTGACAGATCAGTGATGAGATGGGTTCAACTGAAATGGGATTCACTTCCAGGGTACTGAAACACTTCATTTGAGCCACTTAACTGTATAATACTGAACCCAGGGGGTTGCTCTGTGACTCAGCATGTGTTTTTATTTAACCCTTTACTCCAGTGTCCATCCTTCCTTTTGTTGGCATGCTGCTGTTTTGTTACCTTGTCCTCCAGCAGGGGTCCAAGCTCTCCCCAGGCACCTTACAAACGAACTATGAGTTTAAAGCAGCAGAGGCCTGATTCCTTTTTCCTTAGCCCTGGGAGGTTAACAACATGCCAACGACATGCCAGTGGAGAACAAGACCTCCGCCTTACTCCCCTCCTCTCTTGGCCAATCCCCGTACCGGCAAAACACATGTACTGGAGTTTTGTGGTTGTTCTGCACCAGCAAAAGCCCCTCTAAAACCTCCAAGCCCTGGAAAGTCAATCTCAAACAGAGCTCATTTCTTGGTAGTGTCTGGTTGCTGTAGCATCCCCACACCACCACCTCCTCAATTTTTACCAAGCTCCATGTAGCTCTCACCTTTTGCTCCCAGGCAATCCGATCCTATTTGGAGTGTGTGACGAGGTCCATTCTCCATCACCTCACTGATCAAGAGCTCCCCTGTAAAGCGGGCCCAGGGATGAGCAGGTACAGATTTGGGGAGAAGAGGGAGTGGGGCATGTAGTGAAAGAATCTGCAGTGAGCCAAGGAGAAGATTAAACGGCAGCTAACCGTCAGTACTCCTCTCCCCCCGCCTCCTTCCTCCCTCCACACTCCCTTCTACTTCACTGGTGTCCTGAGGGGGAGTACCAGGGGGAGGGAGATGAGGGCGAGAGCAGGGGGAGGCCAGTGGCACAGTGGCAGCTGAGCCATCTTGTCATCATAGCAGGACAAGCATATTCAACCGTGTCCTCTGTACCCTCCCATCTTATTCCAGACACTGTGTTGCCCTCCGCTGAAATCCATCAAAACCTCTCTCGGCCCCCGCCCCCCTTGTTGGAAAAGTGCTCTCCGCTGGTGTCTTTTCTTTTTTAAAGGGCAGAGATGAGTCCTGGGCTCTGCAGTCTTTCCAGGCGTCCAAATTAATTTGCGTCTGGGCAGCAACATAAGCAGCACGGGGCTGTTTGATGAGAGTGTAGGGCAATGACATGCACTGGCAGTCATGCCTTGATCTCTTGCTTTCTTTCCTTGTCACTTTCCACTGCACCTTAATGCCAGATTCATGCCAGTCTCATCCACATGGGTGGCACACAAACCCAACCTTGTGTTTCCTAGTGGAGTAATAACTGGTGCAAAGTGAGGAAACACTTTAAATTATGGCTTTTGTGTGTGTATCAAATATCCTTCTTAGTGAAAGCTCAAATTAACAGCAACCCAAAAAACGCACCAATCATGAAATGTATTGTCCTCAGAGCAAATAAAACGAGGATGCACTTCACTGAGCCATTTCTGAAAATCCTCCTGCTAATTTTCTGATCGTACCTCAAGAACAGATCGCTTTCATAATAATAAACACACTAAGGACATCTACAAAACAGCATTCCTTTAGTTTGATAAATGGATGTCAAAGTGAACTTAATGCAATTTGACATGCATTTGAAGTTGTGATCCAAAAAGGGGACCACAGTTAATGCCTAATTAGTGTCATTAAATAATAAAGCAACTTAGACTAATAATTATTGCATGTAGCCATTCTACCACTTGCACTGACAATTAACCTTTCTCAACTGGTGATTCGCAATTTGAGTAAATCCTGTTATCAGCAAATATAACACATGGCACACACACACACATACACGTTTCAAACACCACTCAAGGAAATCTATGCAGTGTTTACGGTCGGAAAGCAGAACAACAAAACAAACAGCAGATATCCACTTTCAGTAAACACCACCCAGCCACTTATACAGTATCTTCCCAGTGGCTTAGAGGGGGCGGGGAATCAACTTTAGGTGGTTGCTGGGAATGTCATTGAACTACTACTGTTTACGCAGGCTTAATATTGCCGTGACAAGGTCTCTTTAAACACACAACGAATGCTTCAGAATGTTCAATTCTGCCCGAGGGTCTAATTTTTATAAATGCCTGCCGTTGTTGTTATAAAAATAAGCAAATAATATATTTTAGAGCCTAAAGAGAGTCGGTACAATTTAAGAAACATGAAGCAGTGGTGGACAACCTCACAACAGTGTGTTTGTCTCTGTGCTGCTGACCAGCGTTCAAATAACAAATGCTGTCCAAGTCTCTGATATTAGATCACTAGAGCCAAAAACACGATTACCCAGAGACAAAATAAAGGTGAAAAGATTCAGGATTGAGCATTCTCCCAAAATGTCTCTCCCTCATCCCAATTTGGCAGCACTTGGCTTGTTGCCCACTCACATTGTGTGGACGGCCCTGCCACTGTTGCCATGGGGATGTGTGGACCTGCACAGGCCCTGAAGGCAGAATGGCCTGGTGGTGAGGTGGGGGTTATCATCAGCAGCAGACTACGCTGGGCCCCCATCCAGAGGCCTGGGTGCAGGAGAAGCTGTAAGGGAGTGGAGGCACCCCCCCATCTCTGCAGGGCCTCCCTCCCCGGGGGATGCTGCCGCTGTTAAGAACCCAGTGGAGGATCCGAGATGGGGCTCAGTAGTGCAGGGCTCCGGCCTGTCCACTGGGGGTCGGCTGCCTGACTCCCGTAAGCCTGGGCCAGACGGGGTGGGCTCGAGTGGGAAGGGGCCAGGCGAGGCGAGCTGGACTGTGGCCCAGTGCGGTGACTGCCTGTCTGCCCAGGCGCTGGGCCACGCTGCCACTCCTCCCTGGGCTCGTGCCCCTGCACTTGGATTTCAAAGGGATGTGACAGGGGGACTGGCTTTGCCTCTCCATTGCAGGATCCCTGCCCCACCAACAGCTTCTCCAAAGCCCCCCCCCCCTCCTCAAACAGCTTTCAGTCCCCGCTCTATCCCAGCCCCCAAATGCCCCTCCAACAGCTTTTCTGTTTCAGCCATGAACCCAGTCTCCCTCTCACACTGTGCCATTCCCACCACTGCTGCCTCACATTTGGGTGGAGAAGGGGGAGGTTGTGCTGCTACACTGCACCCATCTGCCCCATGTCTTTCCATGCTGTGGACCATGATGCTGCAGCATGGATCTCTGGGCGCCGTAAAGACTTTGGCAAGTACACTGGGCCTTCAAGCACCCCACCACCTCCCCCTCCTTTGTACTCTCTCTGTCCGCCACATGCACACACTGATGCACACCATCTGATTTAAAATGTACTTACACCAAAACTAGCACATGTGATCATGCTCGTGTAATGGAGGTACACGGAGACAGATGGAGGATCTAGACTGAGGGAAATGTTATTTGAAAAGCACTGACTATAACTGGTTCAAGCTACTTTGGTTATGCCCGCTGAACCCTAAGTCATCTGAGAAAGATCTGAGTCAGATGCGGTGCCACGGTGTCTGAGTGGCAACCAGCTCATTCAGCAACTGGCCCATCATCAGTAAGCATCCTACAAAACCAGAATGACACTGACAGGCTGCGTTTCAATTGGCTGAGACCTCAATTTCTCTCTCTCTCTCTCTCTCTCTCTCTCTCTCTCCCTCTTTCTCTCACTCTCTCTTTCTCTCTCTCGCTCTCTATCTAGGTTTCTCTCTTCATCGCTCTCTGCATGGCATTTCTCTGGCAGGTCCTCCAGTGAAATTCCTCCCTCCTGGTCTCAGCATTCCCGCAGCCCACCTCCCTGCCTGGGCAGAGTAGAGTAGCTGGGGTAAGGGTGGGATGGCGCTCCCCCAAAGCTGGTCCCAAAGCTACAGCTACAACCCCAGCCCACAACACATTCCTCTAGCCACTGACCAGTCCCCCGGGCAACCAGGAGAGAGGTGAAGAGACGAAGGCTTAGTCGTGGTGTGGTTTAGATTATCGGCCTTCTGCTTGTAAAAAAAAAAAGAAAAAGGTACAAGAACTACTTTACAGGACAACTTTAACTCGTCATCATGCTCTTCACTTCTCATATTCTCATCACTTTCATTAACAGCTCTCAGATCAACTTGGATGATCAGTTTTTACATCTCGACAATAGTTCAGTCCTCAGCCTCCTCACTGGTTCGCTGAGGCTTAACAAGGCACACATGGAAACGTGAGATGTCTCCCCATGTTAACAGACTGCTCTCTCTCCTCCACATGTCAGTCCTGTGCTGGGATGTGATACAGTGCGCATCAACTCTCAGTCAATCCGAAGCTGCTCCTGGACAGCTCAAGTAGCGGGAGGACAGGAGCCGGCCGGTCCCCTCCTCTGCTCCCTCCTACTTCTCCCCCAAGCCGAGCCAGACGCTGTGTTTACTCTCCTAATTACAGGGGAGGGGCCGGCTGACAGGCGAGCCATCACAGATTCCCCACAGGCCTGGGGCTGGGAACGCTACAAACACCCGCCGCTGTCTCCCAAATGTGACGGCAATGTCCAACTGTCACGGGGGAGCCTTCACTGGCAAAAACCAAGGGCCCAAAGAGAGATATTAAAGACATGAGAGGAATTGGCAGAGTTGGAACTGACAGGGGGTACGCTTGAGAAGTCGAAGTGGGGAGCTGGGGGCATCGCCAAAGTGTCATTCAAAGCAAAGTGGGGTTTGGACAGGGCACAAATGCTGATTTGCACACACACACACACACACACACACACACACACACACCATTGCTCTTGCTCTAATCGAACTAAGGCGGGAGAGTTACATGAAACAGACGAGAAATCCAAGTAGCGGAGTCACCAAACCATCTGATCGGGTACGTTCATGTAGAAAGTTAGTCCCCTCTTCCTCTGGACTCCCTCTGAAGCACCTCACCAACAGTTGTTGGCTTTACAAACACACATCATTCATTTTGATGGTAAAGGGGGAGAATAATACAATCTTCACTCAGAAATGTGCTTTGCTTGTCGTTTCTTCATTTGGCTGTTTGAACTGGAAGAAAGGGGAAATGTCTGTGCTTTAAATGTAAGCGTAAAAGGTTTTGTGACATCACAAGTAGTTCGGAGCCAGTCGTGGTCCAAATGCAACTTACACAAGTTTGATGTAAACACAAAGAACGGACTTCGTCTGCCAATATTTGATTTAATGCTTAAGGATTTTTTTTTAAGTGAGTATATATTCTGTAAAGCAGTTTTTTTTAATATGTCACAAAACAGGATCCTTTTTAAATATGGCATTAGACTTGTGACATAATTGCAACAAGTATTAAATGATATCGTTGCACTGGAAATAAAGTGTGGAGCACTTTAGAAGTTGTGATAGAGAAAGCCACTTATGATTCTATGAGGGTGATGAAATATACAGTGAGTTAAATAAACTGTACCTACAGTGTGTGTGTGTGTGTGTGTGTGTGTGTGTGTGTGTGTGTGTGTGTGTGTGTGTGTGTGTGTGTGTGTGTGTGTGTGTGTGTGTGTGTGTGTGTGTGTGTGTGTACACTAACCCTCCACCCGGGGAGGTATAATCCACTAGTGGTTAAAATGCTCCAGTGCTGTTGGGGGGTCTGAGAGAATCCCTGTGGAAGCACGGTCTCTGACCCGATCACATATTCAGGTCAAATAAACATAACAATGTTGAGCGAAAGGTTAAAAATCTCTTCAGCAGCTCCTCCTAACCGACAGATGAGATCGCCCCATTGCCCGCAGGCAACGCACACCTCACTCCCGAAAGGCAAGACAAGAAAACCATTTGATAAATCATGAATAGTCACAGTTGTGCAAGTGCTGTGACCATTTCAAAAATTTATTATGGGGATTACACACAAAATCACACAATGTAACATTTTCAAATGTGTTATGAATGCCTCCCAGAATCCAATTCAAATCCTAGGTTACCAAATAAGCCTGAACAAATCCCTCACATTGAGTTCTTCCTCCTTTGAAGACTTGAGAGGTCCGGTCTGCAGGGCAGGTTTTACCACGCCGTGCAGACACCTCAGCACACACAGGAGAAGGCGACTGATGGTTAGGTGAAGGGAGAGAAAAGGAGAGCGGTAGAGCTCTGATAGTGACAGAAACATAAATGTCTTTAGTTGGAAATTAATCTTTAATTTACAAGTCAAAGAATAAAGTGAAATGTGACGATAATTTTTCAGTGATGATACAAAAATAAAACATGAATCAAGTGTTATGTCAGGTGATATAAAAAGCAGTAAGTGCTGTTTCTTTGTGGAAAAATGATCCAGATTGTTTGAAGACGAGCTCTCCACTCAGTTCATTCAGTCAGTGTTAACCTTGAGGCAGCAGAGACTTCGCTTGCCTTATTTGTCCTTGTCGGCTTTCCACCAGTCTTGACTTTGTCTCCTCATTGATGATCTGAAGGCGAGTGCGTTTAATTGCATCCGTTTTGTTTGTTGGCGAACTCCTGCGCAAACACAACACAAACAATTATGGCACTAATTAAAAGGCATGTCATATTAATGGAAAGAACAAACTTGGCAACACACACAGCCAGCCATGCCATTAATGGAGGCTCCACATTTACACTTATGGAGAAATTTGTGAGAAATAAACCTATAATGCCACAATTTGGGCATCAACTCATTGAAGAGGTGCAGCCTAGAAACTAGAGAACAGACTCATTCAGCGGCACATCTGGAACCATTTTAAGCAGAACTTTCAACCCAAACTAAATTGTCAATAAGTGTTTGAAATCCAAGATGCCGAGAGCTTGCCTGTTCAAAATGCCTGTGTGCCTCTGAGTCAGTAAACTCTTCCCAAACAGACACTGAATGAGGTTTGTGCCCCTTTAATCCCTGGGGAGGAGACTGAGTGTGTTTTGATGACCTCTGGGGTCACTTACATGTTACATTACACAAAGGTTTAGCTCCTTTGTGATAAGGGAACAGTGCGGGGAAAGCCCTCTGTTTAGACATCTTGCTCACTATGCGGTGCACTTTCTTTCTTTTTTTCCGCAAAGCAGCAGCAGTTGCAACGTATCCATCAAACCTGCCAGGCTAATTAAAATACAGCTTGTGATTATCCTACTTCAGCTCATCTCCCTCTCTTTCTTCCTCTCGCTCACCCACACACTCACAACCAAACACACACCAAATATCTATCTACAGTAATTACTGTCTGTGTCACTGGTAAATAATGGATTTTAACCCCAGTCATTTCAGCAACTTGACTCTGATCCTAAATACAACTAATTTAAAGTAAAGAAATTTAAAACATGAGTACTACATTAGCATAACAATTTCCATTTTTGCACTGAATAATATCTGGATGGGTGGTGAGAATTTTGATTGAGAAAAGCACAGATCTAAAGTCATGTTTCACCAACAGTTGGGATATAAATAATAACTTTGTGTATTTAATAAAGAACAAGAAAAGAAGAGAAAAAATATACAAAGTTAAAATTCTGAATGATTAAAGGCTCACTAGCATTGATTGCAAGTAAATTCAAGTGCAGAAGTGATTTTCCTGACATTAGAGATTATCAGCATTTCTATATGAATACCTTATTGGATTTGGTTCCCTTTTTCTGTCTGTTTTTAAGCTCAAAATGAATTCCACCAACACATTCCTCACATGCAGCCATGCGAATATCCAACAAGGAGGGAAAGAGGTAAGAGGAGGGGAGAGGAAAGCTGCCTGGATTGTAACAATATGGATATTTGTGGTAAATGTGCAAAAATTCAGATCATTTGCAAATATGTGATTAGTTTTGCTCCAAAAAAAAAAATCCAGTTTGTATTTTATTTTGTTTTATTTAAATCTAAAACCATACATTTATTCAATCTATAATGTACTGATTATTTATTTTCACGCCTGTATAAAGGCACAGAGCGGGGAGAGAAGGGGGCTGCCTGCAGGTAATTATCCAATCGTAAAATACTGATTTTTTTTTTTTTTTTTTAATTTTCCTTTCAACACTATCAAACAAGGGTCAAACACCCAGGCCTGTGCAGTGCATTTTAAAAGATGTATGGCTACGCGTTAACTGGTAGAAATCACAGGTTGGAGCGGGCCTCGTGAAATCCTCACCCTCAGGTTGAGTGGAGCAGAGGCGGAGATAAAAGCCGTCGTCGTCAATTAGCCGGGAGTCAGTGGGAGCGCTGCTCGCCAGAGGCGTTTAACTCCTTCTCCCTTTAAACGTCCTTTTAAGATACAAAGTCCCTGCGGAGGGCCTGGCTTTACAGTTTAATAAATTATTTAGCGATTTAAACGGTGAGATCCAGCAGATAACAGCATCACACGTCACAATTTTCCACGCAGCAGTGTGAAAGTCTCGCGTTATAGGATGCTTTACCATGCAGCTGCCAAATAGCTATAAGGGAACATTAATAAAATATTTTTTTATAAGTGTATATTTCAGTAACAAATTGTTTATTTTTATGTTCCCTTCAGATGATTTAAAAGTCCGTGTCATAGGCCCTGTACCTTTAGGACATGCATGTCAAATAATATTAAATATTCTAAAGCAGCTGAGGGCTTCTACTTTGCATCCTGCGCTAAAACATGATGATTTTTGCATGGAGTCTGGTGTGGTAAAAAGACTAATTAATGTGATGATCATAAAACAAACAGTAACTATTAAAAACCCATTATTGACTGTCACAGCCGTTTGAAGTTGCCCTCCATATGATAACATGAATATATTGAAACTGACATTAAAGAGAGATTTCTGTTAAACCACTTTTGTAACAGTGAAGTAGTGCAGCTGTAAAAGGAAAGAGCCTAAACATGAATTGAAAAAAATAAATGAATAAATAAACGGGGTTACCTGAATGTGATGCATCATCAAAGACACCCAGTAAAACTTTTCCTCTGCTGCCATCAGGTCTCAGCTCTGTAAAGAAATCCAAGTTTATGATCCATCCAGCTCCCCTGTGATCGAAACCTGTCAACACACATTTCACCGAGTTTGTAAAGTTGATACAGTGTGCTGTTGTTTGTGAGCTCCACAGAGGCTGCAGCTCGCACTTCTCCCAGCAGCTGCCACTGCACCTTTGACTCTGGCCTTCCACACACAGAGGCAAATGACGATTCATAAAACCCCACGGTCTGTCTGTGTTTATAAATCTAAATCAATATTCAAATCTGGTTGAAGTGAGCGGGTGTGTCCGTGCAAGAGCGCTGCGTATGTGACTCTGTGTGTGTGTGTGTGTGTGTGTGTGTGTGTGTGTGTGTGTGTGTGTGTGTGTGTGTGTGTGTGTGTGTGTGTGTGTGTGTGTGTGTGTGTGTAGGTGTTCCACAAAGCCTCTTAAGATGATACATTTACCAAGCCGTGACAAAAACCCTCGGCATATTATTTTGAGATGGGCACGCAGGTTCAAAATTCAAGTGACGTAGAGGAGGCTTATTTGTCCCTTGCAGCTTGTTGGGCCTCAGTAAATGTGAAATAATATCAACCCTGCACTAAATAACTATTATGAGGATAACAACAAAAATACACAAACACTTATTTTTTTATTATTATAATCATTATTATTATTATTGTCATAATTACAGCCTATATATTATTATCACAAGCTAAATATGCACTTCCATTTACAGTACATGCAAACTAAAATAAAAGAAGCCTACCTTCATATAAAGAAGTCTTTTATCTTGCACATCTTCTGGCACAAATCGTTTCAAGTGAAATGAGTGAAAGTCGTTCTGGTGAAGAAACCGGCATTTTTTTTTTTTTTTTCTTCTTCTTCTATTTTTTAATCGCATTTCTCCTCCTCTGGTCGTGAATACTGCAGGTGCGGTGGCTGAAAGTCCTCGGCTGCTCAGGTGTCTTCTCTGTGGGTAACCCACCTGTAAATATTCGGGGTATAAAATTTAGGTGCCGGCCTGTTTCAGGCTGATGGCAGCAGACTGGCTGGCTCTGTGGATGGGAGGACAGTTTTAAGGAAATAAGTCGCTCTAAATCCCTCTTTTTTGCGACGCGCTGGAATGTGAGAGGACGGTGCAGCCTTCACATGGAGAGCTCTGCTTTACTCCCATTTTTTTTTCGCAACACAGATTTATTTCTACTTCTACTTTCAGCTCTTCACGATAGAAAAAGCTGCACATTATTCCTGTTAAGATGCCTCGCGGAGGAAATACGCAATTTTATGCGACGACGTTTTGATTGTATAACACTGTTCGGAACTTTATAATTTTAATCTATTGCATTTGATTTTTTTAAAAAATATTAAAACGCATTTGTGAGTGTGTAAAAAAACCAAAAAAAATAAGTGATCGAATTGTTAATTTTTAAACGGTGTGTGCCATACATGATATTTTCGGGAAAACTCTTTATTTGTGCATTTATTTCGTCTCCTCCGCTTTATGTAGCACATGAGCTGCCTCTCACTTTATTGGGGAGCAGAAATGTATACTATAAAATGTTATAAAATGATAAATAAAGGGAGTTTTCCTTGCTTTAAACTCCACTTCTCATCATCCACCGGCGTACCGTTTATTTCTTATTAGTGTTCCCTCTGCGGTGGGATGGGGATGTTGTCAGTCGCCCTCTCGCTGCCATTGGCTGAAGACTGTGCGTCAAAAAAAAAAAAAGTAGCTGGAGACATTTGTTTCCCTGAAAAAAAAGAAAAAAAACCCTCCCCACCAGTGTGGGAGACGGAGACAGAGACAGACCTCAGCTCAGTCCTGCGGCTCCCATTGGCTGGCAGTTTGTACAAAATCTAACTCAAACCACTTCACACCAACAAATCCTAAAGGCGTACATGCAGCTTCCTCCATCACTCCGCTGCTGTCGCATCGCTTCAAAACCTGATGCAGGCGCTTCAACGCTCAACTTTTATCTGCACTCATGTTCTACCACTGAAGAAGGCTGCTTCTGCTTCTGCTTGGTTCTGTGATCGTTTATTCTATCCAGCAGGACGTCGCTGATTCGTACCGAGTTTTATTATTTCTCCTGGAGGAAACCAAGTAGACAAAGAACTTTCCACTCGTCGATATCAGGGTAAGTTCAGCTTTCAGTCATATTTGTATTATCCATATTTCTAATGACTTTATTATTATCATTATTAGACTCTATAGAAATAAAGCCCGAACTATAATCGCACCTGAAATAAAATCACATTTCCAAAGCTTACCACATCATTTACTTTGAATGAGGAAACAAAACGGTGTTACTGGTGCTCAAATAAAACCCACAAAAAACAAAGAAATGCTGGTAAGAAGGTTTCGGCGTGTTTACTGGCATCAAACTCCAGATGAACTAAACCGTCTTTCACTCAGTCTGCCTATTTTGTATTTGGGCAGAGACATGAGGTGTGTGTCTCGGCACCAAACCTGTTTCAATGAACAGAAATCTTAAAGACGAAAATGATTTAAATCCACATGATATGGAGCATCTGATAATTATAAATCAAACTGAAGTAATAACATTATGATGGTTTCTTCTTATGGAAACAAAGACGGTCTCAAAGCTTAATTTAATCTTTCCTCATTTTATAATTGCCTTTTTCATAATCATATGATTCCTGGAGGTCATATTTTACCAATTTCACACTCTTACTGACTGAACTGCAGAGAGGACGCAGAGTCCATACGCAGGGAAGTTTCTGTCTTTAAAAAAAAAAGCGATATTTGTTTCACCTTGCACACTTCTATTCATCTTAAATTAATGGAGGAAATACTGCAACACAAATTATCCATTTGTGTGGAGGCGTTGGGTCTGAAAGCTGCCCGAAAAGAAGAAAAATATATCTCGTCCTGCTCGTCCTTCGGGGCCCTTTCTGTCTACTACTCCTCCAGAGATTAATAATTCAGAAAACAATAAACCAAAAGCTCATATTTAATATATTGTAGCCGTGTTAAAAGACTGTAGTGACAGATTGTATTGGTGCGTCTAAATTAGGAGTTTGGCATTTATGAGCTTTTAATGTTTTTGCAAAGTGCTGAAGATTATTCACATTAGACTAATAAAAACATGATGTAATTACTTCATCCTCATAAACGTACAAAATAATGTATTTAGGAGAAAAGCAAGTTTTAATTGGCGGCATCATTTTTAAGAGCCTGAAGCCCTCTCTTTGGACTGCACTGACACCAAACTGCAGCAGTTAGGTGCCACTTGGATTATCTGCTTAATTCATCAACAAAAAAAACATTTATCATAATTAATTGTTGGCCAGGGTAATTATTATTGAGCGGGTGTGTGCAACTGGTTGACGGGTCTGTTTTAAGTGTGACAGATTGGGATGAGGGGGTTAAAACCGTTGGATATTGAGGAAACAAAAATGCAACTAATCAAGAGGCACAGTGGGGATAGCGGGTGAGGGTCACTGAAGTTGAATTGACAGCAATCAAATGTACCAGTCATCATCACAGAGCACATTTATGTCTGTTTAAAGGACTTCCACACACACATTCAACGGGGAAGCATATGTCCATTTTAATGCTTCAAATAATATATATATATATTTTTTTTACATTAATAAAAAAAAATATCTAAATAATTTCCTCACTAAATAACCCTAAATATTAATTTAAATCTTTTTTCTTTTTTTTAAACACGAAGTCATTTTCATCAAGGCTTTCTTAAACAGAGTTCAACATTAAATTGAGCCAGAGAGAGGATTATTTTTATTCATAGATTTAAACATTCACAGGTTTCAAAAACATCAATTCAATTTACTTTTTTTCATCCAATTGAGGACGTTTACAACCTATATTATATATGAAAAATACAGCCAAAAGGAAAGAAAAAAAAGAGAGAAATGGCTTCATGGAGGGTTTTTTTTTGGCCAGTAAATATTTATTTATTTGTTTGTTTATTTTAGGTTTCATTTTAAAAGAGGTTTAGTTTTAGCCAATATGTTCCACTGTTTAATTTGTATACCAGTACTTTAATTAAATTTTGAAGTGACTTGTTGCAATTACAGTGCCCGTGTATTGTTTGTTTTTTTCGTGGGAGGGGAGTGGGGGTTGTCGAGATGAGGACAGCTGGAGATGTGATTGGTGCCTTTTGAGGAGCGCCACGCGTTTTAGAGAGGGTTTATTTCGCGACAGCACCATGTCAACGCAGAGCTAATATCACTTCACTTCATCCTCACACACTTTCATCGACATCCTCTTCTTCTTTGGAACAGGTGCCCGGTGTAACACGGACCACACGGCGAACAGAGGACACCAAGTACACCTCGAGAGCCCAATCAGTTTTCAAAATTTTTTCCAACTTCAGCCCTCAGACAAACATTAGCATGATGTCTTATCTAAAGCAACCACCTTACACAGTCAATGGCCTCAGCTTAACTACTTCCGGAATGGACCTTTTACATCCATCAGTGGGCTATCCAGGTGGGTTTCAACTTTTTAAAATATCTGAGATGATCGACAGAACACCCGTTAAAAAAAAAAAAAAAGTAGTTCCCGTAATTACTGAATTTTGGTAGAAAGACTAAAGGAGAGTAAATACTGGCAGTTCATTCTTTGACTAATCTAACAAATCAGGTTATGTTGTTCAAATATGTCACCCACAGTTCCGACTGAACACTAACCCTGGAGTCTCCTCTTGATTATATTAATTTTAGACGTGGCTCCAGAAGAAATTACTGACAAATTGCTTCGAGTTTTGCTTAAACTGCATAATTTTTGTTTTGGGCACGTTACACTCAAGTATGTCTGGTGCTGTAATTTGCCACCGGCGTTTAAGTCTCTTCACAACTCGTGCGTAATTACGCAAACAACCAAAATACAGTCTATTACTTACAACATTTTGAATTGTTCACTTTTATTCTTTATACTTGTAAATGTACACATAAGTGACATATTTTATTTGATTTACATTTATTCTGTACTTGCAGCCACGCCACGGAAGCAGAGGCGAGAGAGGACTACCTTTACGCGCGCACAGCTCGACGTTTTGGAGGCGTTGTTCGCCAAAACTCGGTATCCAGATATATTCATGCGCGAAGAGGTGGCGCTGAAAATCAATCTACCCGAGTCCCGAGTACAGGTGAGTTGAACAGACCTTCCGTCATATATGAAAATTATCGTTTTATGTTCAAGGAATAAAAATGTACTGACATGTTTTTTGACGAACAAAAAATTTAAAAAAAAATAATACTTTGGGTGTTCCTTTAACAAATTTGTTCGATTAAACAAGTATTGTGTATATTTCCTTATATATAGGATAGATCTGGCTAAATTACAGGGAAACATATTAAACAAAACAGATCGAATGAAACTGCTTTATCTGGAAGAAACAGCTTCACCCGTGACTGACAGTATATCTAAAGTTGGCGTCTTGTCTTCCTTAAATCAACTGGAAAATGTTTGCCAGTGGGGTGAAATAATTCCACTTAAGGACAGATTCCTGTTCCGAGAATTCGGGTAATAAAATCAGACGGATCAGTGTACTGGTACCGAAAACTTGATTGCAAATAAGTCTGCTGATTTATTTTTATTTTTATTTTTTATTTTTTTTTATTTTTAAATAAACGAAATTATCCTTTTTTTTTCTTTTTTTTTTACACTGGTTTGATAAGAAATATACATATTTATATATTTTAAAAAGGGGTAGTGTTGGTTGCGGTGGGAAAATATTGAACAGTTTGTGCTCTAAATTCTTTTTGACAAACGGCTTATTTTGGTCACGCTATAATTAAGGGATTTCGACAGTGACGTTGTGTTCCTCTTTCAGGTCTGGTTTAAGAACAGGCGAGCAAAGTGTCGCCAGCAGCAGCAGCAGCAGCAGAATGGGGGCCAGAACAAGGTGCGACCTGCCAAAAAGAAAAGTTCCCCAACCAGAGAAGTGAGCTCGGAGAGCGGGGCCAGCGGCCAGTTCACGCCCCCCACCAGCACCACCACAGCCCCCGCCATCTCCACTAGCACCGCCGCCCCAGTGTCCATCTGGAGTCCGGCGTCCATTTCTCCTCTCTCAGATCCCCTATCTACCTCTTCCTCCTGCATGCAGAGGTCCTATCCCATGACCTACACCCAGGCCTCGGGCTACAGCCAGGGCTACGCTGGGTCTACGTCCTACTTCGGGGGTATGGACTGCGGCTCTTACCTCACTCCCATGCACCACCAGTTGTCAGGCCCGGGGTCGACTCTCAGTCCGATGAGCACAAACGCGGTCACAAGCCATCTGAACCAGTCCCCGGCGTCCCTCTCCACCCAGGGCTACGGGACGTCCGGCCTGGGCTTCAACTCCACAGCAGACTGCTTGGATTATAAGGACCAAGCGGCGTCGTGGAAGCTGAACTTCAATGCCGATTGCTTGGATTATAAGGATCAAACATCCTCGTGGAAATTCCAGGTCCTGTGAACAGACCAATCTGCTGTCAAAAGGTGCACAAACAATGACGATCACATGAGACACAGCGCTGCCATCCCTCAATAAAACACATCAGACTGGTTAAAACGTGAGCCTGGCACCGCGAGGCAGGGCTCTCAGGGGCCTCGAGTTTTTGGCATGATGGTCTTTGGTCCTCCTAGAGGAGAGGTTTAATTTATTTTAGCACTGGCAAAGAGATTTTTTTTTCCCCGTTCATTCACAGGTTGTCGCCCCTCATCTATATCCGTCAGTGTGTGCCTCTATGCGTAAAAAAAAAAAAAAAACACCTGTTGAGGACAACACAGAGTGGACTCTGAAAGAAAAGTACACCACAGCCACGGAACTAAAACTAAAGATCAAAACTCAAGTTAATTCTCCTGGTGAAGTGCTCGGGATGGACAGACCTCCTTAAAGCTTCTTCCACAACTTTGCCGCCCTGCTGGCAGAGAGACATGAGGATGGTGTGTGGACATGGATGCACTACTTTATTTAAGAAAAAAAAAGTGTTTATAAGGAATCAATATGTAGTTTCTAAGAGACAATCAGTGTGCGTCTTATATAAATGGTACATATGTGTTTTTTTTATCTGTGCTAGCCTTCGAAACTGTGATCTGTTGTATTGTATGCAATTTGTGAGCCCCCCTCGCATCAGACTCTCTGCTGTGATTTTAATAGATTTCTAACTTTTTTTGAACAACGAAAGATGCTAATGGTTAAATTACCGCATCACAAAGAGAGACAAGCACATGGTGGTAGTAATAATCAAGGGTTAGCCATACTGGAAAAGACTCTCGGCTGCTGAGAGCTCTACACTTGCTCCCCTCCATTGATCTCAACACGGTGATTGTGGATCCTTTACTGGCTCCAAAGATGGTGTGACCTCACCGCTGAAAAGACATGAATAAAGGTCCTGTGAGCTTACTCTTTCATCAAGAAACGATCTGTGTGTGCTTGTGTGTGTGTGTGTGTGTGTGTGTGTGTGTGTGTGTGTGTGTGTGTGTGTGTGTGTGTGTGTGTGTGTGTGTGTGTGTGTGTGTGTGTGTGTTGGATGGGGGAAATTAACAAAGCGGCACTCTGGCAACGTCCGTAAAATTATTCTCCAAATGGGTTTGTTTGGGTTACGAGGAATTTGTACCATTTGACACAAGATCTAAAAAAATAATAATTTTGGAATAAATCATTAGTTCACATTTTTTTTAAACTGGAGTGGGGGTGACGTGGGGCGTTCTGGGGTTAAATTAAAAAGTTTGCATTAATTAGGCCAATAATTGCCGTCTAAGTGAGTACTTCTTACACTAGTCAGTGGCGACCTAACACTGTTTTCTCATGCATAATTAGTTATTCCAACACATCTAAAATGATCAAATATAATAATATGGATTTAAGTCATATTGCTGGGATCTGTTGTCTTGTGATTATTGAATACAGACTGCATGAAAAAAAATAATTCTCTGAAGACGAAAAAAGAACAAATTCATGCTTTATAATGTTCTTTTTTTGTGTGTTTGTTTCCGGTTGTGTAATTCAGATAGAAGTGAAAGAGTGTGCGGTTTGAGAAAGATGTGTTTAATCCCGGACTCCAAGAGATGTTAATCCCAATATTTTACCAGCGGGGGTTTGTGTGTGGCGCAGGGCAGCAGTGGTCCCATTCAAAGCCCCGCGGCATGCGGCTTCACACGCCTGATCCCCAAATGAGCGCATATTTCACGCAACTAGAAAAAAAAAATGTGGCAATGATATTTCATTCATCTATCAAGCAACTGCAGTAATTATCTTACTACTTATATGGAAGGAGATAGACTGCAGCAGAGCTTTAAACCTAAAGGGATATTAGAGTAAAGCAAATTAATAAAATTATCCCTGCTGATTATGCTGTTGCTCTGTTGTAGGTCATAATTTCTGTGAATATGACTGAGTTGTAGGCTAAATAAAAAAAAAAAGGCGTCCAAGGAATTACACTGAAAAAGCACGACACTAAAATGTAAGACATTTAAACATTCTGAACAAGAAAATACTCCTTAGGGTATATTTTTATGTATTTTATTGTAATGTGGGTTGTCAAGGCCAGATGACTTAAAAACTTTTTTCCCCCTCATGCATAAAGTCAGTGCAGTTTATTTGCATAAAATCGTAACGGTGACTGTTGAAGCTCACAGGAGAAGTTAAGGCTTTTAAAAGAATGTTTGAGGAGTCAGGAAGTGAACGCTGCTTTTAAAAGAGGTTGTGTTTTCTTTTACTTTTGTTGCTTCAACTCTGAAGTCCGACGTCGCTCTCAAGTTGACGACAATAAAGTCAGAGCGGGAATGGGATCTGTAATGACTCGCCATGGCTCTGCAGTGGGCTAATTGTTAGAAGTCCAACATTCAATTAGCATCCTTGACATTGCCAATAATCTGTCTTTCATTAGAGTCTCCGCTAAAGGAGCGCACTAATTAAAAGCGTTGCTTGAAATAATCGAAGCGTTAAAGAGAAGAGCGACTTTGATTCCACCCCTGCTTGGTCAGAAAATAGGTGTGTGTGTGTGTGTGTGTGTGTGTGTGTGTGTGTGTGTGTGTGTGTGTGTGTGTGTGTGTGTGTGTGTGTGTGTGTGTGTGTGTGTGTGTGTGTGTGGTTCAGAAAGACTTCTATGCCTATATACAGAAGGTCTTATAAAACGTATTCAAGGGTGAAGTAAAAACAGCTTATTTTCAGTTTGTGACTGTTGTAAGTTTATTTAAATTATCACACGTCCTAAAATTCAAATCAGTTATAAATATATAGAATGCAACGCCAAGTTAAGCAATACACATATGCATCGTTATGGCCATAAACAATTAAACAATTGAACTTGGAAACAATAGGTCATGAATATTCATGAGATGTGTCCCAGTGTCAACAACTCCTTCATACAGACTGCTTAAGCAAAAGGAGGAGGAAAAACAAAAAAAAGGGTTTCTGACTGTATGGTCACTTCCAGCAGAAGAAAAACTCCTATTTCTAAGAGACTGAGAGAAATGCATCATACAGCAATAAGTTGCCGAAGAAATAGTCTAAAGATGAGATGAGAAGTAGAACAGGCATAATCTCAATTTTTAAGTGATCATTTTGATTTGAATAAATGCGCTTGGTTAGAAAAACACGAGTCACTCTTATGAAAGGGAACTGAACCCCCCAAGAACGTAACAACAGAAACACACAAAAATAAACTTCACCGCTAACGAGTCCCTCTGAATATGAAATGGTACCAACATGACAAACAAAAATACCAAACTGAAGGTCACTGCAAACTCTCGGTGAAACACTGCAGCTTTACGGAAATGGGTCCGTTCACAGCCGAATGCTTTCAAAGTTATCATTTGAATTTTCTCGTCTAGTAAACAACGCACTTGTGGGCCTGATCAGTGCTCGCTGATATATCCATTATCAGCTGAAACAATGGCTTCAGCCCGATTGTTATTGTAACCTTGAGCCTCGTGTCTTCAAAGTGCACAAGTCATGAGGAGGATTAGGCATCCGGCCTCCGCAACTCTTCATACATACAATGAGTTTTAATCAAGACCAAAGCAGCGCTGAGGAGCATGTGGGACCAACAGACGCAGCATTAATCCCTCTTGGTTGTTGTTGTTTTTTGTCTGAGCGGGCCGCGCTGCGCCCCTCGGCCCCGAGTCGGACTTCTGTCCGGCCTCTAACCAACTCCGACTCCCCCTCTGCGAGCATCGGCCTGCGACGAGTACAGGCCGCAGCGACTGCAGGAGGAATGAGGGGGGATTACACACCGAGCAGATATGACAGTTAGAGGAGAGTAAGTGGTTTTATTTCCAAAACTTTCTACCAGCCTATGATGGACATGGTGATTCCCTCGTTTTTTACCTACAGAAATCTTCAAGTGATTTTCCCTCAAACCAACGAATCGCAGTCAAAGTACACGTTTATATTTTGCTTCTTTACTTTTCACGGAAAAGGAAAAAAAAAAAAAAAAAAAAAAACTAGTTTATTACTGAGAAAGCCAGACTGAGAGAGATTATAATAACTACCCGGGAATGTGGGTCACTTTATTAAAATTGTAGAAATTAAATTATGGCTCTCAATTAAAGAACACAGTCATTTAGATCCAAATTACCACACTGCATTTAAATCGTTCAACTTGTCTGATAGACTGCATGCTTGATATAGTATATGCATGTGTATTTATGGCTAAACAATGTAATGGAAATAAAAATAAAATCAATAATGATGTGTAAAAATGTGCCAACAACTTACAAGAAAAAAACAACAACACAAATAAATAACATTTTAAGCTAATCCAGTAGTATCCCCTTGAAAGTGCTTATCCAGGCTTAGTCGACATTTTCTGAAATTATTTAAGTTTGTGACATCATCAATGAATTTGATAATCTTGTCAAAGATTAAAATTAAAAGGGTTTTGTATAGCCTACATAATAACAGATTTAGATGTTTTAAAAAATGAAGTCTAAAGAGATTTGAAGTAAGCGCAGTAAAAAGCATGTTATTTTAATTTCTCAGACTGCTCACACAAATCCATGGATTTACAGATATCCTAAACTGATAATGATACTAGCAGCTTGACTAGCTGGAGGTCTGATAAAGCAAAAGGGCCACACACTCTCTCTGCAGCAGCGAGCGTCACACAACCTATAAGACAACCTCAAAAATACTCCGAACACTTTATCATTTTATTCTCGGCCTGCAGCAATTTCTTTCTTCCTCTAGCCAAACACACGCATGTGAAGGGACATTTTTATACTCCAGCAACTGGAGGGACTTAAAAAAAAAAAATTCTAGCAGGGTCCCACATTAGTGCTCTTTAAAAACTGTCTCACCGAATATACCCAAACATTTGGCTTATGATGTTCATAAGCCCCATAGGACACAGAGGGCTTATCAGTTCATTAGCCACTTGATGGCCTATTTCAAGTTATAGTAGGTGGGAGGAGGGCGATGGATGAGGATACAACCATCCATTACTGAGCCATATTTTGTTAAGCTATTCGGAGATGCAGAAAAAAAAAACCTCAAACCCATAAGAAGATTACCAGACCTCAGCATATGTTAAAAAAAACACATTATTACTGTGCTTATGGGTGGAGTTAATACCTAGTTAGTTAAAGCTCACCTAGTTAAGGCTGGACACTGGCTGTCCATTTGAAGGAAATTTTGTCTCGAGGGTTTCATTTATTGTATTTTTTTTTTTTACTGGAAAATGTATTCAGTATTAATTAAACACTAAATACATAAACAAGAATAGTAATTTTATACTTAATGATTATTAAAACCGTTCTTGGTGATAGTAACGGCATTATAAATGTTGATATTTAAACCTGCAGTTACTCGGAATCCATGGATTAAATATTTTCCAACCATTTATTTAGAAAATATATTTTTATAAGACAAATGGAAATATTTTCATTGTGGTTTATGCATCGTCCTAATGGCGATGTCCCACACACTAAAGTATAATCACCCCTATGTGATGACTGACGGTCATTAATACAGCTAAAACAGTACACACACACACACACACACACACACACACACACACACACACACACACACACACACACACACACACACACACACACACACACACACACACACACACACACACACACACGCACGCACTCAAAAGATGCTCAGTTCTTGGTTTTGTTTTCGTGGTTTCTGTCTCGACATTTTAAAATGTTTTGCAGCCTTCTTCAATGGATGAGGTTGTCATGGAGATGATCCCGTGACGCCCACCATTTCCAGTTGACAGAAGGCCACAGGACATGCGCTGGATGCTCCAGAAGGAGCATGGACTTGGTGTTGCTTTTGGTTTTTCAAGATCAAAAATGAACCTTCTAGCTCAAAATATTTTCTGCTTGGTGGTCCGAGCCGAAGTACTGATGGACGCAACCCGTAACACCCACTTCAAATCTGACAGTCCCACTAAATCACGGCTGAGTGAGGCTGTTGGGGAATCAAGTGCAAATCAGAAACAATAGAGAATAAAACTTCAGTAGCAATATTTGACAACATTTAGTCAGCCTTTCATGTCGTCCTTTGTTTCAATACTTGCACTGATATTAACATAACAGCAGACATTTGACATTGCATGCAAGCCGTGATCAAACTCAGTAGTTAAAGGCCTCAAACACACCTTTTGATCACAAATAGCTTATAAATTTAATGACTTCACGGTGAACGGAGCCAATTTCTCTCTGTTCTCTATATTCTCAGCACAGGCTACACAGAATATCAAAAACAAATGCGATATATCTCAATAAAGAAAAACTCGTGCGATAATATAGTCACTTAAATTTCAAATGAATATCTGGTCCCATTATTTCAGCAGCGTCAATCTTATGAATTCATGAAAAGCGAGCTTTTCCCCGAGAGGAAATCGTCACAACTAGACACAAAACACTGCAGCGGTTTCTTCTTTCTCTTCCACATTCGGTTATATTTGATTCCCCGGTTTCCACTAAGCCACACGATACAGTGGTTACCTGTGAAAGACCCACTTCTCTCCTCCTCACCAGGCCGCCGAGCCCATGAGACTCCTCATTAGAACAATTAACAAGAGGTGCATGTGATGAGGCCTCGCTGATAATTTACACCTTTCGAACCAACGCTATCGCTTAATCTCCTGCAAACATCGTTCTCTTGTGAAACGGGAGGCCTATAGGAAGAACAAGAATTAATTAGCTGCATCTAACAGATTAGAGCGTGGAGACCCCACCCCACCCCACCCCACCCTCAGATGGACAACAGTTAGACAGACAGAGATGGAGGAGAGGCACGAATCTCCTCTTTGCTTATTTCAATATTTCATTGAGTGTTATACATCAATGAACTGTTTCAGGGTGTCATCGCACAAAAGCTAAGCCTTTTGAATTCATGGCCCGCAAGTGTATGCCTTCATCCAACGTGCCTGGAATACATGAAAGCAGCCGTCTCCATCTCACACACACAAAAGTTCAAAACATACTTTAACTTCCAGAAACACCACATCCACACGGCCGAGCCTCTTTTCTACCAGCAGCACACCATCTTAACTTTTCACCGTCGTTACATTTATTCAACTAAATGTCTGAGAAAAGTCCGTTTTTATCTCTTCAATTACAAATGGGCTCCACAAATCTCAACCCTGCTCAGGTTTGAAACACAGTCAGGGCCAAATAATCCAGTGAGATAGTAACACATCGACAGGAAGCAGAATACTGATGGATGGAGAGACAGATGTACAGTAAGCCATGTCCCTATTTCAGACAGCAGTAAGTAGGGTAGTAGTGTCCATAGTTCACTATTGGAGAAGTTGGTATATAAGAAATAGAGATATTCCCTTACCAGAAAATGAGGAAGTACACCGATGGAAAGATATTTCAAATTTAAAATATTACAGCGGTCATCGACTCCAAACAGAGTATTTAGTCTGGACCAGGAAACCAGCTTCAACATTCCCACCAGTAACAGCAAGAGAAGCACAGGTGTACTTAACAACATTAACGATGGCTGCAGGGAGCAAGTGCTGCGCATGTATCCGAGTCCTCGTTAAGGTTATTAATTACACCTGTGCACATCCTGTTATGACGACCCAGGACGCCTGGCTGTGAAAAGGGCTTACTGAAAGTATGAACAACGATTTACTGCCGGAGCCCAGAGCATCTGGATGAAAACGACTTCTTGTACACACTGCTAGCTCCTGCGTTTACACCTTTGTGACCCGGCGCTGCCGTACTCGGTGTCAAACTTTCATTTCATAGCAGGGGAAAGCACAGATGTAACAGATCGTGTTAAATACGAGCAGGGCTCTGGTGTCGCTGGATCACGGTCACGGCTGACTGGGACACCCGATGCTGCGACGTCATTGTGCTTTTCCCGTTATGACGAGTCACAGCAACGACTGCTGGGAAAAAGGTCATTCAAAGTTTCTCACGACTGAAGGAGCTTATTTCTGCCTCAACTGTTTCCAAAGAGGTGAAATATGTCTTTTGTACAGTTTCCATTTATCCGGAGGTAAACGTCTCCTATCCTGTTGAGCATTTGTTTTAACCGGACGGGTCACAGCCGAGATGAATCGACAGTACAACACAGCTGACTGTCAGAAGCCAGTGGTTTGAAACATATGGTATAATATCCAGCAGCTCTCTAGTTGATAAAAACAGTGGAATATTCAAAGTTCCTATATCATCCATAACAGGGAGTCTACTCATGAGGAATTTGTAAAGCAGTAGTGTGGTTTATCTGGCAAATGTCCACAAGAACACATCTGATGGCACAAATCCCTCAGAAAATAACTTTCTGTTGAAATGGACACACCAGCGAGACTCAACATGCGGCCTCAGCAGGGAGAAAGTGCTTAAATCCTGACGCAATACGAGCCTCGCACGTTACGGCACCAATAGTTGTCGTTCTTCAGAACAGAACCGACTGTTCGTGAACACGCGAGCGCAGCAACAGTTGCCCGTTGAAGACGTGGAGCCGAGAGGCGACACGGCCGACGACGGACCAGACTGCCTCCTATAATGGAGCCCGAACACTCAATATGGCTTCAGGGTTCAGAATCTCTTCGAAGTGAAATCTCTCTCCTTCTTTTTTTTTTTTTTATAGCTAATTTGACAGTTTCAAAATCCTTCTCTGATCAGTTTTACCTCTTAATCCCCCCCTCCCCCCGCCCCCCTCCACCTGTCAGTCTGGGTCTGCATGCGTGCCTCCCTCTCTCCTGAGAGCATATGGAGCCGTAGCTGACCCAGGGAGTCGTTGAGTGTGGGGGACAGATGCAGCCCCTTCTCTACCCCTCCCTCCCTCCCTCCCTCCCTCCCTCCTCTCTCCATCCACCCGCCACGACCAGCCCTTCCCTCCTATCCACCTGTTTGGGTCACAGACCAGGGGGATGAGTGGCTGTGCGCGTGCCACACTAGCGGCTTGGCCACTGCTTTGTTATCCAACCCAAGACAAAGGGGTATTTAGGGAGGCCGGCTGCCTGCCCAAGGGGAACAACAATGCCATGAGGCTGGCAGGCCTGTGGACCCGGGGCCGTCCATCACGTGCCCGCTTTATGTGAATGAGCGTCAGGGGGCATCTGTTGTGTGTGTGTGTGTGTGTGTGTGTGTGTGTGTGTGTGTGTGTGTGTGTGTGTGTGTGTGCGTGTGTCTAACCTGAGGTATTATGCCAGACGAGGAGACAGGAGACAAAGACTATGATGTTTGTGTGTATTTGAGAGGTGGAGGGAGGGCACTTAAAAACAATTGCATCTATTATAATTAAATGAGGTCTACACTTGAATAGATTGCTGTAATAACAGGTCAACTTCTGCTGCTAATGAAATTCATATTGGACTACTTATACAATAATTTCTTTATGTGTACTCTTTACTCCTTTTTTAAAATAGAAGAAAAAGGCTATTTTATGACAATTAGAATTCAAAACTTCATGATTTCGCGTTATAATAAGAAATCATACACTTTAGACGGATTACAATGTGTCACAGTACAAATAAAAGCCAAAAAAAAAAAAAAAAAAAAACTTCAGAAGTGCATATACATAAATGTCAACTTTCTACAGGTTTGTGTTGATTACTAAAATTAAAGAAAGTAGGTCACAAACGGTCCTTTTCTGTAATCAAGTTTAAACAAAGCAACTTTTTCTACTACATTTTCATAATAAACTAAGACTCGTTTGACATGTTTCTATAATGTTCTGTCAGCACTAGCTCACTCATATCACATCACAGATCAATGACATTGATTAGTTCAAACCAGAAATAGTTAGCTGCTACCAGCAGACTTTGAGTTCCCCGGTGAGCAATGCATCGACGCGGCGGGGGGTATTGAGGTCAGCTCAGAAAGGTCACAGGGGTCAGGTCAAGGCCAGTCCGGTGCTGTTAGGACCTTGACCTGTGGGTCAGCAGGGGAAAAAATGAAGGAACGAAACACCTGATTGAAACTGTGACAGGGGACAAAGATGGTGGATGGTGGTCCTTAACAACCGTCTCATCTTCAGCCGTGAGACGCTTAAAACCAGAAACTGTCAATTTCTTTTACAGAGTCTAGTAACATGACTCTATTCAGGATGATGACAAATATGAACAAAAGCACTTGTCAAAGACTGATAAATGAGGATGATCACTTTACATTAGCTTTAATAGTTTTTAAATGTAATGTAATGAGCTGTTGTTTTTTTTCTTGAAATAGCTTCTGCTCTTCCTATAAAGACAGATGATGTATAAATCCAGTGGAGGAAGTTTATAGTCTTGTTCATTAGGATTAATGTTAAATAGTTTGCAGGAGGGAATTATCATCATAAGTAATGTACCGTTGAGATTAAAGGTTCACAAAGAGACATTTTGGTGATTTCTGTGATTGTGACCATGTTTGCCGCGATACATTTGTTTTCTGATTTCTAGTCACGTTGCATATTTGTGTTGTTCTTGGGTACAGATGGTGTTCCAATAAAAGAAATTAGACCGTTTTCATTGTTGTGATTATACCGTATTTACGCTTTATAGGCCATTGGCAATTCTATTGAACATTTTTAAACTTCAAATTGCCTTGATTTAAATTTCCCCGTTTTAATTTCGTATTAATATTGCTTTCTTTATGTATTTATGTGCCCCCGTAAAGCACGTTGAATTCCCCTTCATCTGAATGGTATATTTAAATACACTCGGCTGGCCTGAAACTATTTATTAATAGACTTAATAAATTTGGCACAAATCATCAGAATGTTGAAGTTGAATTGAACTGTAGAGCAATTTTTGTAATTGTTATAATGTTTAAGTCTATTATGGCATTGGTTCCTGTTATTTTGTCCACTTCAGCTTTGCCTTGTCCAAAAAGCAATTTTTTTTTCGTGTGTGCATTCTTGTTTAGTCTAGACAATGTTATGTTACATCATTCTGGCAGGGGCGTTTGTATGTTATTGTGTCTATTGTGGCTTACTACAGCGTGTCATGCTCTCTCAACAGGCACGGTTACACATGGCTTGTAGCGCTCTGACCTACAACTCCCCCTCTTGTTTGTCAGCGGTTGTTTGGCCTACTTTCCTAAAGACAAACACAGCCATTTGTTTTGTTTTGCATTTCCATGAAAATGGAAGAAACAAATGGCAGGGAGGGGGACAACTGACAGTTTGTTTTGTTGTTGTTGTTGTTGTTGTTGTTATAGCTGTTGCATGGGGCAGGGAGGCATAGCAACATCTGAACACTGCTATGAATTCCTGAGAAATTGTAAAAATGTGTAAACACGATGAGCTAGAGCCAAAATGACATGAAAGTGGAAATACAGCGGGGCGGAGGTAAACTACACGTACAACTGCCAATCAAATAACAGAAAAATTATCATTGTGCAAATGTTATTTTTCGACTCAGTGGGTCCCTCCTGACCTTCTGGACTCCAACTGAACTATGAGCCATGAGGCCAGCAGACCCCCCAAACTGAATCAACCCCTCCCTCCCCTCTTTACTCACTCCGTGGACAGTAAGGATGCTACAGTTCATTAATGAGTATGCTCCATAGCTCTTCAAGAGTCCTTAATTAGTGGCACACTGATACTAGTTAGTCCCGGAGTGTGTGTGTGTGTGTGTGTGTGCAGGGAGGGGGGCATGCTGTGAAGGAGGGGGAGGCCCACTGGGGGAGGGGAGTCAAGTCTACAAACCTACTTTTATTTAGACAAAAAAAACAATCAAACATCTATCCTACTGTGAATTGTCCATCCCCCAATTTCATTCAGAAGAAAATCAATTGTTTTGATATGAGGAACTCGATCAAACAAAATTGATTAGGTCTTTGAAAGGGTGTGACATGGATAGCACTCTGCAGCTAGGCAATGGACTGTAGCAAACACATGTGATTGAAAAGCTTTAAATGGGTGTCAAACAAGCGGGGACATAATGTTTGACTTAAATTATCAGCAGTCCCACAGGAGGCTCGTGGGACCGCTCCCCGGAGCCGGGCGTGTGTTTGGAATACAAACTGGGGATTCACCAGTGACCAGCGGGTCAGCTGGAGGAGGCAACGGGTGCCGGTTGCTCCTGTGAGACTTGGCGACATTCCTGCAGCAGCTTTTTTAATTTGCTGGAGATGACCCCCCTCCAGCAGGCGCTAACAGGACAGACAGCACTTCGAACATACAGCCACAGTTGCTTTGAGTGGGTATGTTTGCGGGGCAGGTGGGGGGAGGGGGGCTGTTGTCGGGTCCCAGATGGGGTAATGGGGAGTTTAGCATCAGGATTACACTGCAATAGTGCGGCTTTGGATTGAATGGTGATTACCCCACGCTCACACTGGTTACCCAATAATACGGCTCCCCACCACCACTGCTGGGCCAACAACACAGGGTGTGCTCAGATACATAAAATATTAAAATTGCACGTTTCAAAGTTATCACAAAATCAAATATTAGCTTGATAATTCTCTTACTATATTGATTAGTGAAAGATAATTCAATTCTAACACGTTTGTATTTCAAAACGCCTTTTCAAAGAAAATTGGCAAATTTTGAAATTAAAACTATTAATTTAACCAAATATAATAAGAAAACAATGTTTCTCCAGAAAAAGGTACTGTATGATTTTGAAGAAATAAGAAAAATCTAACTTATAGCTATCATTATCTTGAGTCTGGGTTAGTCAAATAAAACAAGAATTGCTCCCTCTCATGGCCATAGTGAGCTATTATTGTGTTTTAGAGTTGGGTTGTCAATGATGTTGCTACTGTTAGGTGTCTTTCTTCTTTTTGAGCCCTTCTCCACTCCATCTGTCTCCCTTCTCCATCAGCAACACTCCATCAAGATGTTTGACAAATCTGTTTGTTAAACACGTGTCTTGCCTCCGACACTCTACATCCCCCTGCCTGCCTCCCTCCAACCTTCCTTCCTTCCCTTCCTCCCTCCCTCCCCAGCTGCTGGCCATCACGGGTCCAGCTCCAGCACCGCCAGCCAGCCCAGGGGGATTGAAATGTTAAGGGCAGGGACGACAGCTCCACTAATTAAATTCCCCAGGTTAATCCCTGCCAATCCCCTCGTCGCACTCTCCAACCGGTCCCCGCAAGGAGACAGGGTGCAGAGACCGAGGGTGGGGGAGAGGGGGGGGGGGAGACAACAAACAAACATTCAGCACTAAGAATGGGCACAAAAAACAATCAAAAGCACGAAGGCTGGGTGAGAATGAAAAGAATGAAACGCCGTATGAGGCGGCGTTGGTTTAAACAAGCAAATATGTGCACAAACATGCATCAGAGAGGGGCATCACCGAACAAACACCAGCACAGTAAAACCAAGGAATAAACTCGGGGTGTAAAAATGTAAGTTATTAAAATGTTGCTGCTTTTGGAAGCCTTTTCTTGAACATGAATGACGTCATGTAGCTGCTTCCATGTCAACAACCATCACATTCCCGGGACTGTGTTGTGACCAAGTGTTCAGCAACACCAACCTCAGACCTGTCATCATCTCAGCATGTACAGTGGCCTCGTGTCTGACCCCATGCCACTGTACTACAGAGGACAGCTGACACGCTGACCACTGACTATCAAACTATGTGACCTTGACAGCATCACAAGAGGGGCTAAATTCCACCGCCTCACCTAAACGCAAGATCAAGTTGCAGAAATTACTTTCAAACTGGCCTGAAAAAAAAACTTCTGGCAAAGAGACCGAGAAGAAATGAAGAGATACGAAAGGAAAAAAAAGCCCAAAACGAAGGTTAACCTGTAAACTGCAGGTCGTCACAGAACCGCCAGGGTACGAGAAGTTATCCATCCACTAATCTTATCTACCCTCTGATGGTAATTAATGGCAGAAAAATGTGTTCTGATCCTTTACTGAAGTAAAAGTAGTAAAATCACAGTGTGGAAGCACTCTGTTAGAAGTAGAAGAAGTTAGAAGTCATGAATTCAAGTAAAAAGTACACAAAATATCAGCAAAAAGTATCAAAGTCAATGTTATACTCATGTGAGATACCATTTTATTATTATATATCATCAGACTCTTCGGCATGGAAGACACATTTAAGAGATTTATGTGTAAACCTATTTAGTAATTTAATCTTTAAAATCATTTATGCTTAACCTAAAAATAGCCAACAACTCTGACAGTAGCAAGTACTATCAGAAATGCCCTGTGTGCCATGTCGGAGTATTCGTGTTCTCTTTAGGCTGAGAAACAGGTTGGATTATTAAAAGATGTACAGTACATAAACCTGCTGATGCATTCACTGCAGATGCATCATGAAAAACAAATATCGTTGTTACAACTGATCCTGAGTCGTGAATGGATGAGGTGGGTGCAGGAAAGTCGATTTCAAAAGGAGAAGAATAGAGCAGGTGCTTTTGTACACAGTGGGTGTGGTGTTGTGGAAGATGTGGGTGTATTACACCGTGTGGGCGTGCTGCGTCACAGACACCACGCGCCTGCGTTGTGGCTTCGCTCAGAGGTGTAATGCCTGATTAGGGGATTACAGGAAAGTGCTTCTTTGCAGTTCTGTGAGAAACAATTATTAACATGTTGGTGTCTCTAATCCTGGATAAACACAGCTTTTCAAGAACAACAGCGAGTCTTTCTCTCCCCCCCCCCCCCGTTTTTTTTTTTTTGGGGTAAAAATCCGTGTTTAAACCCCGTAGTCACTTGAACTCCAAAGCCTAACTAATACCAGCAGAGGAGACAGGCCAGTCGTGTGGAACACTGTCATTACAGAGGTTGTGCTCTTGGTGGAAGACATAGCTGGCCAGCAGGCCTTCACATCAGAGGGGAAATCCAAATTTAGCTTGGGGAGAGAAAAGCATTGTGCTGAGCACTGCTTGTTGAAAGGGCATTAGACTGAAACATGTTCACAGCCTGTAATCTTTTATTTGTTTGTACACTTGTCTCGTGTAATCTGCTTTCTAGTAACACAGAGATGATTTCCTAAGTCATGCTGGGGAACCAGTGGATAATAGATCCAGGTGGGCTGCTACCACAAAGACTTACAGCAGGTTGCTGCTGCACAGTACCGTATTTTAACAGGGTTTTAAATGAGTATTTGTAGGCCTGCTAGCAAAACTGTGGGGCTCTACTGGAAGCATTCATTTAACTCATTCACTCACAGCGACTGCAGACCCCTAGCAAGGCCTTTTCAAAATAATAACCAATCTTAGACTTACAGCATGTTGATGGCGACAATAGGTTACCAGAGTGACCTTATTCGTTTAACAAACAAAAAAAAATCCCAGTTTATGCCCCATTCGCAGGAAGCGAAGTATCACTAAACAAGATAAAGTTCTTTCAGGGATCAATGAACAGATGCATAAATAAGCAAAGAAGCACACATCTCTAGTGACTACATTTCATACCGTTGATGTCCTTTAGTGCCACCTCTGTGTGATAAAAGTCAAGCAAGAAGCAATCAAGCCACTGGTGAGGCCTGAGCCACCAATCTACACGCGTGCAGACATTCCCCACACACACACACACACACACACACACACACACACACTTTATCATTTCAGTGTTGCCTGTGGCTCTGAAATACAGCACATCAAAACAACCTGTAAGTTTCATTTCTGATACCCTCGAACCTGCTGACTGGCCATACTGTCCAGTACCTGGCACTTTGAAGAGTTCCTCATCTCTGTCATCTCTCCCGACGCCTGTCGTCTGTGCAGTCGTGAAAAGAGACGATTGATGACATTTTAAAAACTGATGCTCTGAACAGACATGTCCCATTTAGTTAACTGATCCATGTCAATAAACAAAGACCGATTCTCAAAGGGAACCAATGGAGGAATGGCTAAAATGGAAAACTTATAAAAGGTAGACTTGTAGACTTTAGTGTGATCACGTGCAGGGTGTTTTTTACTGACTTCAGGTTTCAGCCGCCTAGTTTCCACAGAAGAAGGGGGAGGGCGAGAGGACTCCTAAAGGTGCTGGTGCTGCTGTGCAATGTTGGGGATGTGTTGTGCCCATCTGGCAGGGCAGGGTTTAGCCCTAATCCCAATAGCCCCTCTGCAGGGGAGCCCCAAACCGTTGATCACTGGACCCCCTGCTGGTTCCTCCACACTCCTGACCTCCTCTGCACATAGAGGCACACACAGGCACAACAAAACAACACATCTGCACATGAACGGCAGAGCGCTAGCCAAGATGAGTTTTACACCTTCGGTCGCACATTCACAAAAAAGTACGTTATAATCTGTCTAGTTACAATATTCTGTGAAGAGTTATAATGTCCACGTGACAGAGGTGAAAGAAGAAGGACAAATATAAACACGAAGAAACGCAAGACAGAATGGTGACCCTGACAAAAAGGAAAACACAGAAACATATCCACATACATGCAGAGGGCGCACAGACTTGTTTTTGTGCGGCAATATGAAATAACTAATTTATCAAACACACAACTAGAGACAGAGTAAATATACACACACATAATTACAAAAACATAGACAGATAGGCAAACACACAAAGACACCCAGAAGCAGTCACCCAGCCATACACACCACACACCTAACCACTGATAATCCCCTAGACACAGGAACACACACACACACACACACACACACACACACACACACACACACACACACACACACACACACACACACACACACACACACACACACACACACACACACACACAGCATCATTATGTTTATCACTGTGAACCAGCCCACCGACACCCATCACTCTAATTCCATTTGTCTGTTTAGATTCGTTTTGCTTTAATCCTCCCTTGTTTGTGCACATCTGCAAGCACTGCAATAGTACAGACCCAACAAGACCAGGAACGAGAGGGAGAGAGAGAGGGAGAGAGGGAGAGAGACGTGGAGGAAACAGACAGAAAGTGAAAGAGGGAGAGAAAGAGAGAGCTCTCAGGGAGCCCTCTCCTTCCTGACATCCTGGTCCCTGTAGCTCCAGCAGAAGGGGCAGACAGGCGTATCTCCTTGCCCAGGGAGAAGCTCCCTGTCCCAGCCACAGAGCCGTCGCCAGGCCCGCAGGCCCCTGTAATCACTGCAAACAGTCAACCATCCAGTCACACAGGCTCTTACACCAACACAACATTACAGGCTTTTTACACAGTATTACACCACATCTTATTATCCCATTCAAGTCCCTCTATTAGCTCAATTGGATGGTGGGATTTTCATTTGTAAATTGGGGGATTTTAGATTAGCTTGTCTGTCAGCGATGAAATGCCCCCTGAGACTGTGAATTATGTGACCAATCACATATGAATCAATGCTTACGCATGCTGCAGCTCATGAATGGATGGTGTCAGCAAGAAGGAATGAACCAACTTTAACCCAGATTATGCATTGTACGTACACGACATCACAGATTTGATCAGGCGTCACAGATTATACCCACCATAGTCTTTAACTCATTTTAGGATGCTGTGAACATGTGAATTAGCCCTAATAGATCAACAAAACATGAATGACACTATTTCTATATAGAGCTGATAATAAGCATTTTTGGCTTTACAAGGGGAAATAATATTTAGGTCTAATGGAGAATTATTAAAGAGATAAATATTAGCTGCTATACACACCTTGCAGCAACATTATGCAGAACTGAAGCCGGTTGGTTGAAAGGAGACGAATGAATTACCCCTCTTCCTCCCCAGGCCTTCCATTCAGACACAGAGTGAGAGAGAGAGAGAGGCAGGAGAGAGAGAGAAAAAAAAGGCACCCCGAGCTAGTGGAGACCCGGCAAATTATGAAAATGCCTCTCTGTGTCCTAAATGGAGGCCGAGCTCTTTAATGTGGCACAAAATTAGAACCTGGGGGAGGAAGTGTGGCCCGCTTGATTGGCGAAACCCCTCCTGGCCCACTACCACCCCTCCCTCTCAAAGCACACACAGATATTATCCTGTGCCTAGTGGCGCTCTCTTGTATTTGGGAAAGTGAAGGACCCCAGAGAGAGCCCAGGGGCGTCCATAAAGGTGCCTAATTTGTTAGTTTACTCCTCAATTATTTAAATAGATCTAAGAAGGGAGCGGAGAATGGGGCTTTTTCTGCCTCTTCTCAGTCAAAGCAGAGAGAGACCTTTCTCCACGGTAGCCATTTTCAATTACGCTCTGCACTGCTGTCTTTGATATACAGAAGTGCTGTAGTGGAGAGGGGCTGTATCAAATAAACAAATGTGTGTACACAAGATAACAACGGCAACTTGGGGATAATATTCAGTTTGCTGTGAAGAACTCAAAGTTATTTCACATTTACAGATCAAAACAAACTTTATGGACATGTGCGCACACAGTACACAGACGCATGCGGGAGAATTTTCCCGTAAAATATGTCACACATGTGCGATCACCTACACACACATTTGCACATCTATCGGTGAGGATTAAGGTGAGGCTTGGATACGGAGCGAGGACCTATTGTTACTCATCCCTCTGCTCTTCCATCCAGCCACATCATCAGGTTGCAACCCCACCGCTCACTATCCTATCAGCACCTCACACCCAGCAGCAGCACCAGCTCACGCAGCCTGGCAGTGCCATCTCGCAGCCAGAGAGACCACTGGAGGTATGTGGGGCCCGGGGCCAGAGATTACCAAGCGGTTGGAAGATTGATCCTGGAAATAGAGATGTCGCAACCCCCAACCCTCTGACCTCTAATCCCGCCGATATCTGCCTCTATTGTTTGGTTTGATTTCCTACAGGGGAGCGGGTGTGTGGGCTGTGGAGGGTGAGGATGCTGTGCAGGTGGAGGGTGTCCACACAGGGTCCTAAGGTGACCTTATCGCTCACAGGCGTCTGGCGCAGGAAGGAAAAGGACCCTCTCTGTGTCTGAAAGCTTTGCCACAGACCCGAACTGAGATGAACTCTCAATCTCTACAACAACAGACACTTTCAATAAGCACTGTATCAGCAGCGATGGCAGTGCTGTGTACAATAGGTGCACCTACACAAAGGCGAAAGGACCATAGTCCTTCGAAACCAGGAGAGACACTTGCAAACAGCCATTTTCACGCAAAGAAACACAAACACTAACACAATGGAGAGTGCTACAGGCACCTGTCCAAATAAACTTGGTAAACCCGCAAACAGACTGTACCTGACACACAAACTGTGGCTACCACACACTGGGAAACACACAAATCAAGAGCGACAGCAAACAAAAACCTGAGGCAAGTCAATCACGACGTCATGTCAACACAGACTGGCGTTAATGGGCCTAATTCCACCCAATACACATCAATGAGTTTAGGAAAACACTTAATTTACCCAAAATACATCAAGCTTCTAATGTGTTGAATATCTGTTGTTGCCGAAGTAGCGGCAGTCAACCAGCTGAAAAGAACGCTATTTCAGACAAACCTTTCAGTTTTACTATACAGTAGGAGAATAACAGCAATCCCAAGCTAAAAATGTGTGGAATTTGGTACAAGGCATTGGCAACCATCATAAAGATGGGTGGCACCTGGTAAACATCCTTGAAACAGGTTTCTCATGCTTAGGAAAGGAATCTGCAAAGCAAAGTTTTTCAGAGTGTAAGATTCTGCAAAATCTGTGGCCAGCTCAGTATATCATGCCTCTCACACCCTCTATTCTCTTCCCAAACACTAACCAACACACCCCGGCCCTCCGCCTCCCTCCACTCCAAGCCTCCATCCAGCCAGAGAGAGGAGTGGAGATAGGCCCAGTTGCTAAAGCTGTCTTTTCAGCCCCTGCTCCCGCTCGGTCTATCTGAGATACACAGCAAGCGGAGGTGTCGCTTTTCCGCTGGCATTTCGGACAGTATCTACTTATAGACGAGAGAAAAGGAGAAAAGAAAAACAGAAGGGGTATTATCAGGGAGGGATGAGAGCAGCAAAGGCATTTTGTCTTTTTATTCCCCTCCTAAGCCCTGGGCTTTGCTCCCAATCCGATTGGTCGATACGGCCAGGGATGTAAATGAAATGCAAAGAGGAATAAGGCTGGCTTCCCATCTCCAGTGTGTGCCCCCCTAAATCCCCCGCCCCTCTCTCTCTGTCTCACTCTGTCTTGCTCTCTGGCTGTTTGTGGTGTTGTGTTTCTGTCGCTCCCATTCACAGACTTGCTGCTCTCCCTGTTTCCGTCTCACCCTCCTCACTCTGCCTCGTCCTCCTCCTCCTCCTCCCCCCTCGTTCCTCTCTCGCTGCATCCCTCCCCTCTCGCTGGCTGGGCTCACAGCTCTTATCTCCTCAGACGCCCCACATTCCAGCGTTGCCGTGGCTCCCTGCCTGCATCCCTGGTCACGGCGATTCCATGGGTTCCCACAATCCTCGGCAGCTTGCTGATTTAGGGTGGGCAACTGACTCTCAGAAACAGGGGAGAGAGGAGGAACAGAGGGGTTATGGAAAGACAGGGTGAGAGGGGATGGAAGGGTGGGAGACAAGAAAGGGATGACAAAAGAGAGAACAGGAGGAAAGTAAAGTCAAAAATAAGAAGGAGAGAGGGGGAGGGAGGGACAAGAGGCGGCAGATAACTGTGATGTGACACATGAACATACACAGTAATATGTAACATGATTCAACCCCATACAACAATGTACTTGAAGTGTCAAAACCACAAATATGGCAACATTTCTGACCAAAAATGCCATATCTGAGAAAGGGGCACAAAATGTATTAAAATCTTTATTGAAATATTTTAATCTGTAAAAAGCAGAGTGACAGTTTTCCTTTTTTTTTTTTTTATGAGAAACCAAACCATCTGTGCTACAGCAGGTCGAACTTCATCATCCAGCCAGCTGACAGCCGCTAACCAAGCCTGCGAACACAGAGGGCAGATTACATTCGGAGAAAACTACACATGCACTGACTGTCCTTCGCTTTCGAGTGGTATCTCAAACAGCAGGCTCCTTCAGCAGTGTTTTAGAAAGCTTATGGCAATATGCTGGTCTGACCTCTGCATAACAAACTTCACGGCACGAAGCTCATTAACATCAACACTAACATTTACAAAAACAGTGTGTAACCGAGGTGTCAGATCGTGAGAACGCGTCAAAGACGTACAAAGACGAAGGGTGTTGTTTCCAGACATCCTGGTCCACTCTGATTTGTTTGCCGCTCTTTCTCTCCAACGCTGCCAGGACAGTACGTCTATTTTCCTGGAGTCAAGAGCGGACGGTCTTATGTGACTAAGTGTGTCCCTGGAGTTTCAATGACTTCGTGCTTCTCTAGTGATCAAAGCCTTTTTGCTTTTCAGTGTCACGATCTGTTTATCGAATATGTTTATGTGCAGCTCTGGCAGGAAAAGGGCTTGAGTGGAGATTTAGGCATGTTCACACACAAACACACACACAAATCAACACGCATGCACACACAAACACACCTCTAAAAGGGTCCCTGGCATTGTGACATTTCATTTAAATCCATGAGGGATTACGGCCTCCTGTTAGGAAGGAAGAGATGGAAAAAAAAAAAAAATCACACTCATCGAATCCATTAGTTTTAAACATTTAAAGGACCATCTAAGATGGACTGATGGAAGGATGGAGGGGAGGGTGGGTGGGTGTGTAGTGCTGGTGGTGTGGAGTGAGGACGCCGTGGCACAGTGCAAGTCTGTCCTAGATTAAACAGACGCTCTAATCCCCCATTTCTGCCCCCAAATTGGGTTTCCCTCAATCCCGGCCTTGCCATCCTGATGTGAGAAAAAGAGAACTGGAGCAGAGGCTGAGGCAAAATAATCAGCACGTTAAAAGCTCTGAGAGCAGAATAGAGGAGAAAAAAATAAATAAATGGATGTAACGATAAAGCAATCGAATGGGTGAGTTTAAGGGGAGCACGCAGAGCTTGATTGAGGTCAGTCAAAGCTTCCTGAAGTCAAGCCGTCCCTGGTCAACTGTAAACATTCATCAAATGAAGCATGGCTGAGTGGTCGAGTTCTGTTTCATAACTGGACACCAGCACTTATGCCTCAGCATTCCCCTTAATACCAATGTCTGACTCATCAGTCTATTTAGGCCAAAGTAAACACCAGTGCATGAGTCTGAATCCTTCTGGAGCAACAACTCCAAACCACGGCTCAAGACTTCGTTCCTTGTACTTCGGCCGGGCTTGTGACACACTCTCGGTGTGCCAGATCCACGTTGGCCTCTCTGGATCTTATCAGGGCGTGTGCTTCCGGCTCTGGCGGAGCTGCTCTCTCTCTTTGAGCAGGTGAGAAACGGCCGAGCGTATGGCGGCTGCCTGGGGATCGGCGGGTTCCTTCTCTAAGTAGAGACTAAAGTGCTGGGTGCTGCAGGTCAGCAGGCTGTCTGGACTGTAGCCCCGGTGACCCGAGCGGAGCAGCCTCTCGCATGCCAGCGCCAGGTTCTTGTCCCAGTTTGGAGGGTAGTCCGAGTGTGCCCCCACAATCTCCTTATACAGCTGCACACACACACACACACACACACACACAGTCACAAAAAAAAAACACACACGTCACGTAAAAGCCTCTACATGTGTCATACTTTGTCTGTGGCACTATGCTACTGCTGCATGTTTGCTGAGGTCAGACTCACAGTGTAAGACAGCTCAAAGAGGCGAGCTGTGCCCTCTCCCTGCAGCCTTTCTGCCAGGTCAAACAGAAAGAAAGCCGTCTTCATCCTGAAACAAAGCACGCAGGCTCAGGGCTAAGTGCTGGATGGATGAGCCATGCAGATCCACACTCTCAGACGCACCACTCCAATGGAGTGATTTATGTAGATGCCGCCACCCAATAGAATGTACATGTAGATGCTCTACCACACAAGACTGGTTTATGGAGATGTTCTAGGCGGGCCAGTATGCATCGTGACGCAGCTTTTTATTTGCACGCTAACTATACAAGCACTCCACAGAGGAAACCAGTGTTTCCGTTTCACATACCTGGCTTGCCACATCTCCTCATTAGCGACACGCTCCCAGGATGCAGGATGAAAACTGTTCATACATGGGAAAAAAAAAACATTTCTTTATCTAAAGCACTTCAGGCATACGCACAGTTATGCACAGTTCCACTAACTATAAATGATTATTTATGTGAATATATTGTTCCACTCAGCTGTGCAGGTTTTGATACACTAAAATTCAATGTTTGCTGCATAAACATTAAATGGCTGAGCAACAATACCAGCTAGCACATTAGACATGGAGTAAAACCACATCTGCCTTTTTTTCACTTTGTTGACTGCAAACACTTGACCTCTTCTTCAAAAGAATATTTTAGCAGGGTTTCCGAGCTAATATTTGGCTTGTGGGCATCGACGGACACGCTTGTCGTGAGGTTGCGGGAAATAATGTCACAGTATTCAGCCGTGGATATCTGAGTGAATGAGGGGCTGCTGGCAACGGCAACAGAATATGGAGCTTTGACTAATTCCACTTTTGACACAGTTATTGACAAAACGCAATAAGAAACTCATTATTTTTCATCTTCAGTCTCATTTCAAATGGCTGAGGGCCTAATGTCTTGCTCTGGTTGAATTCGCAAAAAGCTGGATCACAGCATGGAGAACAGAGGACAACCTCACTGAGGGAAGCTCTGTGGAGTCTGTGGAAGGATGACTGAGGACCACAGAGAGAAAAGGCAGCAAAGGGATTTTATTTTTATTTTTTTTCAAAGGATTTAACTATTTTCTTGGCCAACAGCAGCCTTGCAAAAATTACACTTTGCTAATTTTAATCCATTAAACTTCACTGTCTCTTGAGTGAACCGGTCATTACCAGTGATCAAACCCACAGATTTGTTTTACATTCAAATAAAGATGATGTGTTTCGACTGTGGTTTTGCGTGCACCTGTTGTGTGGCTCGCTCCAGTTGTAGATGTTGCGAGTGCGGTGAGCCCACTCCTCGGGGTGAAACCGCCTCTGGAGCGGCACTAGGTAGTCACACACACCCAGGGGCCAGGGAGAGAAACTCCGCTCCCAGCTTCGGTCTCCATCAGACAGCCCGATGCAGGCGAACACATCCCTCCTGCAGAAAAACAGACAAACAATCAGACAGAGACGTGCTCACATTCGCGGTTTTTATCTCCAGGTGACTGTTGATGATGAGACACACAGGTAAAGCAACATTTCCTCACATCCCAACACCTTCTCGCTTCCCTTCAGCCCCGTGTCGCTCACAGACCCCGAGGGTTAATCCCACAGGTCAGTGTTGCCCCACTGAGACGACGACATGTTGGCCTGGCAAACACTGCCCCCTGGTGGGCTTGGTATTAACAAGGCACCATCCATTTTTCTGGGTCTCGGTTCCTCCTAGAGGAGTGAATCGTGAGAGCAGGGAGCAGCAGTGAGTCTGCCAGAGACTGTTTAACCAAATCAAGTAGATTAGTAGACTTCTGTAGTTCATCAAACTCCTTTTATGGCCTCAACAGTTCTGTGGGCTTATCTTCTCCGTGCACTCACCGCTGTGTCGACCATCCCACTGATCTCTGCCTCATTAGATCACCCACTTGTTCATTTGGACCATTGTTGCCCTCCCAGTTCACTCTTTCTCCATTTAACATCCTTCTATTTAGCTGCTCAGACCATCCCACTTTATTCCCGCTCGGCTCTCTCCATGCGTCTCGCAGACTCACTGTGTGTTGTGGGACAGAAACTGCTCCAGACTGAACGTGTCTTTCTCCTCAGTGTGGACCGGGTCCCACCAGCGGCCAGGAAAATGGACCCCAGGGTTGTGCTGTGCCAGCTTGGCCACATACCAAGTGTATGTCATCATCTAGTGAGAGGAAAGAGTACCACCAATTCTGCTCAAATCTTTGCGGATTAGCAGTTAAAGAATTACCAGTACAATTGACTTAAAAGTAAAGGATTTACTGACTATTTAAGTGGCATTTAGTCCATATGTGAGATTATAAGAGGGGTTTTCTTAGTCTGACGTCGGAGGCTTCTTTTCTTTATGTTACTGTCTAAAAAAATCCTTTCTGCTTGTGATTAATGAAGAGATATAAAAAGTTATGATTTACAGTGCAATGCATAATGACTACATATGCAGCTCAGAGAGCGGATACATGTGGACTTCAGGCTGAAAGCGTTTCTGCCAGTTATCACAAAGTTAAGGTACATTTAGCCTAAAAATATAATTTGCCTGACAAATCATCCTTTTATTTGCCAAGTCTTTCTTTTTTTTGTATTTAAAAAAAAAAAGCCTCAAAAATTCACTAAAGCAGATCTGTAAGAAATAAAAGGTCATAGCTTGCAATATGAAGGACACAGATCAAAACATTTCAATAGTTAACATAATTTGATAATGTCAGGTTAAATCTGAATGCCCTTTGCTGTGCCAAGTATTTGTATTTTATACCCAAGTTCAGAAAAAACTTTGGCTGCTGTTTTTTTGTTTTTGAAATATTATTGTACTTAAAATGTGACTATTATGTGATTCTTTGGTCAAAACTTCAGAGAGAACAGATGCAGACATAGACAACAGAGTGGAAATGAAGGCTCTGACCTCCTGGTCAACCAGGCGAACGTCCGGCCGTACGTCCTGGCAGTAGTATAAGTAACGCAGAGAGTTTCCAGGCAGGTCTCCTCTGGTCAGGATGATGGAGTCTCTTGGGACGGAGGCCAGCAGCTCCCTGCCGAACCTCTCCACCACACTGTTACTGCTCTGATCACACTCCCTAGGATCATCAGCACAAACGCAAGCATATAATATCATCAAAACACAAGTTGTGTTTACTTGCATTTAAAACAGGTTGAGCGCGTCCTCACCCCTGCTCAGAAGTGTGTGTGTGTGTGATGTGTACAGCTGTGTGAGTGTTTGCAGGTATGCTTTCAAGGTGCTCGGAGGGTAAGTTGTCAGAGCCCCCGCCCCTTCCCCTCTGCAGAGCGCTCTGGCTGCCTATCTAATCGTGGGGAGACAGGTGTGATGGCTCTGACAGCACAGGCCATGCTCTCCCCTTGATCAAAGCCGCTCAGTGATGGCTGTCTGGCACTCCCCGGCGCTACGCTGGTGTAATCTGCCTTCTCGGACAGCTAACATCTCAGACTGAGCTCTGTGAGTGGAATCTATGTGCTAACCGTGCCTCTCTTTAGCCCCTACCATGGGGTGAGCAGAGAAAAACCTGACATGTGGAGTTCAGACCTGCAGTATGAAGCGCAGAGGAGAAACAAATCGGGTTGACTCAGGAAAAAAACGTACGCAATGGGGATTTTAGAAGGAACTAGAAGAGAGGAGTTTTATTTCACTTCAACTTTACGAAGCAGAAGTATTTAAACTTCATCCACATTTGGGTCCAGTGTCGTTACTGCAACGGCAACTAAGAAACTGTAAAGCAAGAGTCGCCTGACACAAAAACACTATTAGAGCCTGGAATCACTAATAGCCTGTAGAAGTGCAACACAATGCAGCGACAATAATTATGTCTACTGTGATCAAAATCTTTGCTCTCGTATTATTAGTTTTATAATTGTCTGCAAATTTGGATGTTACAAAACTGAATTTATGTCTCAGCCAAAACGAAATAGGGGCATTTAACTAGAAATCTACAACAGTGGAAATGGAACTGTGAGGATTTCTAGCACTGGATTTGAAATGAAACAATGAGAATAAGTTTAAACTGCTGACTTAGCTTCACTTTGACGGTGTCCCCATTCACATGCAGTGAAATTCTAAGCCAAGGGCAAAAAGGACAACGAGTCCTACAAACAACACAACAAATCGTAAAGACTTAAAGTCAGCATTTTATTCTCATAGTCACAGGTTCATCTGAAACCCAATGTGCTCTTTTACACTCAAAACATTTTAATATATAAACTATATAATAATATTCCTCTTCTATTTATAGTGTGTTTTCATCACATCGAAACCACAGCACCTTTGTTATTGTAACAGCGTGTAACGGTGAGTGCAGCGCTCACCTGTGATTGGTGTGCACCATATGTGCCAGCAGAGCTACAGTGAGGACCCAGCCTGTGGTCTTCCACAGCCCCCCGCGGCCCAGCCTCCTCTCCAGCTCAGCGTGAGTGCGGCTCAAGCCGAGGCCTGCCAGCACACACACTGCAGCGTCGCTCTGCAGCCAGAAACGCTCGACCTGCAGGAAGCGAGCGGACGGACACGTGTGCACACGGCGGCGTTTGCTGTAGTTTTCTTGTTTGGATCAGCGTCGACATACACTGCTGTTTTATTTCTGGATGTGTTTATTGCCTATATATATAGTACATTTCTCATAAATTGAAAATATCGCAATGTCTAAGCAATGCACACACTTTGGCTGCATTCCCGATGACGTACTTCCCTTCGTAGGCTCACATACAGCGCTCTTACATGTACACTGTGACTTGCACTACTGTGCAGTGCTTGAATTTGGTCACGGTATTTGTTGTCTCAAATCGCACGCGGACGTTTTCTGCACTGACTGTAGCAAATAACCGTAACATTTGAATGCATCACCTGCCAACTTATCTGCCGGCTTTGATTATTTTACCCAGAATTCATCGTGTTTTCGTGCCCTCTGTTCAACGCACACAATAATCATACTGATGGCTTCTATCCAACAGCAGCATAGTGGGCCTAAAAATATAAACACTTTTGTGCAGTGTTCAACTGCAGCTTTCGGAGACGCCGCAATTTGAAAATATTTTGCATGGGTGGTTCCTCCTTTTCTGCTACGTAGCCAAGATGGCGACTGTTGAGGGTGGAAAGTGTCCCGCCGTTTCACACCATTTTGAGTACACCATCCGTGCATACAGTGCGCTGCATGTTTTCCATAGTTGACAGTGTTTGAACGCACTCAAAATAGTGAGTGTTAACGATTAAGTACGACATTTGGAAGACAGCATTAGGCTTTAAGACAAGATGTCAAAAGACATAAATGTGTTGTAGCTCACCACTCCGAGCAGTAAGGGTCTGCTGATGTCCAGGTTGGCTCTCCAAGCAAAGAACAGCGAGTAGACCACCAGCATGGCAGTCAACAGCCAGGACACGGAGCGGCACGTCCTGGGAGAGAAGAGCAGTAATTACTCGGCGTACAAACACGGCGCTCACATTCACTTCATGAATATTTTGCCGTCTGCTCCTGCCAGCCATTTCTATATATTTATTCTAAGGCATTACTTTGTCTGTTTACTCTGTAAAAATATACTTGTCTTAAATAAGTCTGTAAAAATATTAATGCAGGGATGGAGATCACAAGCCTGAGAGGAAATGTATGTGCCAGCCAGCTAAGAGGTGCATGATTGATTTTCTAATGCAGACTGAGTCATAATGAGCTGGTGCCAAGCACTGAATCACAAACTCATTACAGTACAGCTGTAAAATGTACTTATACACTAAAAAGAAAACACGTTAACCTCATGGCAATAACAAACCATCATCTGAACCTGAAGAGACACTAACAAGCCAGAATACATTCTGCTGCCATCAGCTTGATTTGATGATTTCCATCAACTGGCCACTAATACTCAGCCAAGCTTCCCTTCATTTATGTTAAATAAATCAGTAAACGCAGATGTTTTTTTGAGGAACAAAACATTCAGATATGTTTCCGTTAAAAACAATTACACATTTAACGTTAGGTAAATTAGCATTTGCATGGCTTCCTTTTGGCATTCGATGACCTTTTTCATCCTTGTTTGTGTGTAGCCAAGTTTATAACAGGGCACCTCAGGAGAGGGGGAAGCAGGGCTCCAGGGCAGCACTGGGCTTTATCAGCTCCACCCCACAGACCCCAGCAAAGGCACTACTCTAATAAATGACTGGATCACACTGCCAAATACAGATACATACAAGCAGTGATTTTTACTCACACACACAAACATGTTTTTGAAAATCCAAAATACACATCGACTTCCTCTTGATCTGAATGCGGAGCGTCGTGACAGCTTGACAGTTAGGTGCCTCGGTGTTGTTTTGTATTCTTTTTCTCTAAGATCAGCATTTTGTCAGTGGTTTTGTTCCCCGTCTTTTACTCCGGGGGGGATTAGATTTTTGGTTGAAGTGGCTGCTGAGATGCGCGTGACAGAGTTTGGTGTTTGGAGCGCTGGCGTCTCGCTCATCCTACCTGTCCAAGGAGGAGAGGAGAACGCCGATTCCTGCCAGCACCAAAACAGGAGGCGAAAGTTCTGCCAGGCAGTGGTCCAACTGGGCCCTGCACACACAGACACACAGACATGTGACGGACACCAGAGACAAGCTCAATTACCCTTCCTGCCACTGAACTCAAGGACACCAATTATTAAATGCCCTCCATCCCCTATCAAAACAAACTTCTTGGACTATGCGCTCCTCCTTTCAATAGGATTGACAGATACGAATGACTGTGTCATCCACCCCCCGCAGCCCCGTCCCCTCCTCACAGCGCCTGTCAGTCACAGCGCGCTTGCTCAGAGCAGAGAGATAGTTTCCTGCCTCTTCCTTAATACCCATCTCTATTTGACAGCTTATTGAGTCTCTATATCTCCCAATGTACACTATGTGTGAATGAGCGCGTGTTTGTGAGTGTGTGTGTCAGCTTCTCCGGCGGGTTTACGTCTCCAGTGCGACATGCCTGTCATGTTCGCCTCTCTTCCCCATCTTGAAGGTGTGCTTGTCCATCAAGCAGCAGGGGTGATGGGAAGTGGGTGGGTGCCTGGCAGAGGGGGGCCTGGTGGCGGGGGGCCTTAAGACGCACAGGCACCCCCATCCCGTCAGCTGGAGAAAGATACCAGGAGTGGGATGACTGCGGTGGCGGTGATGGTGGCGGTAGCGGGGGAGCGAGGGAGGGAATTGGGCGGAGGGGGCGGGGGTGGTGGTGATGATGATGGGGGGTTGGGGGTGGGGTGGAGGGAGGGAGGGAGGGGGGGCTAGAGTGGAAAAATACAATTTCTCTATTGCAGTGTCTGTCATCACAGCTTGTCACGCTTAAACACCAGAGCTGAGTGATCATTTCAAACTGCTGGAGAAACAGAACACAGCGATTTGGCCCTCTAAGCAGGTTCAGTTCTGCTTTGATGGGAGAGAGTGGAATGGGAAGAACAAAAGCTGCCGGGGAGAGAGGAGGAACGAGATGGGCTGCAGCAAGCACTCTCATGGCGGATTGGTGTGTCTGTGGTTAAACCTGTGTAAACAACCAGGACCATCGCAGTGAGGGGTTGGGTCCTCCATCTCTGGACCCATAAGTGCCCTCACTGTGCCTCAGCTCAAATAGCCCCCCTCCCCCACACCCACCCCACACCCCCCTACCCACCAGCTCACAGCTCCACTGTTTCTTCCCTCCTCCATCTTATATCCTGCTGTCTCAATAGAAATAAAATACCTCTGTGAAATATGCTGCACACTTTCATCTGTGGATGAAAAGATCAGTGATGCAAGCGTAGAAAATGTTTATTAATCAATTAGCCAGACAGAAAATCTTTAAAGTAATTTGAATAATCGCACCTTAGTTTCAGTTGAATATCAAGAAAAGATGCCAAATGTGACATTTCACTGTTTTTTCTTTGTTTCTTATATTTGTTATATATCTGGGTTAAAACTGTTGTTTGGACAAAACAAGCAAATTAAAATTTCATTTGGACTCTAATTGGACTCAATTATAAAATTACTTGAATAAACAGTCAAAAGATTAATTGATAATAAAAGTAATATTAATTCAAGTCCTTGATGACGATCTTACTTCAAAATTCCATGAGACCTTCCTGGTCTAGATGTGCTACATTGCAATTAAAGAAGCTGTGATTAATAAACATTGAAGCGAACAGACCGACTCTGACAGCAGTTGTGTTTTGTACCTCAAATGTGAACAAAAGTAAGACTTACTGCAGCATCGTGGTCAGGTTCATGGAGCTCTCTGTCTTTGCCTGCAAAACAAAAACAAGAACAACTAAAAACATGAGTATGCAAACTAAGAAAAGCCAGCACAGTCCGTATGGTATGAAACGTGATGATAAATTGTGTTTACATACGAAGTGTCAGTTTAAATACAGAGCACGTACGAGACTGAACGTGCCATATTCGGCCCTCAGCAGGTGGGTCAGCAGACCCGAGAGGGTCGTCTGGTCCCCCCAGCTCCAACGGGCCGTGTTCAGGTAGGAGGAGACCGGCAGGTAGATGTACGGCAGAAAGCCGGCGAGGAAACACAACCCCAGAGATGCAAAGCTGTGCAAAGACAGCTCCTGTATAAATCGCATGGGAGAGATTTGTTATCTGCGTTACCATGTTAACCAAAAAGGATATAAAACTGACCCGGGTTGAAAGTGTGGGGAGAAAAGAATCCTTCTGTATGCTCATTCTTATGAGCATACAGAAGGATACTGAGAAAACTGAACCCACTGTGGTTGACAAACTAACTACTCCCTCTCTTGTTAGTAGCTGCTTCCTGTTTACGTAAACCATTTTCCAATTTTAGGAGTATTCGGACACATTTCTACTTTTACTGTATGTCCTGTGTGACGTACCTTTTGACAGTAGAGTCGGTAAAGGACCCAGGGAATGATAACCACCACATAAAGCACCAGAGTGTGCTGGTTACAGAGCCCCAATCCACAACATAACGCCCCCCAGTGTGCAATCTGATGGGGACAATCAAAAGAGGGCACTGCGATGAGTCCCAGGTGTTGTTGTTTTTTTTAAACATCTGAGGAACAGTGAGAGGAAAGGATGTGTTGGATTGAGTTACCTTCCTCCTCTGCGTGGTGTCTTCAGCAAAGTGGAAGCTGGCAGTCAAGAAGAAGAGAAGGCCAACGAAAAGGTTGTTGAGCGTGAAAACCTCTGCCACCATGGACCACTGCCAGCTGAGCCTGGACACAGCAAATAGCCCTGCGGCCAGGACGGCACCCGGTCCCGGACCTGCCAACCTGACAGCAAAGGAAAAGAGGGTTTCGTTATTATAAAGAAAGATCAGTGAGGATTCACAAGCGCTCTTTTATAATGTAATAATTTCACTGGTTGGTCATTTTTCAAGGCTACAGAACCAAATTTGTTCATATTCATAACTTATTTGATCTAAATTACACTGCAAAAATCAACAAAGTCAGCAACTTCACATAACCTGAACATTTTACAGTTAAAAAAAAGCCACCACTTCCCTCAGACTAATTTGGGGACCCATTATAATCCTCCCTCTACCCAAGTTTGCTTCCTCGGACAAGACCTTGAAAAACACTCCCAGTGATTTGGGGTAATTCACATATCATGAGAACTCCCTCTCCAGCGGCCGGTTGATCTCGAGCAGACTGGCACAGAAACCACCGTGGTAGAGATAGCACTTTATCCTCAGCTTCTTAAATATAATGTGTGCACAAAAGTTTTCCCCTTCCTCCTCTCCTGTACTGTCTCCATCTCCTTTGCAGTAATTGAAGCAAACTTGGGATAATCTGTCATACGCTAAGACCCACCACTTACTAAAATGAGAGACAGAGGAGGAGAGAGCGAGGCGACAAATGATGGGGAGAAGGGAAAGAAAAGAGAAATAGTGCAGAGAAGTGCGTGTTAAGGGGGTGAGACAGTGTGCGGGATGTAGGATGAAATATAGAAAAAGGAAGAAAAAAAGTTCAAGAAGAGAGAGGGGAAAGAAGAGAAAAGAAGAAGAAAAAAAAAAAAGCAGCCCAGTCCCCAGCATGCTGGCTCTGAAATATGAGCAGGCTCGACAATTAGGGAAGTCAGGCAGTATGGCCCTTTCCGCCATTGTGTGGAGTGGCTTAGAGTCCTCATCAGCCTATCAGCTAACTGACAGGCAGAGAGCTGCTCTATTCAGCACCGCAGATACAAGCTGCAGGCCAAACGGCTGCCAGGTCCCTTATGACCCCACAATCCCTTGCCGGTGACAGCTTCAAGCTCCATAGCAAATTAGGCGCTCTCACATTACAATCGCAGAAGACAGATTCCATTAACGGTATCTGAAATTGAGTAGAGAGCAGGCCCGTTATCAGACCTGACTCATAAGCACCGCCATTAATCACAAGGCATGATACCATTTATACATTTCCAGCTCTCTGCCTGCCGCTGTGATAGTCAGCCACAAAAGGCCTGATGAGACTTAGGCTAGGGGAACAATGGAGCTTTCTGAGGAAAGCGCGGTAAATCAGGAAAAAAAAGGAGAGGGAGAGCGAGAGAAGGGTAAGAAGAAAAAAAAAACTCTTGCTTGCTGACTACTTCCCCTTTTTTCTTGGGTTTTCTCTCTCCTACTCTCCACTATTTTTCCTCTGTGTTCAGTGTAAGGCAAGCTTGGTGAATGAGTATGTATACTGTGTGTGTGTGTGTGTGTGTGTGTGTGTGTGTGTGTGTGTGTGTGTGTGTGTGTGTGTGTGTGTGTGTGTGTGTGTGTGTGTGTGTGTGTGTGTGTGCGCGTGCACTTAACGGAGGGGGGGGAGGAGGGGGCGTCTAGGAGTGGGTCTTAATAAGAGATAGCAGCGTCTTTCTCACTGCACCGCTCTAGGAATTAGTTGTAACTTGAAGGAAGGATGAAGGGTGGTGGTGGTGGTGATGGTGGTGGTGGTGGTGGGAGAAAGGAAGGGAGGGAGTGAGGGAGGGAGGGAGGGATGGAGGGGGGCAGATGGGGACTTTTGTTGAGGTGCAGAGACCTCCCGCACCCATAATTTTACCTCCCTGCATGACAATTAACCCACAGCTCATGCACTTAGCAGGGGGGCTGGTTTGGGGGGGGCACAGGGGGCAGAACGGTCCAGGGGGGGTCCACGGAGGGGGTTATTACACCGAGTCTGTTCCTGCTTCAGAAGCTCGTCTGATAGCCAGCACTCCTCACATATTCAAAGACACACACACACACACACACACACACACACACACACACACACACACACACACACACACACACACACACACACACACACACACACAAACACACACTCCTGTTCTTTAACTTCTTTATTCTCCCTGAGTGCCTGACAAATCTCTCTGTTACAGCTTGTCAGTCCGTAAGAAGCCAGTGATGTGTGTACAGTGCGGGCTGTAAATGACCTGTCTGTCTGCGCGGGACCACCTGGGACCCAGTCAGCCTCTCAGCCTCTCCACAAGCTCATTCTCCAGGCTGCCTGCTCCCAGGGCGCCAGGATAAAGCAGGACACATTCTGACACCAGAGTGGCCGTGTTCCCTGTTATCACAACTCAATGCTGTGCAGGATGCTGCTGTGCTGAAATGTTGTGGCTCACTGACAATGGCCTGGTTGAGACGTGGCAGGAGAATAACACGGCTGACAACGAGACTATTCTACCCTGAACCCATCCGCCCTGCCAAAAAACGTCTGTGTCATCACGTGGGTAATTAACTGAATGACAAATATTCTGCATGAAGCCTGAAATGAAGCGCAAACTTGGAAATAACTACTAAGATACTAACTAAATAATTCAACTTTTTTTTTTTACGAGCTGAAGGAATAAAATTGATAAAACAGGGGGAAAAAAATGTAACCTAAACAATTAAAACAGGTTCAAAAGGAAAGATGAAAGGTATATTTAAAAAAAAATGACAATAATACAATAGACTCTGGTAAGCAATGTCCCCTTCAAGGACACAACAAAAGCTCAGTATAATCACTTTGAAGTGTCAAAATGAGACCTGCCTTGTTTACCCCCTCAGTTCTACAGTACGAGCCGGAGACATGCCATGTGCTAAATAACAGCACACAAAAAGCTTACACCAGCACTCCACACTGAATGAGGCTTCACAATGGAGCTGGCCAAGGGAGCCACCGTCACACACCACCCCGGGGGAACGGACAATACCGCAGCCGTGCCATCGCGGATCAGCGCCGCACTGTTCTCTAACCATGTGGTGGTTTGGGGGAAGCAGCGCTGGAAAAGAATCACACATTCCTGAAGAGGGTAAAAAAGCCCGAGAGAGGAGGTGGTCTGCTCGGGCCGAGGCTGAGGTTTCCAGCTGGCCCTCGCTCATACCCCGTGGGCTGCCCACTGGCCGGGACACCAGGCAGGGTACTTAGCAGCTATCATATGACAGCGGTACGTGTCTGACGCTTTGAAGTTTAAAAGCCAGGCAGCAATTGACACACAAATGTTTAAACTAAAGGGCCTGTCAGGAAATCAAACACTCCATTAGATAGCCCATTTATACTTTAGGGCTGAGCCACACTACTAAATGATTGATCATATTGTTCTGATACAATTCTGCCGAAGAAGAATTAACATAGTTTCATTATTGCAGAAAATTGTGTTGTTTTGAACTCAACCAAGTTCAGTTTTCTCATCACAAAGGCGTAAAAACAGCTGCATAAAGTCTCCGGAAAAGTTTCCTAGTGTTCAGAATATATAAATGAGATTATTATTTTGGTTGAGGTTCTGACAATCGAGATTTCAATAAAAAGTGAACTTTACAAAACTTGGGAGCAGAATTTTTAAATATGTTAAATACACGGAGTAGGCTTAAAGAAAGATGTCCTGAGTTGCATTATGGGAAATGTAGAATCCAGGGTTTTAGGGGCTTGGCTTAAATTTGAGAATAAAAATCTGGATATGTCGGACTCTCCGACATATCCAGATTTTTATTCTCAAATTAAAAAAAGCAGAGTGCTCCTTTGATTTTGATGATTAATTTTAAATCAATCTTTTATAAGTTCTCCAACTTTATGGAAGTGAAAAGTTAATTCACCGGAGACACCTGTAAAATTCATGATTTCAAGCCAATAGAAACAAAATAATGTTATATCATGATTTTTATTGTGTTTAATATTTTATGTGTAACTGAAGATAAAGTAACCATTGTGATACATGCTCATATGAGGAAAATATACTTACTAATATCATAGAATTGATTTCTCCCATAAAGGACGTATTATTGAGTTACGACATTCTGAAATTTTTAGCTTCTTCTATTCGAGAGAAATACTCAATTATTTTGTGTGAAATTTTCTGAAAGAACCAACAGCCATCAGCAAAATATCATCACACGCAGGATAGAAAAATCTGAAATAGATTGAAATAGAAGTGTTACCCAAACCGTTTATTTTCTAAATTGACTTTCAAAACTATATTTGAATATTATATATGGGAAGCCACAAACACATTTTCAGCCAATCACAAAACCAGGCACCTCCCTCTCTTTCCTGCCTCATCCGGTGTGCGAAGATGATGCTGTTGGTTTCCACAGAGAGGAGGGTGTAAAAAAAAAAAAAAAAGAAGCATTAAAATAAAATAAATAAATTTAAAAAAAAAGGGTCCCGGCTCTGTCGCTCAGACACCCCGCCTCCAGGAGAGAGCTCCAGTGCTACAAGTGCGTGTAAAATTAATCACCACAATTCTGCTCAAACAATGCAGCACTGACATGACAATTTCTTCCAGAATGCCATCTTAATCTCCACCCAACACACAAAAATTACAGGAAGAGGGGAGAGGGAAAAAAAAAACAATTTAGAAAAATCCCGTGTTTATGCAATTCACTGAATGCCATTTTTATTGCTGCTTTTTCCAACAAAGTCATTAGGCACACACCAGTGATACATAAATGTTGCTGTATAGATTCCATTAACTAATTCTGGGTGAATTGTAATTGCCGAGTCTGATCCGTCTCTGTGCCTGGTGCCTTATTAAGACTGCCTGTGGTGGGTGAGGAATGTAATATTGACGTCCGAGGCAGACACAATCTCAGGCCCACGGGCGAAAGGAATATTAAACCGCTACTGTATTCTGCTGTCTATCTAGCCCTCCTCCCTCCTCCTCGCTATCCCCATCCCGTAGCCAGTAATGAGGAAATAACATCTTCATTAGACATCTGTTTAACTGTATTAGAGGATGAGTCCTGGGGGAACCATTGGTCATGCTGTGGATGGGGGGGAGTAAAGGAGGTCTGTTGGACTACAATATGACGGATGAGATACTGCAGAATAGGAACAAAAGGTCCACAGATTGGAGCCTTTTAAAACAGACAAACTTAAAATTGTCTTCTGTGTTTTCAGAGGAAAACAGTAATGGGTGTATCCTCTGTTGCCACTTGGGATGAAGATTTTATCCCACCGTAGCAGATGTGAGAGGGAGGGGCAGCCTTGCCACCTGCAGGGAGAGGTGAGAACATTATCCAACAAAACAACTCTATTCAGCTGTTTTCCACAAACTATGGTTGCAATAAAAAAAAATAAAAAAAATCCGCATACACACTGCTTCTAATGTGATTTCATCAAGACACACACAACCCCACCCCTGTGGAAAAACAACCCACCTGAGCAAGGAGAGAAAGCACCATCAGGACCATATGGTGGAGGTCCTTATAAGGAGCTGGGGATGGCACCACGCCCAACCTCCCGTCCACTGAGGTATCAGCTGTGCCACATGGGCCAGCTCCTGGCGGGGGAGCCTCTCGCAGGTGTGCGTTTTCTTTTGAGGGCCGCCAGGGAGAAGGGGAGGCCAGACACGTTTGGTGGGCTTCGACGGGCCTGGTTATGTAATCATGTGATCAAACCAAAAGTGCTGATGACTGAGTGCTGCGAGGTTGTTTTTCTGCCGTGATGGCTGTCAGCGCGCTAACGTGTCTGCTCCTGGTTTCTCAGGATAAGCTTGGGAATGGAGAGAGATTCCTCTCAGGTAGCAGAGATTCAGAGCAGCTTTAGCAGATAAACTGTGAGACGAGAGAGCACAGAATACCGAGCTGTCTGGATTATCCTGCTACGAAGGGTGCATTCCTCCAGAGACTCACGGCTGAGGCCTTTAGCATTCCACGAGTCAGATGTTTTCTTTCTGTGAACCTCCGAGTGCAATCGATAGTAATTATCCTTACGTCCTCCATCCTCAAAGGCTTGTCAGGCCATGGTGTGAAAACATAACAAGACATGCAATTTGGCCATCAAACCATATGATCAAGCCAAGAGAACTGTAATTGACAAATCAAAGGGAGGCTAAAGTGCTACATTTAAACTTATGCAAGAGAGAGAAGTGGCTTCCAAGCCTATCAACTTACATTCCCCCACATTAAACACGGCAATCTGGCCGACTAATTTAAATTGATACATCAAAGGCTTGCCATGTTGGGTATATTCCAGATGAATTTCAAGGTCTTACAATTTATTATTTGAGAGAAACTGTCTTCAACTACCCGTATTAACTTCAGTATATTTTGCCATCTGAACATAATCACACAAAGCAATGATTTGTTTGGGGGAAGGAGGAGGGGTCGGGGGGGTCGACTTCTGAGCTAAAAATAAGAAGCAGTGAAAAAGTTTAGGAGGGCCACAAAGGGACAAAAACAACAAAAGACATTTCAGAACTTCATCATGTCTGGAAAAGACACAGCAAACTAGTGTCACTGCAAGGGCAGGGCAGGTACGGACGGGTATCGACTGGTCAGTTTTGGCATTTCATCTGAGGGAAAGACCCGGCCAGAGTGTCCCTGCAGGGCTGTGGCACCACATCTATGCCAATATTCTTCATATGGTCAAAGCACCCAATGCCCTCCATGCCAGAAGCACGAGGGAGGTCTGGACCAGCCAGAAACCCTCTCCCAGTCCTCATCTTTTGCCCTCTCCAGTAACCCCTCACTAGGCCGTGTGTGCCAGCTGATCCACAACCTCACAGCTCATCCCAAACTAGGCCCTGAACAGATAATGACTAAAACCTTTTATACTTATTTTTCCCAATTGAAAGCATAGATTATACATTTACACTTAAGAGCTTATATGGTGTGACTGTGTGTTCTGGCTGAAGTCCTCACTACCCATCAACCCGAGTTGGTGGGGGCTGTGTGGGGAAGGGAGGAGGGTTGCAGCTCTTCATAATGACTTTTTACTTGACCATAATCCACAACTGGATCTAAATCCCCAGAGATTACCGACAGGGCTACAGTTAACATGCACACTAGGAGCCAAATATTGCCCAGAGTGCGTGGATATTTTCTGGCCTCAAAATAACTGTAAATGTCTGGCCAAGGGCTGAGTCCAATCCTCCAATTGACTAGTAGCTCATCAAATGCATTAAGACTTGGGGTGTCAGTAGGGATACACAGTCAAAACATCCCGTGGAAGTGTGGCGCTTCTTCCCTTTTTGACCCTCACGTTATTCTTTCCTCTCTCTGGTCCTGTCCTGAGAAGGCAGGTGGAAGCTGGCAGGTTTTGATTCACCTCTGAGGGAACAGTGAGGCAGGGAAGCATCTGAGGCTGATGCAGCCTGGGCTTAGGGCCAGTCCCCTGGCGAGCTCTCCCTCCCCGGCCCCTGCCCTACTCCAGCAGGGCTGACCCTGTACCCTGACCTTCTCCGGACCACCTGCCACCGAGCGCGCGCACACACACACACACACACACACACACACACACACACACACACACACACACACACACACACACACACACACACACACACACACACACACACACACACACACACTTGGGAACGCACACATTTCCATTTTAACCTACTTTCCTCCCACTATCACCGGGTCCTCACAGCCTGCCAAAGGTGTACAGCAGGAAGACATTACATCATATTCAACAATTACTATTCTGGAAGGAGTACGTTAGAAGTATACGACATGTTTGGAAATGAACCCAGTATGCATAAACTGTGACAAAAAGGTAAAATGTTGACACTAAGCTGCCACCAACAAAGCAATGTGGAAAATTACTACGATCAGCAAAAGGGTGATGTAAGGTAGTCCGGCCAACCATGCGAGATAAACACACAGACAAAGCAGGAAGGGGTGAAATACTCCTTACATGATGGGGTCAGCAGCAGGCAAAACTGCAGGGTGGTAGATGGCAATGCAGAGATGTCAACTGTGTTCATGACTGAGCGAAGGGAAGAGGTGGTTGAAGAGAGAGGGGGGCGGGGAGGAGGAGCAGAGTTAGTGATCCTGTTCCTCAGACCCAGGAGGCAAGAAGGGGGAGATTAGAAATCGTGCCATGTCAGGATTGGGAGCATGCTGGGCAGTGGGGGGGGAGCAGGAGAACAGGGACGTCAGGGTGAGGGTTGGAGGGCACGATAATTGTGATATACATACACATACACGCACGGTCACAACGGGTGGCTGATGGGTAAACAGGCAGGGTAGGGTGGTGGGAGGGGGGGAGGCGGCCGGGGCTCTGCTCCTGAATACTGAACAGAGGATCAGGGAGACCAACGCCTGTCAGTCAGGACCCAAAAATACAGCTCTCCGTTCCAGACAGCATCAAGATGCAAAAAGTCAGTGGGGGAATGTTTAAAGACCTCGTCCACTCAAAAACGTCGTCTTCTCCTCGTTGTTACTTCCCTTGATGTGTGCTAGTCACCAGAGGGCTCATCTCTACTTCCCTGAGATCTCAGTTTGAGACTGATAGATGTGACTTACATCACATCTTTTGACGGAGCCAAAATGATGCACAAAAATGCTCAGATTGAAGATGGAAAAAAAGCCGAGTTACGGTGAAAGATAATGGCACAAATACATCGAGAGATTGTGGAAGAATAGTGTATATTTTTATACGCCTACCTGCAGACAGTAATGCAGAGGCCACCACAAGCTGCCGCCCCCAGCAGGCTACTCATCAGATTGACACTGTGGGCAGGAGAGACAGAGGGCAGTAGACACATAGCGAGGCGAGCTAGTAGGGTGAAGAGCGGGTATCCTGGAGGATGGGCCACCTGGTTAGAAGACAAAGACAGAAACCCAAACCCAGAGACGCAATGAAAGATAAACTCACAGCTTCAAGAGAACAGCACATAAAACAGGTAACGCTTTACTGAAGATGTGCTTGAGGGGAAACCAGGTTGAGATGGTGATAGTGCACATTATACATCTTATATTCTCTTCTAGGCAGCCCGAGGGTGATGCAGATGTTGTAAACTGTAAACCTTCAGAACTGAGTGACAAGTTTGCCTTTCTGCCCTCGGTAAACGCCAGCAGTGTCGTAGCTGCAGAGGAGAGAGGAGTCAGACACATCCCTCCTGGCCTGACCGCAAGCTGACTCTGCAATGATACCACAGCCCTCCTCTCCCTCTCCTCACTTCTTCTCCGCTGGCCTCTTCCCAAGGACAGCGAGGCTCCCCGGAGCCCCCGGTGAAGCACGTGGTGCTCGCCAGCCTTCAGCCCACAAACCACCTCAGAGCCGGAGTCATTCTCGCCTGGGGGATCTCAGCAATCACAGCAATTAGCCGCTAAGTCTCCTCCACCCAGATAAGGGCTCAGTCATTAAACACAGACTCATTCCCTGGCACTGATAGCACGAGCCATGCAGGCGGGGAGAAGGGGCAGCTCTTCAAATGAACACAGAGCTGAAAGGTGAGAGTGCGACGGCCATAACAGTCACCTCAAACAACAGTCACGGCGAAGGCTCTGTACGCTCGGGCAGGTAAACAACAAGGGGGTGGAAAAGAAGCCAACTACTGCGCAAACTACAAGCAGTGAATAAGAGAATAAAAGAAAAGAAACTCCAGCACAGATTGATAGTAGGGCGTTTGGTGAAGTAAATGTTAGCACGAGACAGGTAGGTAGCTCCACCACAATGAGCTGAAGGGCTGCGTGGCCATATATGCAGCCAGAGGACAGTCGAGGGATAACGGCCGCAGGGAGCCGAAAGGGAAGCAGCACCGTGGAACTCTGGGGATCACAAGATGGGGGGGTGGCAGTAGCCCGGGGCCCGGGGATGGCCTGCGAGGCCCTGGGGAGGCCTGAAAGGCAGACAGGCAGGCCACACGGACTGCAGCACTAACGGCAGGATTACTGGCATAGTGACACCGACACAGCCTCCCTAAAAGGATCACAGCGGCGTAATAAACTTTATTAAATAATAAAACTTATTATAACTGTTAACCCGATTTAGTTCATTCTTCGCGGCTTACACACACACACAAAAAAGAGGGGTGGATATAATAAGCCTTATACCGTACATAAGGCAAAGCCTACAAAAGCCATCGCCTTACCATTGACTTTAATTGGATTTGAAAAACGGGTTGCAAATTATAGCATTCTCTACTTGCAACTTAGTAAAATAAGTGTACAGAAAAGAAGGGGAAAAAACCTGTGGACTGAAAGTAAATTAATCTGCTTTCTGCCCATGCTTAATTAAACTTCCTTAATGCGTATAAGAGTTAATGAGTGAATTGATTAAACAATACAGCTAATACTTACCCCCAGCTCACAAGCAGTGGTGATCAGCTCTCCTGTGGAAGAGAATAGGGGAGGAAATTAATGTAAACCCAATAATTATTATTAAGAGACAAGTCTGCTCCCAAAGTTTTCCCAAATCAAATACTTGCACTGGGGTTTTGCATTAATTTGCCAGGATCAAAACCTGCAAATCTTCCCAGTGTGACATTTCCTAAGCGGCACGCTCATTCTCTTCATCTTTCGCTTCTCCCCTGATCCCTCCCTCCCTCCCTCCCTCCTCCAGCACATACACACAGATACAAACACACACAAACCATTAGACTCCCTCTCCGATGCTCTGTCACACAAAGACACACATATGCTGATCTGAGAATAATGCTTCCAGTCCCATCCTCCCTGTGCATCAGGGTCCTTTCCCCTCCCCTGTTTCTTGCGCTCCTCTACGTGCCTCTCGCCTGCTCCCACACTCCCAGTGTCTCAGTGTCTCCTTTAGTCCGTTGGGCACAAACAGAAAGGCTACGTTGGTGACAGTCACAGAATGAGGTAAGCTGGAAAAATAAGAGCCGGCTGCACAATTTTTTGACAAGCTCTGTGTGAGGCGCAGCACAAAGTGAAAAGAAAACCCCTAAAAGCTATTTGAGGAAGCTTTAATGTATCTGGGCACAAACCCATTTGTGCCAGAATACACCCAGAGCGTTTCAAATTAGACTGATTTCTCACCCAATGTTTGCATCTCCCACTCATGAAAATTGAAATTTGGTTCAGATTAAATGACATTGATAAATGTTTGGGTTCAGGACAGCTCCCTCTACTGGCACCAGGTGGGTAGTCGTTTCTCAATCAAATGCATCCCGTGAAACAGGGGCCTTGTTTCTTCCATCAGCGCTGACAGGAAAACGAGTCGGTTAAATAAATGAACACACGCTACACGTAATGAGAGAATAAATGTAAATTAATTGTTTTGCTCAAAAACATACAGGTTAAAATAAAGTCCTCCCTAGTGTTCATCACAATGGTACCCAACATACTAAACATGAAAACCAACAACAGCTCGGTGTTTTAATTCCAATTCCAATTCCAAGCGACTGTAAAGTGTTTTTAAATATCAAAAATAAACGTTTGAAGAGCAATAACATGGGCTGCGACACAGTACCAACCATTATGGAACAGAACGGCTGAATTTCAGATGGCACTGGCTGCCTCACATATTTTGCAACCTTGCCGATACAGTGAATTATGATGCCTAAATTTCTGCCACACGAGGAGCCCTAACTCTTATCAGTCTAATGGACCATGAAGTCAGAACTCCTCCACCTGCACAGCTTAAATGTTTTCACAGCTCCATTTCACCTGGCAAGAGCCGGCAGCTACCCGCCATCATTTTTACATCACACTTTCTCATCCTTCATCGGTTTCTCAATTTCACTCATTTCCCCTCACTAGTGGCACACTTTTACACCATTCAACTCGGAAAACTCCAGCTAATACTGAGCCAAAACATCCATCTCGGCGCCACAGAGATGCAGTTTTGCAGCGCCGATACTAAAAAAAGGGAAAAATATTGACTCAACGGGGTAGCAGCACGGGTGCCAAGAGTCTTTGTGATTGTGGAGCATGGGCACCCACACCAGTCTTCCCATAATCCCCGTCATTTCCACACTCCACATTCCTAGACAACAGCGTACCCGCGGGGCTGCGCTCAAGCCTCTCCGGGGCACATCACACCTAAAGAGATTAGGACACAGAGACGGAGACCTGGAGAATTCGGAAGGGTGTTCAGCTGGCACTATCAGAGCGGGCATCCTGCACCGTCCCTAAACACTGTGGAGAAGGGGCTGGCCATTTTTTTCAAAGGCCCTGTTCGCCAGACAGCAGCACAAGCAGCAGGGCCGCTCAGCGCTCCGATTGCTCGGCTCTCTCCTCATCTCGGCTCTCTCCTCATCTCGGCTCTCTCCTCATCTCGGCTCTCTCCTCATCTCGGCTCGCTCGTATCTGGCCGAGCTTTTCGTCCGCTTTCACTCCGCTGAATGCATTCATTCCCTTCTGCCAGAGCGCAGCAAACCTAACACGCGGAGCCTTCATGCCCTCAAGTCCCACATTTACAAGTTTGTAACCTTGCTATCACTTCGAAACACTGTTTGTAATTGTGCAGGGCATTCCCTTCATAAACTGCATTACAAGAATGTTGGGAAACACACCGGCCGACAACACGGGAAGGTGCTGAGTGAAACACATTCAGGCCTGCTGTTAAGCCTCGATACAGAAGAGTGCAAATTCAATTTATGCAAACACACGTAATATTGAATTAAAACAAACAAGCCAAATTATCTAGTGAGTCAATGTCAGGCCAGGTTGCTTCGTCATTACAATAATATCAATGAGCTATATTTGGATCGCACTTTTCTAAACTCGAGTTACAAAGTGCTTCACACAAAATAAGCCATTAAAAAAACAAAGCAACACAACACCCAACAACACAATGAGTGTATAAAACAACCATAAAACAAATTAAAACAGGGTGTAAAATAAATAGGGGAGGATCACTAAAATCAACTAAAAGCAGCAAAGGTTCCCCGATAAAAGCATGTTTTCAGAAGAGATTTAAAAGACGTCATCAACTCTGCCGACCTTTATGTCCTCAAAAATGCTTTGTCATTAATAAACAAATAAACAAACAAATAAAAGTGTCTTGTCTGAGGATGTCAGACAATCAGGTCAGCTAAACAGGAGGGAGGGAGGCTGCGAAGAGCCTTGAAAAGTCAACAGTAAAATCTTTACTTTTTAGTTAAAAGCCGACTTCTGCATAGTTTGAAGTCGACTGATGGATTTATGATCGAGGAGGTGAAGAGGCTAAATCGTGTGCAATCAGTCAGACAAATAATGTCGAACAATTTTAGTTTTTGTGGCATCTGTAAAGAAGAAAAGAAAAAATTGCATGAAAACCAAAATGTAGAAAAAAAAAAGGTCAAAATGTAACTTAATGAATGACAGATGTTTTGTTTCAGAGAAGGTGATTTAAATTAGATGCAAGTCAACAGCAAGACGACAGTAGTAATTACCATCATCATATAATATCTTTGCCACAATGCTTAACGAAGGATTCAAATTAATGTCGATAAACATTTGAAATAACACTCACTGGTTCTACATAGTGATGTTTAAATTCTGAACTATAAGCAAAGCAGGCAAATAAAACAAACTGCACAGAAGTCAATACAATATTACATTATAGATAGATAGATAGATAGATAGATAGATAGATAGATAGATAGATAGATAGATAGATTAATAGACAGACAGACAGACAGACAGACAGACAGACAGACAGACAGACAGACAGATAGATAGATAGATAGATAGATAGATAGATAGACAGACAGACAGACAGACAGACAGACAGACAGACAGACAGACAGACAGACAGACAGATAGATAGATAGATAGATAGATAGATAGATAGATAGATTAATAGACAGACAGACAGACAGACAGACAGACAGACAGATAGATAGATAGATAGATAGATAGATAGATAGATAGATAGATAGATAGATAGATAGATTAATAGACAGACAGACAGACAGATAGATAGATAGATAGATAGATAGATAGATAGATAGATAGATAGATAGATAGATAGATAGATAGATAGATAGATAGATAGATAGATAGATAGATAGATAGACTGGATGCAGCAGCAGCAGCTGAGTTCACAAGACGCCATTTGATTGGTTGAGCCGCAACACAACAAAGCCACGTGACCAAAATGAGCATTAGCCAGCATGCTAGTACCAACCCGAGTCTCCTCCCGGGACGGTCCTCTGCACACATGGCACATACAGAGCCACGACACAAGCCACGGTAGCGCCGGTCAGCATCCAGCTCGTCTTGTGCTCCGCAGACATTTTAATTCTGGAGGGAAAATGCTGATAACTTCCACCGGCGTCACTTAACGTAGCGTGATAGCTTTGGCTAGCGTCCGTACAGTTCGGGGAGTTGGGAACCGGAAATAAAGCTGTGAGTTAGCCCGTTATCTGGCAGCCGATGTTCGACTGAGATAAAAAATGACGTTAATATAACATCAAATTAAAAAACTGCGTTGTTGTTGTTGTTGTTTTTTGGCGCACGCGTGAGAGTGCGATGAATTGAGCCGTTTCTGTTCCGGGAAGTAGCAACTCTCGTCCACGCCGACGAGCTAAATCTCGCGATAGTACCAGACGCGCTCTTTTCAAAATGTCTAAAACGTTGTGATTTATTTTGTAGCTTTTCCTCGTAAATATTCACTCGCAGTGATTCAGGAATGTAAAGCTGATATTTGCTGGGGAAATAGCACAGAGGGAAATCTTTTAAACTTTTACCGTGTCTGTATGCCTGTTTGTGTTTTTTACAGAATATATTTTGTATAAATTTCAGAACTAATTATTAAAAAAAAAAATTGTATACCATCATGTCTTTTGTGGCAGTATTTTTCTCACTTGTTATCTTCTATTTCCTGATATGTGAAACCTGTGAGTAAGGAGAATGAATGTGTGAAGGCCCAAAATGGACTTAACCAGTACATAACCAGTAAAACGGGAGAACCTGCTCACTTCATTCACAGCTGCTCGATTGCTCCGATGTTGTTGTTGTTGTTGTTGTTGTGGATGTTTTCTCAGCGGACTGTGTTGTAGAGAAAAAAATAAATAAAAATCAGGTGAGTGATACTCAATGAGCTTCAACGGGGAGTGTCGGCATTGGTAAATCCGAACTCTCATCCAATTTGAAGCCCTAAAAAAAAAAGCTTCACGTTATACCGTCGCCCTATTAAATCTCCCTCCTGAATAAATGGTGGTATCGCTTCATTTAAACAGGGCGTACCGTCAGAGCTGCTGCTGTACCTGCCGCTGATACGCAATTAATTGGGCAGAAAAGCACTGGATTGTACCTGAAACAAGATACATGAACTCATAAATGTCTCACAAGTATCCATATTTCACAGGTCGAGGGGGTGACTGTAATAAAGAAATTGCCCTATTGAACTGATAATAATCCCGGCCCACCATAAATGAGTCTGATCCCTCAGTAAATTGAGCCCTTGGTGAGGTGGAGTGGTGTCAGCACCTAACCAACTCTCAGATGGCTCTCTAATCCTCCCTACCCTCTCACCACCACCCTCGCCGTCTAATCAGTCTTGAACACACACACATAACACTCACACCCATCTGACACACACACACACACACACACACCAAAGTACTCACCCTTCCTCACACTGGGGCTCAGCCATCTCTTCAGTGTGATGTCACTGCTAATCCAAGCTTGGTTATCCGCTGGGCTGCAGTGCTGGCAGAGGGATGTGGGGAGGAGATGGAGTGAATTTGGGGGGTGGAGGGGCGGGGGTGGATGGGGGGGGGGGTGTAATCAGGCACGTCATAAAGTCTTCTCTCTAAATACAACACTGCGCCCGGTCAAACTACAGCATATACACTAATGCTCACTGGAGTCCTAATATGGACACATAGTCCAGCTCTTGATAGGAAAGATAAAACACAGCTGCGAGCGTATTCATAGAGGCCTGCAGCTCCTATTCGAGGCGCACAGGAATCATTAGAGAGTCTGCTGGATTAAGCGCATCCTCCGAGCCCCCCACCCCCCGCCCCCCCCCCCTCCATCCCATGCATCCACAAAATGCAAGGCCTTTTTATTGACAGCTTGTCCAAAGAGAGGAATTACCCACATGGCTGAGGCCCTCGTTCCATATGGCACCAGGCTATTAACAAACATTAGTTGACTGTAATAGCAGCGGTATTAAATTCATTATCTTTTCAGATTGTATGTGAGGTGTGTGCATTTGTGTGTGTGTGTGTGTGTGTGTGTGTGTGTGTGTGTGTGTGTGTGTGTGTGTGTGTGTGTGTGTGTGTGTGTGTGTGTGTGTGTGTGTGGAGCGAGTGTGCCCGTACACACACTCAATGCGTGCCAGTGTGTGTGATTAGAGAGTTCTAATGTTCCAGCTCTGGGGATTTGTAGCATAAGATAAGAACGGGCATTAATGGTGAATTGTGACGGTCCAACGGAGCAAAACTGTTGTTTGAAATGTGCGTATGTTTCCTTTTTACACTAACAATCACCACACGTTGGCTCACATTTTTGTTGCTGATTTTTTTTTTTTTTTTTTTTTTTTTTTTTTTTAACTCGGCACGTTACAAATAAAAACCAGAACAGCCATGCATGAGGACACGGCTTACGAGACCACTGGGTGAAATTCTATCTATTTGATTTTGTATTTTCCTCAGTTACCGCATATCTGTTTTAATCTTACCTTAAGCATCCTTGAAATGAGGTGTAATCCAGTTAAGCCCCTTTTGAATCTGCTTCACAGCCATATAACACCCATTCTTCACCCCATAAACATCCTCTCTACCAAACAGTTGCACACTGACAGTGTCCACAAGCCAAAATATACATACTGAGACAGTGAAAGATTAAAACTCTGCAGCGTTTGCTCTCGCATAAGAGCAGCCATGTTTACTTGGCATTTCCTGGGTTATAAACAGTTAAAACACACCACATATTTTAGACACTGCATGGTGCAGCAGATAGAAGAGCTGGACTGATAGTAAACCATATCAGTATCAGTGTATATGTTACTCAAGATTTAATAGGAAATTACTGTACAAAACGTCAGACTGGGTTAAAGGTCATTTAGAAGCGGTGATCCGAAGCCTCTCCTCCGGCTCTCGGTGACCCTCACGGACCCTCCAGGCACAGGTCAGGTCTCCGTGGCCTTCGGTGTACTCTCACATTTTGTCCACCATAGAAAACGGACTTTTCCCCATAAAATATCTTGCTTTGTTTTGAATTAAAATATTGAATAAACTTTCAAATATCAGCCTTTAAAAAAAAAAAAAAACAGTTTCAGCCAGGCGGTAATAAACTGTGAAAATATTCATTTGGATTTGCACCGAGGAGGACACTACTAACAAATGCACAGGAAGTCCACCACTTCCTGTCACGCATCTCCATGACCCTCTTCTTTTACTCAGAAAATCACGGAGCAATATTGTGACTAAAAGTGAAAGCTGCAAGATAACAACAAGTGCTTGTATTAATATTCCAAACCTCAAATGTTAGGCCGATAGAAGGGAACAAAACAAGCCCATTTTCTATAAAATGTACATTTAGTGAGGCCTTGAACCAGAGAGTCTTCAGAGAGATTAATTCTCCTCTGTGATCCTGTTCTCATTACATCAAGCAGGGGACTCAAACACACATAATAACAGGGTGGACTGCTGTTCCTTTGTAACATGTGGCTACCTAAATGATCCTAAATAAGATAGATGACAAGGATAAAGCAAATTATAATCGGCATTCTGCACAATGGAGCATAATAGTCCGTAGAGAACAAGGGGACAACATACAGCGCTCCTGTTTCCATCGCCTGGAGCAGCACACCTAGTCGAGAGCAATTAAAATGAGAGGATTCAATTTTGTCAAACACCAGGAACCTCAGATAAATCTTGTATCTCATTTTCCAGCGGAGGACACTCCCTCACGTCGGCGCAATCGTGTTTGTTATAGTGTTTTTGAGGAACAGCTGGCTACTGACAGACTTGGAGAAACGGCCCCCTTCCCCAAAATCTTCCTAATCCCAATCATTTCAGTGTGAGACCCAGGGGTGAGAGAGACTGAGAGTCGGGTGAAACTGTGAATAAAAGATGGTCTCAGACTGAAAATTTAGACCGAGAGCAGTGGGGGATGGGGGGTGGGGGGAGGGTGGGGGCGAGACAGCACGTCTCTGCATGGTTTCCATGTGGGAGCAATCCACTTACTTGAACTGATAAAGATTTAATTAACACAAGACTCTGCAATTACTCCATAATTAAAGTAATTTTTCCTCTTGTTTGGATGAGTAGGGAAGACGCCACGTGTGCCTCTGTAAGAGCAAACGAGAGAAGAAGGGCGCGAGGTGCTCAAAGAGGAAAACTCTGCCCCACTTTCGGAGTTTAATGCTCAATTTTGCCAAACCTATTTTCCCCGCACATGTTCTAATAAAATATTTGTATCAGCTTCTCTTTAGCCTGTGTTTATTTGCCTTTTATTTGACAACTCATTTGTTATTCATTGAGAAAGTAATAAGCTGAGTAGGCTGAGTACAAAGTATCATCAAGAGCCACATGAAATAGTAAATAGGGCCTGATATAATCGTAATCCTCTTCAAACTGCACCGCGTACAGCTTTGAATTGTGTAGTGCTACAGAGCAGGCTGCAAGCTAAGGCACAAACACGCCAAAGAAAAGTGCATTGATTTGGTTCGGCATTTCAAATGGGATGAATGAAGAGTGACTGTCCTGTGTTTGGTGTTTGACCTTGGGCCCGGATGAAGAACGACGCACTCAGCTCACAGCAAAACATTGGTAGGTGACGAAGACAGTCTCCTTAAGAAATAGTGACTAACAACACAGGACAGAAATAGTGAGGAATTAACAGCAGCATCCAACATGTGCCACCGTGCTGTGGCAGCCCAATTTGCTGGGGAGAAAAAAAAAAACAGCTGCCAAGTTTACTATTAAAAACCCAGGGAGACAAATGTGTCCTGCGTTTGCTTCTGAGGGCTGTATGTGCAGTTACTTAATTTACACGAGGGGAAGAGCACTATCGCTTATTTACAGATGATGATCTGCATATAATTTGCCTCAGTTGCATGCCGGATAATTGAGGTAAATATCACAGCCTTCAACTTGCCAGCGAAGGTGTCCTGCTGATAGCTTGGCGCACAGCCTGCAGCCACCTGTGGCATTTCACATGTTAGGTCTCAGGGCAGACAGGACGCAAAGAAATACATAAAACTGAGGCTGAGCCCTCTGAATACAACCAGATGCTGGTATCTTCCGCTATGTGACAGCTGGGTGACAAACAGCTGTTGCTCCTTATGTTCCAACCTACATATTGCTTGCTGTTGTCAGGTAAGGATAAATAAACTTCAATCTAAAATATTTCATCTTTAAATTGTCTGAAGACTGCAGTCGTCCACGAGGAGTTAAAGGAGTAAACGCTACACCGGCAACGTTTTGAAGCCACTGCTCTGCAAACAATTCTTATTTCACTATTATCACTATGCAGGTAACACTTTCCTCTTCTTATGCTGATAATTTTGGAAAAGGCACATTGCATCATGAAGGGGCACTCTGTCATTTCCGTACATGGAGGTCAGATTACTCTTCAAGCGGAGTACAAAGCAGCCTGTCATAAAATGTTTTCTGTTATTCTGCAGTAAACGTTCTGAAGCAAAAAAAAAAAAAAAAAAATCCCAATGATGTCATCAGAGCTGGCGGATAGAGGGACTAAAAGTCTGAATATTTCCACGTCTATTGAATTGATTTGATTTTTTCTCAGTGTTTATGCAAGTGCAGTGCTAAATTACTGAAGTGCCCCTTTAACAGTTCATATCAACTTCATTTGGTGTATTAACTGACAAACCATACCTCTCAATACATCCCTTTTTTTCTACAAGCAAAGTTCCCGTGTGTCTCGTGCACCATTTTCCAGAACGGGCCTTGGGTTGGTCAGCCATAATGTTTGTTATTTAACCAAATAGGAACTTTTTAGTACAGCTGGTGCTGCTCAAAATATGACCCAATGAAATGAAGTTCTGTGCGTGTGAAAACTGACATCTGTTAGAAGCTAAATAGGATCAAAAAGGTGATGATAGCAGAACCGTGGTTTGGGTCAATTTATTATGAAGAGCAGCATCAGTGCTGCACGTGAACCTCACTTTCTCATCCAGGAAAGTGGTTCTAGAAAAAGAAAAAAGTATCCTTCCACTTTATTTGCATAACCCTGCCCTGCTTAAGGCAGGGGAGCCACCAAGTGATCTCAAAATTAGCATGCTGTCACCTTCAGTGTCTCTTCTGTCATTCAGAAAAACAGGCAAGTGTGCAGACATATGAACCCATTTCACATCTACTGCAGAAATGTTAATTAGAAAGCATGGCATCCCACAGCTCCATTCCTCTCCCAATGCCTAACTGACATGTTATGTATTTAAATCCCTTTCATGTGCCCTTATTATAGAAAAGATGAAGTCACATGCGAATGATGGAAAATGTCATCATCATCATCATCATCACCATCGTACAAGATTTTTACATGCAAATAAAAATAAAAGCAAAAATAAAGAAATGCACACAACTGTGCACATTTTTCGAGCGATGCGCCATGCCAGGATTTAAATAGGAAATAAAAGAATGTTATAATTAAATTGACTTCATAGGTAAAAGATTAATCAGTAAAAAACTTTAAATATATAGCCTACATGCATCTCTTCTGGTAGCCTAATTGCACATCCAGAGGCTTTTCAGTCATCTAAAGGCATGCCAATTCAATTTGTCTTGTTTCACTTATAGATGTGATGTATGTATACGGAGTCTTGTTCATAATAAACATCAAACTCTCATTTCTTTGCTCTGTGTTTTTAGCTATTGGATGCCGCAGGCTCAGTGGTTTGACGGGCAGAGTGCCAACAGCTCTATTGTTGAGGAAATAGTGCCCTCCGGTGGCTCCACGGGGAAACTACACCCTGAAAATACACAACAAGGCATGTTGTTACTCATGCAGTTCTTCTCTATGGGAAATATTAAGATGAGGCTGATAAGATAGAACATGAAATATGAATAAAACAGACTTCAAGAAAATTCTTTCCCTTATCTAAAAAAAAAAAAAAAAATAGAAAATACTCTGATAGACTTATCAAAACTCAGCCATTTTAGCAACCAAGATAGCAGGGAAATACTTATACAGAGGAATGATGATGAAACACATGTGTAACTGTGATTAAACATTACTGCTATGTTGGTTGTGTGCACACAGCTGAGACGTCTGTCTGGAGTTCAAAGGCAGGAGCTGAATAGAAACACGGCGCACAAATCAGTGGATCATTTTTAAAATGGCCTGGAGTCCCTGAACGTTACTCACAACTATGAAATATAACCTGACTGTCAGTCAGGAAGAGAGAGAGAGAGAACTCAGAGCATTTTTTAAAAATATTTTTATTCTTTGCAAAGGAGGCATTGGGAGCATCAGTGCGTTCTATGGCTTGTGTACAGAGTTCCTGTAGGAGACAAAATCATAGAACAAGCCCTTGGGTGAACTGCGGGCCCCACCCATGTTTACCGAGGAGGAATGTTTGAGGCAGCTACTCTGCAGCTGTTACAGAACACGGTCTGAAAGCAACGGCCACAGTGTTTGAGCTCCAAGTGTTGGGAGGGAATGCTACTCTACAGTATGTGGCTTGGTGCTCGACCTTGCGTGGCAGTCACATAAAATCTGCTAAAGTCAAGCGATTTCAGGGAATTGGGAGAGGAGCGTAGTAATGCAGCTGATTTTTGTTTTGTTTTGTTTTGTTTTGTTTTGGAAGAATGCTAAGTGTGTTTTCTCTGAGGAAGGAAGCAGAAAGCAAAAATACTCCAGCAGTCCACCACTTCTGTAGAAGTTCAGTGAAGTCTATAGGAGCCCTTTACTCCAGTAGGAGTTTTGCCCCTCAGCTCTCGTAGGGAGAAAAATGTTGAATGCCGTAACGGGAACGTTTCCCCTCGACGTCTCCGGATTTGAATGCTCACGTTTGTATTTGCTAAGCCAGTGTCAGAACGGATGCCTTTGACTGCACTCTACATATGGGCACAGTCTGGTGAAGCGAACATCGCAGAAGAATGCACAGATTCGTCCCAGATTCTTTAGTCTCAATTCATCTGCTACTTTGTCTTGGACAACTTGACTCATCCGCACACAATGGAACTTAACAAATTTGGCATGGAGAGCGATAATATCATTGTTCCCGTGAACAGCCTTGACTGTAATCCAGAGCTGTCAACATTCCACCACGGCAGCAGCAGTTTGGGTTTAGGATTGTTTACAGAAACACTTTGGATTGGAGAAAGAGTGGCCGCTAACATCTCGCATGTGGAGAGAAAAACAGCTCCTCCTTATATTTGGTATAATCTCTGGATGCTGCTGAGACTGTGCCCAGGTTTGACAGCGTACAAATCATTGGATCAGGCCCAGCGTGGGATAAAGCTAACAACAGTGCAGATTGAATACAGTGTGTGTGTGTGTGTGTGTGTGTGTGTGTGTGTGTGAGGGAGGGACACAGCCAGCGAGCGAGCGAGCGAGCAGGTGCGCGGTGGATGCGTACGGTCGTACAGGTTTACCTGCCAGCAGACCTTACCTTTACCAGCGCGGCCGCTGAGAAAGCGAGTCGTGCAGCTGCAGCGCCACCGGTGAGGCGAGTCGACGTGTTTCAGTACATTCATTGTCAAACCCTGCGACCTTGTTTTTAATTCCTGTGTTCTCTGTGGTAGCGTTTTTTGTTGTTGTTGTTTTGTTTTTTTGGGATGGTGGGCGAGATCATAGAAAGGGGATGGTGGGGTGGGGGTGGGGGGGTAAATGATGCAGGGCCATTCAAACGGCCCAAGGGCACCCACACGGTCCGGCCCACACGCATACACACAAGCACGCACGCACACACACACACACACACACACACACACACACACACACACACACACACACACACACACACACACACACACACTCCAACATTCTCACGCACACATTATATATGCAGGAGAAAAATATATTAACATTTGCATTACAAAACAGTACAAGGGCCTCAGTGTAGTAAAATACCTCTCGTGTCAGAATCCACGTTGGGTTATCGGTTCCTTATGTCCACTGTATGCAAAACTATCTCTCTCTTTACCATCAACAAAATATCTTTTCTCATCTATGAAAAATATCCCCATTGTTTCATGGGATTCGAGGCACTGGATTATATCTCTGTACACAAAAAAAAGTCTTCTTCACCCCCTCAAAGTTTGTTTTCGGCTACTGCAAGCCACCTCCGGAGAGCTACATGATTTGGATGCCATGAAGGGTGAAGGGCCAAGAGGCCAATGGGAAGCGTTTAACTAGTTCGCCATCAAACCCCACGTTTCTCCTGGCTTTTCTCTCAGCCAACAGTCCAGCTGTCTGGCTCTGTAAAAACTTTGTCTCAGGCCCGCCAGGAACTGAACTATACCCCATTCCTCCCCCCACCCCCCACCTTCCTACCCCAACAGACCCAACTACACCTGCTCACTGTTATTTGGTTCAGTCTTGATTCGTGCATAAAAGTCAGTTCAGTCCTTCTACGACCTTAATTTTACGGCCCTCCGATGGAAAACCCAGCAGGCGTTGTAGTTTCAACAGCTCGGTGCTGGCGCCTTGTTCAAAGCGGTTAAAATAGTATTTCATTCAGGAGGAGCTGGACTTTTGTGGTCCAGTGTGCTCCGCATGCCTGTCTCCCACAGCGGCCACGCAAACGGCCACAGAGCGCCCTGAACAATCCATAATGGCTCTCTGTTGTGCAGAATCCACAGTATATGAACAGAACTTGAAAAAGACTTACTCCTTTCCACGGCTGGCTTACACGAACAAAAGAAAGCACGAAATAATCGGAACAGTTTCACAGCATGTTGGCATTCCCGTCTAATCTCCGGTGGAGCAGGGCCCTCGGCTCAGTCCACCGGACCCTGGAAGATTAGCTTGGAACAGCCCTGAGTGAGGCTGAGCTGGGTGGCACAGAAGGGGCAGGCGGCGTGGAAGGCGTGGGTGCCGTGAGGCAGCGGGATCTCCGCCCAGTACTTCACGGACTTCTCCGAGCACACGTGTCCACACGGCACGAAGGCGTGCGTGGGTGCACCCGTGTCCACGTAGAAGGCCGGCTCACAGCCCAGCCACAGAGGAACGTAGGGCCCCACCACCCGGCACATGGGACACTCCCGCTGAGCGCCGTGCTCCTGCTCCGAGCGGTGGCCCCAGTTGTGGTAGCCGTGCACGTGACCGCACGCCAGGTAGACCCAAGGCTGCTTGTCCTCCAGGGAGGAGAGGGCGCGGCTGCGTTGCATGCTGGGGAAGGCGAGCGTGTTGAGACCTACGGGGCACTGGGGCCGCGCCGCATTGATCTCCTGCCTGAGAGCCTCCAGGTGCTTTTGGGTGGGGGTGTGAAAGAGGCCTTCGGCGGTGCGCCACAACAACGTGGCTCCACAGAGATCCACCAGGGAGCCGTCCTGCAGTATGTTGCTCTCATTCTCCACCTGGGGAGGGCGACGTAGCAGACACACCTTCAGTTTTGCTTACGATCATAACAACGCCATTTTCATTCGTGACTGAAACATCTGCTGTACGCGCTGCAATCGTGTCACAGTCACACCGCATGCTGTGTAGAGACAGTACATGTGCAGCTACTGACCAGTTTGCCCGGGGTCTGTGCTGAGCGCGTCTCCCTCAGCGTGTAAACATCCCCACAAACAGAGATCTCTCTCCACACGCCGGGCTTGGACTCTTCCGTGAAGCCGCCCCTCGGGTGCATCACCAGCACGCCATTGGTCGTGAGGCCGTCCATGTGACCGTCGGGGTTTTTCCATTTCGCAGCTTTCTCCTGTAGGCGACGGAGAGCAGAGACGATGACGCAAACCGACGTGTTACGTGGCATTCCACGCTTTACATAACGCTTCATAATACAAAAATAATTCCTTATCTGGTTTCAGTTTATGGCTCCGAGAACACTTAAAATTACACACACACACACACACACACACACACACACACACACACACACACACACACACACACACACACACACACACACACACACACACACACACACACACACACACACACACACACACACACAAATCCTAGATGTCACAAAGCAGCATAAGTGGAGATACTATATGACCACCACCGCGCAGTAACCAGTAATTACCCCGAGGAAGATGTTTTTGGAAGAGTCAAACCCGGCTGCGTAGATGCGAGCGGTGAAGGGCGGGTTGCGCTCGCAGACGACACGGCAGGCGAAGCGGGAGATGGTGCTCTGTGTGATCGGAGTCTCCTCGCCCTCCTGGCCTCCCGCTACCGTGTCGGTGACCACGAAGTCTATGGGACTCTCAGTGGAACGCCCGATCTACAAAAACAACACAGCCATTAATCGTTACGATGCTGCGTCGTTACGCAGGGTCTCGTGATCTCTGGTCGGCGTGTTGGGCCGGATGAAGAGAGCTTCTTCTCAGCTCCCTGCAGACTTCTGAAATCCGAGCTCTTCTGCATCCTGCTTGTTGAGCCTGTTGCCAGTTTGGTGCAATTTGACGTTCGGATGACGGCGCACAAAATCAAAATCATGTTGCTTTGTGTGTGTGTGTGTGTGGCAATAAATGCTGAGACATTATACATTTTACTATGTTTCTTTGCAGCGGTTTGTGCAGCTTTAATATATAGAAATGTTGACGCCCTGTTTTAAGTAGACCATAGACACTGAAAACACCCCTCAAGCTGAACAAACAGGGGCAAAAAAAAAAAAAAAAGCATTTCCCCTTTCATTTCCTCATTTTCTTCTCATCTCAAATCCCCCCCTGTTCTACTTTTGGGATGATTTTCCCTCCTCTGCTGCATCTGTGTTTCCAGCGTTGGTCAAAGACAAACGAACAGCACAGTACAGGACTGATTGTGAAGCACGTGCCTGCTTTGCTAACTTCCCTCTGGTCATCATCTCCTTGCTGTACATTCAGATTAATGCTACAGACGGAGCAGCTGACAGGGCACATGCCCGCCCTGGCAGAGTGCAGGGAAGACAGAGCTGCCAGTATCCTCATTAACTATAGAGCCAATTAGTCCAGTTGGTTAAACCATTCGTGAATCAACGGAGAATAAAATATTGCAAATATTTTGATGACCCCCTCATTATCCAGGCATTTTTCAAGCAAAAACTCTAAATATTCACTGGTTACGGCTTCTCAAGGCAGAGGTTGTGATAATTATCTTGATTATGTACCGTATCAAACTACATATCTTTGGGTTCACTCTACTTAGTAATACAGTAATCAAATGGTAAAGGACTCGACGGGTCAATCAAACGCCTTCGATGTATCGTAATGACGGCGTACAACCGTGTAGGTGAACTGGTGTTTACCTGAAACATGTCCGTGTCTTTATCATGGCAGTACTCCACCACCACCGTCTGGTTCCTGGAGAGTGTGTAGGAGATGCTGTGTTGACCTTTACAGTTCACAGCCTGAAATATGACAAACAACAAAATTCAGATATTTAGTTTGAAGTTGAAGTGTGAGCACATAACAACAGAGCAGTGTTTTTATCGCCTTGGTAACGTCAGGAGGCAACCTTTCATGTCTCGGTTGACATCTTTCACCGGATCTGAAAGTGAAAGAAGGTTCACAAACAGGAACTGCACTCAGAGATACTTTGTGCAATCATAGCATCGTTGGTGAGGTTAAATTAAAGACCAGGGCCAAAGCAAACCCACTATTAACAACACAGCACTCAGTTGACGAGTAATATCCTAAAGGTTCAACAACAACTACAGTGCTCGTTGGAAGGAAACATGTATTTGTCCTTATTTTTGCCCTGTTATTTACAATGAAAACATTTAACAGGCTTTTTAGTACACATTATTAGTGTCACATGAAAACCACAACTCGTGGCATAATAATTTCATTATGTTTCTTAAAACTGAAGATCTGAGGCAGGAACTTTTGGAGGAGGAACAGAGACGAGTGTGGAAAGTCACACTCCCATGACAGTGACCATAAAGTGCCCGCTGGCCTCAGTTAACACAAGCTCGCCTACCAGCTGAACTGCCTCAATCAGTGGAGGAGAGGAAGGGTGGGTTACAGCCCGGGCCCAGCCATCAACACTTCACCACATGCCACTATCATCCTGCTCTAATCTGCAAATTCCATTTCCCAAAACATCCCCCCGCCTCCCCCTTCCCTGCACACTCTTTGTCACGTGCGAGAGGGAAACAGGGAGACAGAAAGTGGGTCATCAGAGCTGCCACGCTCTGCTGTAACACCCGAGACAGACGGGGACAAATGTCATCATCGCATGTCGTCTTGTCTCGACTGTGCTGCTACATACAAATGCTGCTCCACCTGTTCAAACAGCCAAAGGAAGTTCACTCCAAACGGAAAGATAAGATTTTTAAAAGCACCACACACACACACACACACACACACACACACACACACACACACACACACACACACACCCCTCCACCTCCTGAAGTTGAAGGAGTCAGAATGAAAATGCTCTGAATAGGAGGTTGGCGGTGGCATCATGGGAGTTCCACATTATCCGTCATGAACGCCAGAGTGTGCTCAGACACGTGAGCGCTCCCTCGCAGCCGCGGAGCATTCTCAGTTCATCCGTATGCTGCACTGTGAGGGAGCAAGAGTGGGTTGGAGGGGAAAGAGGGGGGGCTGCCAGAGAAAAGAGGGAGATGGCTTGTTTTATTTTTTTTACTCCTTCTCACCGCCCTGTCTGTCTCCTAAGGAATGGCTATTTCTGACTGTGTGTACAGCTGGGAATAGAGGGTCAGCCTTAGCAACAACTTCCTCCCGAGTGCACCCTCCTGCTCCCAGGCCTGGTAACAGGGTGGCAGATAGGAACAGCGTTAAAGAAGGGGGAAGAGGTCACATTAGTTCCCATCACTGAAACAGCCTGCGACTAATTGTCTAAATTGCTGTGTTGTGCAAACAGCCACGTCAAATGCGACTTGATTTTTCAGTGCAAACTGTCTGAGAAAGTATTTGCAGTGTGGAGCAGCCCAGCAGGCAGCTGAGACTTACATGGAATAATGCACACTCTTTGCCATGAAAAGACTTCTGTCACGGAAAAAAAAAAAAAAAAAAAAAAAAAAAACTTTGAGCAGATAGCAGGAGTCAAGTTCCACAAGGTGACAGTAACCTGAACCAGAGGGCCTTCGGTCAGGGAGCTAAACGCTCCACAAATGTCAGAAATATCCGCCTCCAAGAGGTGCAGAGGTAAGCAGGTCTTCTTTTTGTTTGGCAGTCTTGCCTGGGAACCGAAAGGCAGGAATGCAAGAAGGCAAACGTGTTATACTGGAAGTAGCATTTTCCAGCAGACACTCCTGTGCAAAGAGACTCTTTGAGGCCCTGCTAGGAATCACAGAGATTGTACTGGAAATGTCAACATTAAAGTCTGCCAACAATAATGTAAAGTTTTTACGACACCTTCCACAAGCCACTGAAAAGCCAGAGTTTTGTTTTTCAAGATTTTTCCTCCCACTCCTTAGTTCAACAATATGAATGGAATTCAAATCAACTGCACAAAAAAAAATACAAAATCTAATCTTCCCATTTATATTGAAATGAAACACTCGTCTGCTGCTGCCTCAGTAATATATTTACATACTTTCATATTGTTTATTCCTAAAATACACATCACAAGACAAGCAGGCCGTTGTTCATTGCCACTGAAAGAGCGTCTGTTTATTAGATCGATAATTCCGCCTTTGTTGTGTACCTTGCTGGCCTGGGGCGTGTTGAGGATGTGCACAGTGCTTGGCTTAACACCGTTGGCTTTGGTCCTCCTGTATAGCGCAAATCTGCTTTTCCGTCTCCCCCGATCTCCATTGGGCAAAGAGCCATTGTACCTGTCGCAGAGGGGGGGTGGGGTGGAGAGAAAGGACAGCAAACACACAGTTAATTCTGTCTGTAGGAAAATGCAAACAGTTTTTTGTCGTGCGCAAAAAGATGTGTCTAATGAGATTTACCGGCAAAATTCTTGTAATCATATAACAAGTAAACGGGGAGAATTAGAAACATTCATGTGTTTTGAAAAGGAGCTTTGCCACGCATTACATCACTGGCAATCTAATGCACCCTATTAGTAAACTAAGCGTTACCTTGGATAATGTCTCTTATTGCATAATGCGCTGTGGTGCTGGTGATTTGGGAGAGCGTGCTCTGTGTAAACTGCAGCTGTTCTTTTTGCTCGGTGTCCCGGGCAGGAGCAGATTTTAAGATGCACGTCAGGTTTGCGAACACTTTGGAAGCGCACAGACGGGGCGGAGAACTCACTCCCAAGACCAAAACACTCCCTCTCGCAGCAGAATTGTATACACGGATACAGAAGGCTGTACAGTTTCACTTTCTAAGCCACAGCACGATCAGAAAAGCCTCCGAGAAGGTTTCTATTCTCCGTTTCCGAAATCACTTTCTTCCAGTCTGCTGGGAGGCACCTCGCCTGGTGAATGAAGAAGCCCCTTCCGGTAGGACTGGTCTTCTCTCCATCCACCAGCTGGTTCCTACAGCTGGGACACCCCATGCTCTCCTCCTATCCAACACACAGACCTTCTGTCACACACTCGCATGCAACCGCCGTGCGCTGAACGGGCACTTTGGCAAAACGGAACTATTTACATGAACAGCCACAAGTTTGCATGCCGATGCATTTGGAGGAAATGATTCTACCAACCTCTGCATACAAATCGGACATTTCTCCTCTTTGTTGCAACACAAAAGCCACGGAGTCTCCTTCTGCTGCTCCCTACCTCCCTCCCAAGCTAGTCCACCTGTCCCATGTCTCCACACGGCTGGTCAGGCATGGAAACACATGGTCCCAGTCAGCACAGTGCACAAAGCTGGCCTGTAGGACAAGCCACCCACAGAGAGCTCGAGAGGCCCTGGATTATTCTGTGGACAAACTAATACACACTAACAGAGAAGAGGAGGAAAATCATAAAATCATAGCTGAAACAAGTGTTTTAAAATGTTGAAATGAACCCCTAAAGTCTTTCGATTTTACTTTTAATGCTGATAATTGTCTAATAGTAGTTTTCTTTTACCTATTGCTTTAAAAATACATTCAGGAGAGAAAAAAAATGTGCTTCTATGGTGTGTCTATTAATCAGACATAATAAACAGATTCATCATGCATGTTATTTTAATTAAAAAAAGAAATCCATACGGGAGAGAAATAATGACGATCTCTCATTAATAAACATATTTCTGAAGCGAATTCAACAGTGAGCTTACTCCAGTTTCATCAGGCCTGTCCTAGAAACTCCCTCCACCTAAATAAAGACCGGCCGGGCCGACATATCGCTCCGATGCCAAATCAGGTGACGGAGCCGACTACCTGCGCCTGAATGTCTCACATAAAGCGCACAATCAGATGATATGGAGCTTAGCATCTTCACCATGATGAATCCTGACTGCGGAATATAACCCCAGCTCAGTAAGAAAGGCCACACATGCTTTCAATTATTCATCATTACATTGGAGGAACAATATTCTGTCATCCAGGAACTGCCACCGTCACATTTGCTAGGACAGGCTCTTTAAAGCTGCGCTCCAACTAATTGTGATCGCGTTCCCTTTTGACCTGTGCCAGACAGACAGCGGCTTTACCTTCCAATACTTAGAAGCAGGGATTAGAAGACTCTGGCGTATCACCTATCCTGCAGGGTTGCGGTAAAGAGCCAAGAGTGCCTCCTACCTCTTATGCAGGGAAAAAAAAAAAAAAAAGCTACTGTTCCCAGAATGAGGAAGGGATATGCTGAAGAGCTGTGACACTCGTTAGGATGACAGGGAGGCGAAGGGTGGACTTTAAGGGTCACAGAAGACGGCACGGAGGTCAGCTGACCCTTCAAAGTGAGACTACAGCCTACTAGTGCTTCTATCTAAACTGTACAAAAACATCAGTAGCACATCATAACGACGGGAACATGGTGAATTAAAAAGAGATTCAGGCAGTGACACCAAAAGGATGGCTGTTCTTCTTAAATGAATGGGATGTCTTAAAAAAAATTTTTTTAAAAAGGGCCTTACATTTCAACAAGCTGTGACAGTCCGTACCAAAGATGTCCCTAAGTTGATTTGTGCGCTTCCTTTACCAAGATTTTCTTTAGGATGAAATGTAGAGAGTTGGATCAATAGGCCTAGTCTCCCAGCCACAATGGACAGAGGAAGCAGAGGAGAGGCAAAGGCAGTCCTGATCAATCCATCCTTTCATTTCCAGGATACCCACGCAACCCTCCCTCCTTTCACTGACCAGCACCGAGCCAATCAGCCCCAGCAGAGATGGAGGTGGCGGGTGGGGGGGGCGAGGGGAGTGGGGGGGCAGCCATGCAAGTAATAAGAGCCACCACGGTCATGGCAACAAACCACTGAGGGAACTGCTGCTCAAACAAGCTTTGTTCCATGCTGTCAGCTATCTTGTCTACCATCGGTTTTATCAATGGGATGTGATGTCATGGCAGTGATTATACACCCGTCACATCTGATTTACGTATGTGTCTTCACGTCAGGAGAGAGAACAAAAGCATCAAACGTGCCACATGCTCAGCCTCGGGGTAATAAAGCAGTCAGCACTTTTCGTCCCTTACAATAAGCAGTATGACTGCGAGTGTACGGGTGGAGGGTGGAGGTGCAAAACCACTCTGCTCTGTGTGTAACCTTCATAACCAGCTCATTTCAACGGATGCTGTACAAACTACATCCACACAGCACTCATAAATATTAACTACGAGTTTTAATAGCCGGCCAAAGTCTGTCACTGACGACACGGCAGGTGTTTTCCATCATCTGTAGCAGCTGTTGTCGACGACACTTCAATATGAACATGATTGTTTCGACGGATAATCGTTTCTCTTGAACAAATCCTGACAGCAAAACGCAGCAGTGGTTTTGAAATAGTTTGGATATAAACAATGGAAAAAGTCACACCAGTTTTAGTCCATAACCAGATGAGACATGAATACTGATGCCACAATATTTGCTTGGTATTTTTTCATTGTTTAAAATTATGGAAAACAATTGGCAATTTGAAAGTTAAAAGTATCATTGGCAGAACAATAGAATCTATATTAAGAAGAATAAGTGTTGTTTTTCCAAGCAAAGCTTTTCTTAATTAAAAACAATAGCTTGAAATTAAATAGTCATGTGGTAAGAACTGTGAAAACACAAGAGAAGAAGACTGCCTTCATAAAGTCATCTAAAACCTGAAACGTTTTGATCAGGAACTATCAGATAGTTTAACAAGATATAATCACTCACTTGATCACAACTCTCGACTCTTGACAGTATACCAGAAACAAACAAAAAACAATGGGGAACTATTTTGATAATTAATATGAGCAATGATTTAAGTTATAAAACAGTCGTTGAGCTTCTCAGTTGTGAGGATTTTCTTCTTCTTTTGTATATTGTATTAAAATGGGTGAATTTTTGTTTGGAAAGATTTAGAAAATTGTAATGGGAATGTTTTAACCAATATGATTAATCAATAAAGAATAATTTGATACCTATCAGTGCCGTGGACATATTTTGTTTGTTTTACCAATAAGTATGACAGTTCTACACCAGCTCGACAAAATAATTACTGGCAAACGTTTATGCATCAATATTGTAACAATATTTCAACAAGTTTACTGATATAAACAAAGACGTACCGAGACACAAACAACAAAGATATTTCGAAGTGCTATTTACAGAAAAAGTATCTTAACTAAACAACCTATGAAAGAAAACTGCAGCCACATTAGAGCTGCAACAATTAGTTGAGTAATTGATTAGCTGACAGAAAATTAATCTCAGACCATTTTGATTATTGATGTACTGTTTGGCATAATGTTTAATAAAAAAAATAAAAATAAAAAAAAAAGTAAATAAATCTCTTTTTCCAGCTTCTTAAAGATGAATATCTTCTGGTTCCTTAAGTCACCATGATAACAAACTGAATATCTTTTTGTTGAGGACTGTTAGACCGCACCTGGGGGCTTTTCTCCATTTTCTTTCAATTTAAAGATTGAAGATTAAGATTGATTGAAGAGATCCATTCATCAAGAAAATAACTGACAAGATTAGTAAATGATGAAAATACTTATTAATGGCAGCCCTAATCCACAGAGAGTTTGGACCTGGCAGCTATAGGGCAACACAACAACATACAGTGAGATAACAGTGTCTTTAATCCCAGAGAATGTGTTATATAACATGATGTGAATAATGATGCATCATTACGGAGGACTTGACCCACATCCCCCACTGCTCAGCTGAGTGTCTTACCTGGTCATGAGTGAAGCTCCGGACGTCAACATTTGGAGTCGGAGCGAGAAAGTTGTGCGGATTTTAAACCACTCCGTGCAAACAATAGTCTGCAGGCCATGTTTTTGCTGCTTGCATTGCGCAGGACTACAAAAGTCTGACGTGTACCGATAGCGCTGAGAAAACAACACAAAAAAAAGAAAAAGGAAGCAGTCTCCTGGGGGAAGGGGAAGGGGGGAAGGGGAAGGGAAGGGGACCATCCCCACTTCCGAATTCCTGAAACCCCGTGAATCCAACTTTAAGGTGGGAAGGAGCTCCCTCGGTCATCGAGCTGCTGAGCACGAGATTCATTTCACAGCGTTTCCTAAAGTTGTCCTGCACGGAGCTGTTTGGTGGTCACCGGGGGGGGGGGCATCGCCATCAACTTCAAAACCTACACATTTCTGACTGCGCACGTGTCTATATTTGTGGAGTAACGTGAGCTCCCGAGTTTGTCAACTAGGCGCTTTCCCTGAATATATATATATATATTAACACGTCACATGTGTAAAAGTGGATTTTTTTTCTTTTTCTTTTACCTTACATGAAAATAAAACACAGTTATTTCACCTCTTGTTTTTATTTGTTTTTACTTGCAGTCCCGTTGGTAAGTTACCAAACTTAAAAGATGAACACTCGCTCTCCTGTTCACTTGAAAAAAAAAAAAGAAGATATTCAAAGATAAAAAAAAACAAAAAACAAACAACAACATAACAGCTGCTCAACTTACCCCAGGACCACCAGCTCCCCGTACTTCACCGGGTCTTTGGACGGGGCGCAGTGCTCCTCTTGGCTCGACGAAAACATGAGGCTTCCCTGGCTTCACTGAGGGGAAACGCTGGCTCTACAGTAATAACAACGCCTCCCAGAACTCCCTTCAAATACCGCGACGCGCTCTCATTTCGGGTCGTATACACCCAGCGGCCGTGTGCCCACCCGAAACCGCTTTCCTATAAATAAACTGGTCTCTAACTTCCTCGGCGTGACATCGCAAAAAAACGCGAACTTACTTGGCGGTTGAATCCGCTCTAACGCGCACACACAAAACAGCGAGGAGCAGGGCCGGAGCGTACCATTCGCTTGTTCTTTACTTTTGTGTAGGGGTGGTCCACTTACCTTCGCTGAACTTAATCCGGGATTTCTGGCAAAAACTTTTTGTCGTGAATAGTTATTTCAATGCATTTGGATAATCGCTTTAAAAATATTTTGCGTTTAATTTATCTCTGGAGAAATTGTGTCATGGAAGCGAGAGTGCAACCGTCCTTTTAGGAGCCCACCCCCCCCCTCTCCTCGGAAGATCCATGGATCGCACCTTCTGTTATGTAAACAAAGAGTACAATCTGGGAATTCTTAAAGGGATCATACTTTTTCTGATATGTTAGCAAAGTTTCCAGTTTAATACATCTTAACGAAAATAAGGGTTTGCTCATTTTTATTTTTATTTTTTTTTGGGATGTGCGAGCCTCCTCGCATGCACCTCTGCTGTTTCAGAGAAATGTCTCATTTTATAAATCTGAAAATGCATGAAGTTAAACAGGCGTGCTGAATATTGGGCAACACATGGTGAAAATAATCCTTCTGGTACATTTCCTGACTGAGATAACACGCAGAGAGTGAAAAGATGGTGAAATCAGATTTGCTTATTTTGCTGGTGACCCCCTGGGCTCTTTAAAGGGCTTTATTTGATTATGACTTTATTGCAGCTGGCTAATACATGTGATTGATTATACAACCTAATGACATCACTATTTATCTGCATGCCTGGAAGTTTTATTTTCACAATACTACGGCCCATTTTCATCATTTCATATTGTTGGCCAGCTGCCTATTTTCATCTTTCCTTCTGCTGGTTTCAGGCCCACGGGTATGTTTATTTCATTCTTTCGTATTTTATCAGTCACCTGGCTGTATGGCCATGTGAGAAGATGCAAATCAGTCTAATAATAACACCAAAGCCTGCTAATTTGCTTAAGTGCTTCTTCGGATACTGACTCACAGACACTAATAATGTAACCAAATGTCCACGTCTCATTTGAGGATATCAAGAACCTCTCGGCTCCCAGTATGCCACTTTCCAATATCCCACGTCCAGTTGTTCTCACGCCTTTCCGATGAATGTGCCACTTCTCCACTTTTGTCTGGAAGTCTCATCAACACTTTACTGCCTTCGTCTTGTTTTCACAAGAACCTGCATTGCTGGAGGTGCTCCCACTGCTTCAGGCCCCTTCGGCGGCAGTGTGGCCTCTTCAATTACGGCCTTCTGTTTGAACCGGTGTTCAGTTTCAAGGTGCAATAACACTTGACACAAAAACAAAAGGTAGTAGGGGGGGGTCACTGTGGTCCATGAAGATATTTGCCTCCCCACCCATATGTACTACAACTTACAACTACTACAGTACAATAAGATACAACATTGATGGATTTTCCACTTGTAAGCAATACATCTCAAATAGTTGCCATTTGTTGGTTCTGTTCATAGCTACGTATGCTTGTCCATTAATAGCACAGATGAGTGTACTTCAGCTTCTTCAGCAGTTGTGCCCAAGGATCAAGCTGCATTAGGCCCATAACTACAGGGCTCGGGGGCTGGCCTCGGCCGGCGCTGTGGGTATAATGAATGTTTACTGCTCTTTTGTGCCACTGTCTCTTTCCGCTTTGCTTTCATCCACTGGGCATTGTCTGTGTAAAAGAGCACCACAGTCTTTTCTACATCTGTCTGACTCACCCACCCGCACACAAACTCACACACAAACACACACACACACACACACACACACACACACAAGAGAGTTTAGGGGGGTGGGGATCAAAGGCTCTCTAGCACATACCACACTGATGGAGAGCAGATGCAGGGAGTGGGCTGCTCTGCTGAAGTTTTGCTGGCGTAGTGTGAGTGCAAGTCTATGTTTAGGAGGAGGAGTCAAATGTTGCCAGGCAAGAAGCGTTGCATAGCAGAGGCCGACTGCAGCAAGCTAGATTGCATAATTTAGGAATACAGAGTGTGAGCAATGATGACAAAGAAAACAAAATAAAGCCCCTATTAAGTTCCCCACTGCTCTTTGGCTTCACTCCTTAGACTCTCTGTCCAAGTGACGAGACGATGTGTCAACGTCTGACACGGTGTAACCTCACGCTGATTCATCACTGGGTTCTTCCACTTTAAAGTCTTTGCCATTTCCCAACAGAGGATGACTTGTCAAGCTTTCCCAAGAACTGTCAGCCACATCCGGTTGGATACCGTGGCAGAACTGTAGGAAAGTGCCCTCCTTTCTTAAATTTACTGTGTAGAAATCTACATACAATGAAATGGATTGGAAACAACTTGTGTATTTTACAGAGAAGAAACCAGGCCAGGCAACACAAGACTGTATATTAGCTACTTAGAAATGGATTCTGTACATATGGTGTAGTAGCCCGTGCGATTCACTTAACAAGCACATTGAAGATGTTGTGGCTCATGTTTCGTCGCGAGGTTTCCATGTAGGTAAAAGCCAGATCTCCAATCAGCTGACTGCAGCATGACAGTGTGGGAGAATGTGAGGAATGTGCTGATCCCATGTTGCTGGTGTTCCTGACCTGACCCCACAGCCAGCACAACAGTCCTGTTGTTTTTAAAAGCCTTTTAACATGCAAAAGATGAAAGTAAGAGCTTTTGTGCAGTTGAAGTCAAATGTAAGTTAGACCCAGTTACTCAGAACCTGGACGCATCCTTTCAATGGAAAAGATCATTGAAAATATTACAAATAAAAGTCACACCCGTAGCATCTCTGCATGTTTTAGTGTACATGTAGGTTGAGGGTTTACTTTCATGATTTCACTTTTAGTGTCAAGTGATTGACAACAGACTGATGTTTTTCCAACATGACAACCAGCGCAGGAGTCGTCCTTTGGAAACTTTGGATTATTTTCGCTACCAGTTGCCTTCTCACTTCCTGATGGGAAATATTTTGCAAGACCTCGTGCAGGTGTCCCGTTCTGAGGGATTATACAGCATGTTACCATCACAGGAAACTGGTCACACCCCAAATGTTCCAGAATTGAGGCTGCAGAGTGTCGAGCTTCTTTACCGTCATACAAAACATTTACCTAAAATAACACCGCTGCATGACAAACATGTTTATTGTGTACTGCCAAGCTGAATTTACCTGCCAGCAAAAGCTACATGAACAGAGGCTTTGTAGTTTCCCTCTCCACATTCGGGTTTTTCAAGGCTATGAATCAATTTGAGATTTCAACTAAGGTTGTGTGCTGCCCCACAGTGGTAAGGAGAAAGAAGTGCAGTGGAAGAAGAAGAAGAAGAAGAAGAAGAAGAAGAAGAAGAAGAAGAAGAAGAAGAAACGCAGGACAGACGCCGGACAGATTTATCAAGCATCCCTTTTATTAACATCACCCGTTACAAAAAGAACAAAATCTTCAGTGTTAATGAATTTAGCAACAATATAGCGAGTGCTGATTACAGATGATATGGGACGCTTATTCCTAGAGTAGTTGCAGTAGGATTAAAAACCTCTACACTGTTGACTTGGCCTTCTCCTTGCACAGCCAGGGTCACAGACTCCATATTCTCTTTGGAGCTGCAGTACAAACTTGACCACAATGTGTCCATGCATCTCCACAGTGACGGTCACGTAGTGACCCTTCTGATATGCTCTTCCGATCTCCCTTCTCCAACCTAGTACTGAGCCACGGTATGCATGGAGCTATGAATTCATGAATGCACGCTGATGCGCAGTGTTGTGATTTTTTTTTTTTTTTTTTTTTCTTTCTGGTCAGGCGGCAAACAGATCAACAACATGGTGTCTCAGCAGGACCTAACTGGTACATTTAACGATACATATCTTTTAAGTTAAGAAGAAAAGGACTGAAAACCCAAAGTTTGTTTAGTCAAGTTGGAAATTTGTATCACTGCCCTCGAGACAAATAACAACAAAAACTATTCGAAAAGATTTCATTGAAAAATACAGGCAATTTAAAACAGGAATGGTTGCCACATAGTTTAAATTATGCTGGATGTCATTTTTTAAGTTTAGAATAAAAATTAACTGGCGATGCTTCTAACGACAAAGAGGAATGTGCTGGGAGGGGAGTAGTGTGTGATTTGGTACAGTGCCTGGAGTGTCTGGACTTAACAGTAACCTCTCCCTGCTCCCTTGTGGCCAACAGTGACTCGGAGTTGTTTGCCAGTTCCTCAGCCAGAGTCAGTTGGAGGCTGCTTACAGTACAGGTGAGGTGGTGGAAGTTTGAGTGAGGGGGAGGGGGGCGGTGGCGTATGGTGTGATGTGGTAGTGATGACACCGAAGGTCAAAGGTGGTCTTTGTAGTGCAGTCAGGGAAGCTGCGCAGGGGTCGATCCTCCTCTCACTATACCTTGGGCAGATGTTTGTCAGCCTCCTGGAGGGAAAAACACGTGTTCAAACTCCACATTCAAATACACTGCTGAGAGGAAAGAAAAGACGAAGATACTGCAGTGTCATGGTATTGTGAGGAACAGGAACACAGTTACAGGCCTTACCCCTTCCTGTCCCTTGGTGAGTTGCCGGCTGACGGCTTGTAGCAGCTGCTGCAGCTCTCTGACCGTCTGATTCAGTCCTGCAGTCATTTTCTCCTTTCTGGCGATCTCCTCCTGACACAGACACAAAGATTGGTTTAAACATGATATTAAAGCACCAAAATGTAAAAGCTTTCTCCCATCCACAGAAAGAAATCCCGTTCGGACACCCAAACGGACTCTTACCCTCTGTGACGACATGCTGTTCTCAATCAGTTCTTCGCTGTTGTCTGCCACTTTAGAGAGCTCCCCCTGGATCAGATCAAGAGACTGCTGGGCCTGTGTGAAGGAACAAAATGTTCCTCCTGTTAGCAACGTGGCCTGAAGCTCAGGCTTCATCAGCAGTGTGATGAGGAACAAACTATCCCTCTTACCTTGTACAGATCACCAGCCACCGTTTGCCTCCCGTTCTCTTCCGCCTCCAGCTTGGACAGCGTCTCAGTGAGTTGGGTTTTCAGCTGCAATAAAAAACACACCCATCATCATGTTCTTTATCGTGTAATAGCTTCACAATGACAGTTCCTGTTCATAGTTTATTCATGCATAAAGAGCACAAAGAGTATTTATTCGAATCCTCCTACCAACACTGCCTACAAAGTAAAAGAGTCGTAACATTTGCAGAGTTTCCGTTTGTCTTCCTTAAAAAATGTTCAAACAAAAATAGCACCGTGCCGGTGTGGGCATGTTGTTACAGGTGCAGGATGACAGGATGAGTCACGATCCAGGAAGTCTAGTTTGAGTAATACATTCATTTTTTTTATGACTTGTCATAAAGCAGCACGGTGTACTTTGAAACAGGATTTCACAAGACTGGAAAGTTACACTGCAGCGGCCATTTCTTTTCATGTCTCCAGGGCTGCCAGATAAACTCACTGATGGTTTTATTCACCTGACGAAGTAACAGAGGGAACATCCACTCGTTCGCCAGTACACTGTCACTGGACACCGTAGGGAAGTGTTGACTACAAACACTTAATCATGTGTGGTTTTTTTTTTGGTGACATCCTCCTTTATATTATTAGAAGCCTTCATTTGTGATAGCGCTGCTGTGTAAATCTACTGAAATCTGATTCAAATCTCAAACGCCATGAATGCAAGACAAAGACTGAGACAAAAACAGACTGATGAAGCTCGTTTGGAGGCTGAAGAGTGAATCACAGTTAAAGAATTAGAGCAGCGATGGACAACATTGGCGTTTTTCTGGCCTTTTGCGGAGAGAGCAAAGCCGAATAATAAGCCATTTGTTAGATGTGAAAATGGTGATGGAAGTGAAAATGTAGAAGAGGATGCATTAGTCTTGTCAGTATTACAGAGTGTGAAGGTGAGTCACCATTCACAATCTGTGATGTTTGCTGAAGTCACATGCAGGTGACTCCGAGTTCCCAGAGGTTATGAATGACGACCTGCAGTTTTGCAGCAGATGGAGAGTCGCGTCCAGTGGAAGTCAGTGTGGAGCCAACGCTCAGTGCGACAAGGGATAGACTTTAAACAACAAAAAAAGCAGCTCTAGCTAGAGGGTGAGCCACACTTACCAAAGTCAGCTCCATATTCTGTCTGATAGCCTCTACATATGAGCCATCAAGCCTGGTCTGCAATTCAGTCAACAGATCTTTGAGCTGAAATTAAGTTTGAGATGATCTGTTTAATGGGCGTCTGTGGGAGGTGATCCAGGACAGCACTACCAGCACACAGTCTACGTGATCAGGCCCACGAAGCAGCGACAAAAAAAAAACTGAAGGCTTCTCAGATTCATCTGAGCCGTGCGGTGGTAAATGAAGGATTCCTGTTGTGCATGATGGAGAGTGGTGTCGCTGCGTTGTTGCGGGAGCTGCTTATGTGAAAGATGTGTGCTATTTAATGTGTGTGTTGTGAATATCGTATGAAGGATGTTTAAAAAAAAAAAAAAAAAAAACCCAGAAAAAAAACATATGAACACAAAACAGAGAGGAGTTTGAGCACTACGACACGGCTGAGGATGGAGGAGAAGATGTCCAGTCTGGGCTCACCTCTCGGACTTCTGTCACGTAGGTTGCACTCTCGCGCTCCGCTTTCTCCAACTCGGACTCCAAGTGCTGCTTTTCTCGTCTCAGCTGCAGAACACAACAGAAGCGCAGACACACAAAATGACAACAGGTCTGACAAGGATTTAACAGCGAGCGTACATTTGATAAGTGTCTTTGAAAAGCAGACTGACGTTGTCCAACTCGGCTCCGTCACTTCGTCTCTCGACCTCTTGCTCCAGAGCTGTGACTTTCTGGTTCATCTGAAGTGAAACGAAAACGAAGATTGACGTCACGATAGTGAGCACACGGCGTGATCATCTATCACCGCCCTGCTTTGGTAGTCAGTAGTTTCCTGCTGAACCTGAATACCCACCTCTTTGAGCTCCCCTTGCGATTGCTCCAGCTTCACCCTCCAGCGAGATTCCTCCTGCTCCACGCTGTTCTGGAGGCGCTGCAGGATGCCCTCCTGTGAATACAGCAAGCGGGACGGCTCAGTTCAGAAGCGAGACCAGCGAGCAGCCGCCACCGAAACTCAAAAAAACCTTCTCTCACCGTCTCTGCCAAAACCTTCTTGTACGTCTCACAGTCTTTCTGTAGAATCCTCTGGGTTTCCTCGGCTTCTTTCAACTTCGCAGCCAGCCCCTACCGTGAGGATACTATTTATTGATGCTCTCACTTAAAAAAAAAAAAGGAGCGATGTTCAACTTCACGTGTCTACTATTCTATTTACCTCAGAGTCCACGGATGCTGTGCTGGATTGTGCAGCTGAGCTCTGCGCTGCTGCACTCTCAAATCTGTGTAGCCACTCCTGCTGGTTCTAAGTGGACAGTTACGGTGAAAAGTGAAGTCACACATCACAATGGGAAGATGTTTCAAAAACAATTAACATGGAGGTAAAAAAAAATAAAATACAAAAAACCCAGTGTGACCCATACCTGCTCAGAGGGCAGAGGCACGTGGGGCAGAAGTCTGTGCAGGACATCTCGGCACTCAGCCTGAGACATTGCCAGCACCGTCTGGTTCTCCTGCGAGGTAATGGGAGGGGGGCAACGTGTAAAAGGAACAAAAGGAAAGAGAAAATTGAGACCTGACTGTTCACATAGTTCAGACACTTCGATGAAAAGGTCCAGTGGTCATCTAGACAGATATGACCACAACCTTTCTCTTACTCGCCTCCTGTTTTACACCAGTCGGCAGTTCATTCATCAGGCTGCTCCAATCAAAAGGCGCAGGAATCATTCATTTAGCATCTTGTATTATCACTTCAGGGCATTAGGATAAATGCTGCCTCACTCCCACTTCCATTTACTCTGAGAAAACATCAGCAGCTTTCAACAGACCACACCTACACCAAGTGTCAGCAATCTCAGATTCAGAGCATCTCACGTACTTCAGTCTTCCTGCAACCACAAATACATCAATCTGCTTTCAGGAAATTATAAGTACCTTGAAACTCTTCAATAAATTAAATAAAAAGGTAGCTATCAGTCCTCTAACAATAATCCAGCATCATGCACTGTCACTCCGAGGCCTGAAGGGAGAATGTATGCCAAACACTAGCCAGCTGGCACTCTAACCACTGTTCACATTAACACACTGTCACATGGGAGCTTTGAGACAAGTGTGCAGATGAATAGAAGAGACCAGCATGCACTGACAGTACACAACAGCTGCCAACGAACTCCCTGGATCAGCTCTGAGAAGGTGCTTTCTACTGTACTCAAATGGCAGAGGAGCAGCTGCTGCCAGACGGTTCAGCATGTACCATTACCTTATGTGAGGGGGTGGGCAAAAATATACACACAAACACACACACGTTGCTGTAACTTAATAGAGCAGCTATCTGATAACCAGCTCCATGTCTACGCAACTGCAACAGACCTGCAACTGCATGAACTGCACACAAGATTTTGCTTTACGTTTGGTTGCATTTGTTTGTTCCTGATGGAGAACAAACATGTTTCCATTGTGAGTACAGAGCATTAAGAAACATGACAGCACTGTTGCATCATCACAACCGTTAAATGAGCATACTTCATTAAAATTAAAAAGAAAGAATAAAATTTTAATAAATTAAACAGATTATCTTTGATTAACGGGTGATATTGACGGTATGATGTCACAAAGCAGAATGGAGAGGGAGGAAAAAAAAAAAACCAAAAAACCATGCCATGCCACATGACAAAGACAGGAAGCTGCAAAAATGATTACCATGAATCTCCATCTAATGATATCTAGTGAATTTCTATGTCACTGCACACTCATTTCCAAGCACCAGCCCGAGCTGTGGGCGAGAAGAGATCTTTTATAGTTCAGAACTTATAGAAAAAAAAACAAGTACACATTTACACTAAATAAACCGATATTTGTTTAAATAATAAAGTCTGAGATGCCCCATGGGGGGCGGGGGGGTAGCATAGTTCAACAAGCTCAGCACACAGCCAATTCAAATCTTCAGGCCAAACAATATAAGGGAGGAGTGGAAGTAAGGTAAATGAGTATGCAGCGCTGTTATGGTTGATGGTGGAAAATAAATCTCATTGAAACAATTATGGCAAGACAGCATTTTGAGGTGGGGGAATGCATCAGATTGGAACTAGAGTGAAGCAGATTGAGGTGAGGGGGGGGGTCGAACCTTGACAGCTTTGCTGAGTTTCCCTTGAAGCATGGACTCGGTGGCTGACAGAGCTTCCATTGCACTCCAGTTTTTCTCCCGAAGCTCCTGTTTTGGTCAGTTCCAGAGAAGATACTACGTTCAGTTCAGCCTCACGGAAAATGCATTCAGTGGCCCTCAAATACACACTGGTAGAGTCACAGAGCAAACCGAACGCATTTCTCAGTTTAAAAATGACTACACTCTGCTTTTCACCCATGCTCCATCTGCTAAAAATAAGTAGGAGAGAAATAGTCTCAAGAGCCCCGGGCTCACACCACATGTGGGTAAAAGCAACATGCACAGTATGCAAGATATGTATAGCAACAATATTCTGAGAACAAATGTAATTTATAAAGTCTAAAAATAGAGAGTAGATAGTTATAAAAACACAAATGCGCTTATATGATTCTCAAAACAAATATACCTTCCTCAAAAATAAAAGATAGGCAAGTTTCTAATGCTCTGAATCACCCACAAGCACAAACAAGCTTGCTGTAACAGTCATGGCCAACGGCGAGCACCACAAGAGTAGGCTGGGAGGCCTCTTATGCAATACTCAGCTTAGGCAATCCAAATCAAAACAGACATTGGTACTGCGATATAATCATGCCACAATACACAATCTTAGCTTAAGAAAGCTTTCTATTCGGTTTCCAACGATTCAGTTTAAAAAAAGAACAAAAAGCGAGACAAAGTGGCAGTGGATAACGGGGAGTATGGATACATGCAGTGTGCAACTCTTCGCGGGGGAGGGGGTAGGGGTGTTTTGCGGTAGCACACAACGGGCCTCGACTCAAAAGGACTCGACTAGAGCTGCCAGTGGTGTTATTAGTTCAGGTCATCGCTGTGGGAAACCTACGTTGTTTTTCTTCCTGTGAAGCTCCAGGGAGTCCCTCAGCTCATCCAGCTCACCCTGCAGACTGGAGACCAGGCTCTCCTTCGCCGACATCCTGTCGCGACAGCAGCATAACCATCTCATTATGAACAGCATCAGACGTCACGTACAGAAAATGAAAACATGCGCTGGAAGAACGCTATATGTTATAGCATGGGACGTTACTCACGCTGTAAGAAACTCTGGGCTTGGCACTGCTGTGTGGGACTGCTGTATGAGCAGGAGAGAAGCAGTTAAAACTTGGCCTGAATGTCTTATATGACACTCAAAAGACAAATAAAATAACTAGAACATAAACTCCAATTGTCGAAAAGCTTCACAAATCTCTGGTCAAAATATCTGCTGGAAAAAAAGGGTTTGTCTCTTCCTCTTGTTTGCATTGTGGCTCTGGAAGTCTCTTGTCAAGCAGGCTCACCTGTTGATGTACCTGCTCTATCTTCTCCATCAGCTCCTTTGTCCGTGCCTCCAGCTCAGCCTGCAGCGTCTGGATCTCCTGCTCCTTTGCCGCCAGCCTGCGGGTCACGTGTGCTGCTCAATAGTCTGATCTTAAATCAGAGTGCTGGAGAGCTACGTGGTGAAGTGTTGTGTTAACTCACTGAGCCTGCACTTCTTGGAGCTGGCTAGCAGAACTGGTCAGCTCCTCTGATGTCTCCTTCTGTCTCAGCTGCTCCGTCTCTGCCTGCAGGGCAGCCAACTGCTGCTCCAAAGCCTGGGAGACAAAAAAACCCTGCTTCAAAACAAAGCTGGAAGAAGGAAAACACCATGCACATGATCTGAGGAACAACATTTGTGGTCCCTTTCTTTGATACAGAAAAGTCCACACCTCAACTGTCTTCTCTCTGGCAGAGCAGCTGTCTTGTGCTGCCTGGAGACTCTCCTCCATTGATTTCAGCTTCACATCCTTCTCTTGGATCCTGTAAAGCAGTGAAACAGGTTTTTGTTTTGTTTTTCTACACAGGACGTCTTGGAGCTGCACAAAATGTGCTGATATTTACACCGACAGGAAAACAATATCCACAACAAGAGGACATTTAACAATAGAAAGCCTCTCATGCCAGTGGAAACCAGATGTTGTAAAAATTACTACCAGGGGTGCGTCTCGGGAATGTCAGGAGGAATTAGCTTTGATGTCTGTAGTAGCCTTTCGTTTCATGTTTTATAATTATGACGTCTTCATATCTTCATCTAGGCTTTTGTGCTTCTGCATTATTACAATTCATAAAATCTAATTTGATTGATCTTACTTGCTCTGGAGCTCTTCCATGATCAACTCTGATGTTGCCTTTGATCAGGAGAAAAATAAAAATAAAAATGTAAACAAACCTATACAGAAGAGAAATCATAAAACCTCTAGAAATCATTTTTAAATGGTGATTTTAGAACTCACCTGTTCTGCTGTCTTTCTCTTAAAACATTCGATTTCTTGTTTTAGTGCATCATTCTCTTCTCTTTCAGCCTGCAAAGTGGAAAAACAATTACTTAAAAAGTTTTTGCCAACTACAGATTGTGATTACGAAGCAGGCAGTGAAATGTAGAGTCAATTAAAGGCTGCTGATGTCAGTCACAGTTAGGAATGTGTGTGAGGCAGTTTGAGGATTTGCTACGCTTAGTTGTCTCTTTCTAAACCAGAGAAAACAAGACACCTTGAGCTCTTCCTCCTTGTTGGCCACCTCGATCAGCCCTTTCTCCAACAGGCCCTCCACAGTTTTCATGTTCTCCTCCTTCTCCCGGACACTGTGGAGAGGAAGCAGAGTTACACTTAGGTGTTAACTATGGATTATTATTTTTACCAGAATAACAAGTCCAACCAGCTGATGTATTTATTACATGTTCTCGTTTTTATACACTTACCTCTTCTGGAACTGGTCCAGAGCCAGCTGGGATGCAGTCTGCATGGGGAGAGTCACAGGCAGGTAGAGGGTGTGTCAAGCAGAAACATTTTAAAAACGTTTTACTTGTAAAAATAGTCACAGTACAAAGCTGACCTGATCAGAAATCTGTGCCTGCAGATTCTGAATCTCTGTCTTCAGTGACATGTTGTCATTGTGCAAGGCCTGCAGAGGAAAACACAAGAGGAGACACTTTCAGGATCTGACCGTCTGTGCCAGCATTTTAAAAAACCAAACACACAGCACTTTCATTTCTGTCTCAGGTTTATAAAGCTATGCAGAATCTGAAGCCCCAATCTCTGCAAATGCGAACATGCCTTCTTTTTGATGTACATAGTCTTCATTCCACACTCCCCTCTCAACACAACAACAAATTCCTGCCGACTAATGAACCGATGCAATGTTAGTATAAGAAGCTGGAGATGGAGCGCTCCCCTCTGACTGTACCTGCATGTTAGTTTCTCGACTGGCCCCACTGCTCCGCTCTGCATTTAGAGAATCCTCGAGACTCTTCCGCTGCAACTCCTTTTCAGACAGACTGAGAAGAACAGCAGGAAGATATAAGAGAACATGAATAAAAAGAGCTCTATGGCATCACTTCATGCAATCACGATGTCTGTAAAAGTCTTACTTACAGCTTTTGTAGCTCCTCAATGTGGGAGACGCGCGTGGCCTAAATGGGAAATTGAGAAATCTCATTAGCCTACATACACACACACACACACACACACACACACACACACACACACACACACACACACACACACACACACACACACACACACACACACACACACACACACACACACACACACACACACACACACACACACACACAGAGAGCTATGTAGGTATGCATCTTATAATCAAGCCAAGTTGACCCATTTACCTGTGTAGAGATCTGAGCCTGCAGGTTCTCATTCTGGACTTGCAACGTCTCTCCCTGGACCTGAAGACCTTTGTTTTCATTCAGAAGCTCCTGTTACAAGAGATTGCATTCGTGGGCATTAGGAATGTGTTGTTGCTTTTATTTTTTAGAAAGAAAGTCACTCTGATTCAGCACAGAGGGAGGCATTTTAAAAAGCAATCAATACTACAATGTGATTCATTTTTATCTCTCAATTCAGTCCACATCAATTCTGGTGCCGTGCCATATAATTACAGCCAGCAGCTCCATTTCTATTCCTATAGGTTTGCCTCTGCTTGAAAGATCTACAACAAAATACTTATATTGTGTGTGTGTGTGTGTGTGTGTGTGTGTGTGTGTGTGTGTGTGTGTGTGTGTGTGTGTGTGTGTTGCTGCAGTGCATCACCTGAACCCGGACTTGCAGTGAGTCATCCGGCATGCTGTGCTGGGACATCTCCAAGAGCTCCATCACTCTCTGCTCCAGCCGCTCCTTGGAGACCATGGCTTCATTCAGGCTGCCGTGTAGAGTCTGGATCTCCTTGTTCTTGTTGTTCATCTCCGTCTCCACCGTCAGCAGCTGGCTGTGGAGCTCTGCAACCACACACGCACACATTCACCTGCTAAATGTAGCCTGATGAGTCACTTTAATTTGGTAGGATTTAACGTGTTTTTTGGGGGGGTGATGTAATGTTTTATCACCTTGCTTAGAGGTCTGAAGTTTCTCTCTTTCAGCGTTGACATTGTGGAGGAATTTTTGCAGTTCTTCCCAGTTTCGTTTGGCATCCTGCAGTTGGGCCTGAAGGGGTGGGGGGGACGACATGTAACTCTGTGAGCACCTTTCTCCCACACGAGTAACCAAGTGTGTATAAAATATGAACAATGGTGTTTTGAACAAGAATTAAAACCTTCAATTTGGAGAAAAAAGATTTCTATTAAGTCCAAGAAAATTTCTACAAGTTTATGATGTCGCTTTTCTAAAGAAAAAAATAAATAAAGCACAGCTCTGGGTCTGTTTTACTAAATTAATAAAAAAGCTTAAATTACAAACCATGGTGTGGACTTTTTTTTTTATTAGATTTTTCTAGACTTTTAAAACTTGAAATTGCTCTGAAGTTCTGGCCAAGACTTGTCTCTGTCAAGCAACTTAAATTTCCATCATATGATTGTGGTCCATGAAAAGACAGGAAAGGCTGATCTGAGTGTATAGCAGGAAAAGTGTTGTTTATACACATCACAAAGCCTCAAACATTCCAGCTCACAAAGCCAACAAAACCTTCCCAGCTCAGGTTCTGTTTCCCACAACCCTCCCCAGGACTTCCACTACAACCTCCTCCCATTTCCCTGCTAATGCTGCCACACCCACTAACCATATTTGAAGCTGTGCGGCATGCTCAGGTTTTGTACAACTCAGTTCATTTTGTTTTGGCTCTGCTGGGGAAACTGAAACAAAAGTAAAAAATAAACCCCACAATGTGCATCTGGATTAGCGTACCTCCAGCTGGGACACGTTCTGCTTGTAGCTGACCTCCAGCGACTTCCTCTGGTGCTCCTCCTGCTGCAGCTTGCTGTTGTTGTCTGCCAACTCTTTCATCAGGCCGGCATACTCAGAGCGCAGCTTGTTCAGCTCTGCTGAATTCCTATTGAGCACACGCATATTATATGAAAATGGTTAGTGGGGTGTTACTGTGAAGAAACAAACTACAAATAGCCTGCACAAGGCATTTCACACGGTGTAAAGGAGGACAAATTCAAGCTACACAGGCAAAGAGCTGAAATTCTGAAACGAATTGGATCACTATGAATGTTTCATAAGGAGCATGAGACACGTATGGAGCTCTAGAGAGCATGACCGACAGTGTAACACTGACTTGTTCTCCATCTGGTTGGTGGCGGAGCTGACAGCGTCCCTCAGGATCCCGTTCTCCTGCTGCAGGCGAGTGATCTGGCTTTCCAGCTGCTCCCTCACCTGCTGAAACTGCACACAAACAATGGGATTCAGTCTTCGTCATCTCTGCATGGAGCCTTGAGAACAACGGCAGGTTTGGTTTCTTTCCCACAGTATTGACTGAAATTAGTGACATTGTGTTATCCAATATAACGGAACTAGTACTAACTGTACTGGATAATAAGTCAAATCCAAGCCTTCACCTTTATCTGCATGGTCTGGAGGTCCTGATAGCTGCCCTGTGCTTTGGCCTGCATGCCCCCCAGTTCTTTCTCCATGGCTGTGCGCTGCTCTCTCAACACAGACTCCACCCGGCCTGTCTTTTGCTTCTCAACCTGAAGCTCCTAAAGCACAGAAGTAAAAGGGAGTATGAAGCTCTTCACTGAAACCAACAGAATTATTCCAGCAGTGCAACAATTAAATCGTGAATAAATAAAAATGTTTGTGTTTCATTATACAGAATAATGGATTCTCGACCTGACTGAGCTGTTTCACTTTGTCTTTGGCGATGGATGCCTCCTCCTGCAGCGTGGTAAGAAGCTTCTCTCGTTCCTGAGCAGCTGGGTCGGGCCGAGCCACAGACTGCAGGTGAGAGACAAGACATTTCAAAAAGCAGGCACTGGAAGTTCAACAACAAACATTATATCTCTTGCCAAATGCAAACAGTGTGAAATGCCATTAGTCACAACACATAATGCATCACTTATTCATCTCTCACTTTGTGCCAGGCATCCAAGGCGTTCGGGCTCTTCTCTCGGAGGAGAGCGATCACGCTGACAGCCTCTGCCTCGGACAGAGCCAGGCTGGACAGACCAGAGAGCAGCTCCTTCAGCTTCACCTCGGTGTTCTCTGTCAAATCACACAAGGGAGGAGATACAGTTTAGCAGGGTGTTACATGGCTGGACAAGAAGAAAACCCAGATTCTAACCCTTGCTTTTACCGCTTACCTTTATCGGTCTCATTCTTCTGTTTCTTGCCAGACCCTTTGGTTTGTACATCATCGTTATGTGCAGACTGGTGGTTGGCAGAAGCTGCTGAATCTGCCAAAATGTGGGTTTCATCAACTGGATTTGAGAAAGAAGAAAAAAAAAGTTTAGTAGAGATGAAGTTCAAACGTTTATCTGGAGAGTTTCAAGAATGTGAGATCACTTCATTATGATTACCATGCTCGGTCTTCTGCTTCTTGGCAGAGTTCTTCTTTTTGCCTCCGGTGGCACTCGGAGTTGCACCATCCAGAACTTTGGTTTCAGCCATAATAGGAGCTTCCTTCTTGACTGGTGCTGGGGCCTGCTCTGCTTTCACCTCGGCCTGCTGATCATCCACTAGAAAAAGGACGAGTGAGGGGAGAATTCTGTCAGTCTCAGCCAGTCTCCCTTAAGACTGATAAAAAGAGAAAATTCACTTATCATTAAAAGGTACAGGGATAAGTCTCTAAACCCGAGAAAACAGCCAGTGCAGCTCATTTTTACTTTCCCATCTTTCAGTAATTCTTACTGTCATTTGCTCTCTCCAAAAGATACACAGCAACACACCCACTTTAAACTTTACTATCGATTACTGACCGGGCTCCACTTTTTGTTTCTTCTTCTCCTTCTTCTTCCCAGAGGCTTGGGGAGGTGTCTGAGCCTGAACAGGAGCTTGAGCAACTTGGACCTGAACCTCGAGTCGTGGAGAGGGTGGACTGGACTGTTTGCTCGCAGCCAGAGGTGCATCTGTCTTGCGGCTGACAGGTTTGGAGCCGTTGACTTCTGGCTCCCCAGAAGGAGCAGCAGCAGCAGCAGCAGCAGTGGCGGCGGCGGCAGCAGCAGCCTTGGCAGCTTTTTTCTCCTTCTTCTTTCTCTCCCTCAGACCAGCAGGAGCCTCTGGTGACACCGAAGCAGGCACATAGGGAGTAGGTGTTGGTGGAGCAGGGTCTGGAGTAGCCACCGGAGCAGGTTCCTCCTCTGCCTCCGGGGTGGAGCTGTTGGCGCCGTTGGCCACATCGAAATCCCGCAGATCCTCTTCCGACTCTCCTCCTCCGCCACCTCCGCTGCTTCCTCCACCGGCGCTCTCTTTCTTCTTGCCCTTCTTCTTTTCGTTCTTCTTACGGGGGTCTGGCTTGCTGGGCGGCAGCTTGAGGTCACGCTTCTGCCTGGCCAGCACCTCATCGTAGGAGGTTTCCTTCATGAAGAGCCAGAAGAAGAGGAACATGAGGGCGATGACCAGGGAAGGGGCCAGGATGAGCAGGTACTGAGAGTCGTAGATATCCACCGCCATTCTGATGGAGAAAAACACAAGAGTAGTTTAGGATACTTAGCCTCTCCAATTCACATTATGGTATGTATCTGACAATATTTTACATTTCCTGCATGATTGGCATTATAACACATTTCTACCCAAACAAGCAACAGGCCAAGGCTGCTAAATTCCAGAGATCTGAAGGTCCTAACAAGCCCAAATATAACATGAATTTATTCCTGTGCATTCAGTTGCTGCCCGTTTCCATCCAATAGCCGTGTCGCTGCACTCGCCTGAGCCCATCAGAGAGAACATTCACTTACAGGTCAACCGCTGCTACCAACCAGCAGCGGCAGTCTGCGATGTGTGAACTGGTACAAGTATGAGATGTGTGTGCGTGAGGCGTGAGGTGTGAGGATGTGTTAGTACATCAATAGTGCTGAGAGGGTGCGAATGACGACTCTCTCTCGCACCCTGGCCTCTCTCAGTGAAATGATCCAATTAGACAACGCAACCCTGGGCGGCTACAAAGCTTGACATCCACTCTATGTTTTTATAGCTTTCACAGGGAGAGCGTCACCTCTTCCCGAAACATGGGCAGCAAGAGCCAGATAGAGAAGAGAAAAAAAAAAAAAGTTATTAGAGGAGAATCAACTTTACTCACACTGACTTAAAAAGAAGGGGACAAAATAGGTCAAGAACATCAGGAAGGCAACGAGGCTAAAAAAGAAGAGAGCTCACCGTCTCATTTAGTCATTTCCCTCCTTCAGCCCCCACAAGGGCGTCCTGGTGGTATTCTAAACTCATATCAGGATGGATTTGCAAGAGGCAAAAATACACCCACATGTGAATGTCACAGGCTGAGGCCTGCTGCAGCTGCAGTCTGACTGCTGCCTGCCAAAAGCCAAGAGAGAAGTTCTTCTTCTGTCAGCAGACACAAGTTTACAGAGTCAAGAGGTCCTGAGACTTCATCAGTTTACCATCTGCCAAACATATTTGTTAACAATTACGCGTTGTGACTCACCAAGGCTACGCAGCAGGAATGAACTGGGGTAGAATCTGTGCTGATTTTCTCCCCCCGTTATGCTCTTTTTATTATTAGTTCTTTTTTTTTGATTTGCAGCACATATATTTTTTCTGTGAATGGCAACCAGATGATGCGTTTGATGTGACAATCTTGGGAAAAAGGCACTCTTGAGCGCTGCCATTTTGTGTCTGGAGAGTACGTCTCCCAAACTAACACAACAACAACACCTTGTGCAAAAGACGTACGTGTTTCTTTCAAAAATAAAACCGCAGTGTTTTTGAAAACGAGGACAAGCGGAGCCCTGGGTGACGATGGCAGTGCCGCGGTGTCAACAGTACAGAGTGGCGCCAACAGCCAGTGACCTGACGTGCTGCACAATCCTGTCTTATACCCAAGATCTGTGGCAGCGACACAACGAAGGAGTCAGTGTCGTAGAGCAGACCTCTTTAGTAATTTGGATTAAGCAGATTACCCATGATAATACATTTAAGAATAACTCTCCACTGCAGTGCTTCCTGAGGACTGATAGGCTTAGTCCTATAGTTATAATGCTGATTCCTCTCACTAACATCTCTAACAACACACAAAAAACATACCCGGCCTCTTGTAATGTTTAATATTTGACATATCTAACTCTGTCTTTTAAGCACTAACCTTTTCCTCTGAGCATGAACTGAAAGCTCCTTATTATGTAACATTACTGAATTTTTAAATGTATTTCTACTTTTCATGACATAACAAGAGCTGTTTTGAAGAGCTTCGACTCAAATAAATATACCTAAATGTCTGATCTTAATGGCTGACTGACCGTGTTTGCCTGATATGTTCCACCTATCCACTTGCATTCCTCTCGAGAGGTTTGTGTGCCATCTGTGTCAGAGTATGAATTCCTCCACTCTCAGTACGTTACAGCTCAGGGCAAACTCTTAGAAATATGTAAATCATGAACAGAGAAAAAGCTGTTGGTTTCGAGCGCTGTGCAAACTTGTACACCGTGATGTGCAAACATTCGTCCTTACTTGAGTTTTTTTTAATTTTTTTTATGTCTGATAGTTTTCTTACCTCGTGAGAAGTGTCATTTATAACGGGCTGCCGTATTTTAGTCCAAAAACTTTACATTAAAAAGGTAGTAATCAGGCTCGAAAAACCAAAAAGGGAAATGCATTTCAGTATCCTGGATGATGTAACTTTCTAAAGCCTGGCGAGATTATGTTACAAGATTTACAAACGAGGGCCAAAACAAACAGCTGATATAGTACATCATGTACTACATAAGGTTCTGATATCAATACAACTCTCAGTAGGCCACCTAATCAAGAAGTGTGTTAAAGCTAGATCCATTGTATGTTGCAGGAAACTCCCATGTCGGACCTGATAAAGCTGTAAAATAACTCTTAAAGCAGCTACTACTTCCTGGCATGTTAAGTATGGGTGGAGTACGTTGTGTAAAAGTTGTAATGTCACGTAAGGTTGTTTTTTTTTCTTCCCCGTTTTCTCTCGGAGTGGAAGGTGCACGAGTTTCCTTGTGTAGCCCGAGCCTTGTTCCAGCATCAAAATGAGCCTGCAGGACAAAAGCCCTCTCGGGCGGTTGGCTCCCCGGAATCTACCCACTTGGCTGGCCGGGCCTCCCGATTTGGCAGACCCATGTACGCAGAGGTAACTCCTGCTAACTATCAGGCCCCGAAACGCAGCGCAGACAGCACTTAAAAACCAGGCCGTGCAACACGCTGCGCTGAATATCTTTAAGCTGGCGGCAAGTCACTAAAAGACGCACTAATAGTGCAGGACGGTACAGAAAATTACAGCTACTCTTGCAAAGTACATTATTTATCTAGTATAGTTTATATTTACACATGACTACACGCGTAATACGCAGCATTAAAATTGTATGTGACCAGTGTCGCTCAAACCTCCACTAACAGCTGGAGCTGACAAACTGAAAATATTAGCATTACAAATATATTAAAATAAAATTCCACATAAGTGTGGTTTCCAAATGACTGAATAAGTGGGAGGTTCAGTAAACCTGCGGCAACTAGTTTTTCTTACAGCGAGTCTTAAAATGTAATTTAGGCTCATATCCACACAAAGCTGCACTTTATCTCAAAGTGTTGATACTTTCAGATGAACTCGAGTAAGACTAAAAGTGTTTACAGGTAATTGAAAATAATCTAGTTTAGATTGCCGTCTTCAGTATCTAAACTACTATTGTGTCTGAAATAGTGAAGCTGTAACGATAAGAAACTGATAATTCACCCGCATCAAGTATTGGAGATAAACGAAACAGAAAATATTAAAGTACACGGGAACAAACCGGTTAGCTATGAGGGCAGCTGACTCAGTTATTACCTTTAAAGAAAGTTCAAAACACGTCTTTCCATTAACCTTTAACTAACCTGCACTTGAACTACCTTTCCTTTAAAATGCATGTTGCTTATTTGTGTTTAATTTGATCGGTTCTCGTGCATTTTACGTGTTTTTTAGGCATTCTCATTTCTTTTCTATATTTCTAAATGTTCTTTACACTGCATGTGTAAACAATGCACTTGTATGAAAGGTGTTGTATATTATTATCATTATATCTGTTGGGAAACATGAACAAATACGTATTGGTCCTCTAAAATGGTCTGCTCTTACTGTTTAGGCATTCAAAGCACGGTCGATATTGAATAGAGTAAAAAAACAAAACCAATAAGCAAAATCAAGATGAGTTTATCTACCGGTGGAGTTTAGGGATTTATCTTTATCGGGACTTCTATGAAACGGGGCCTTGAATTAACCAAATAAAGGAGGTGTTAATGGGTCTTCAGGAGCCGTGTGACCGTCGTGCTCCAGATGTGGTTGACGGTACCACCACAGGTATCATGAACGAAACCACCTCGTCCAGGCCGATCACTGAGTGCCTCTCCAAGCACGCCGGGTCATGATGCCCAACGTGAATGGTCGGCCTTGTGCAGACGACTGAACCAAATGGCAGCTGTTGTTAAATCAAGACGAACGCCTGGCTGCGGGTTGCTAAGTTAGCCCGGCTAGGTCATCTCGTCACTCGTTATATCCGAACGATATAATGGAAGCGAAAAAGATTACTTCCCCAACGACTGGAAAAAAAACAACAACCAAAAAAAAAAAAAGACAACCACCACACAGTGGTGAGCTGGAAATGGCCACGAAGTGAGCTGCTGATTGCAAACAGGAAAAAGGCTCGTCGCTACTTCGTAAGTTTGTCCCAGAGAGGCTACAGGTCAGCGCTATGAATGAGGGAGCTAACGTCGTTAGCCGGCCGATCCTCCGAGGACAGAGGAAGTCTCCGGCAGGTTAAAAGTGACCCCTTTTCTTTCCCTTTCGTTTAAACCACGCGGGCCTCGTCTGTAAAGTTAAAGTGTCCCAGCCCGGCCTGTCTCTCTCTCGGGGGGGAGGGGGTGTCTGTTCTCCCGTTACCGTCCTGAGGGCCCGTTCCCTCCCAGGCCTGTTGTGGAGGAGCTAAGCTGCGCTAAAAATAAATAAATAATAATAAAATAAAAAAAATCCGGGATGAGCCGCTTTCTGACGAGACATAAACAAAAAAAAAAAAAGGAATATCCGATAAAATACCTGTAGCTTCAGTTGGTGGTTCCCTTGTGAAACGGCGTTGCTCTGCGTTGACTCCGGCGGACTCCGGACTTCCCAGAGCAGCTCCAGCCTGGCTTTCTTCTGCGCTGTCCGTCACCGACTACCTCCCGTTCCTGCTTCGCGGGGGCGGGTCGTAGTCTCAGCCTGCTGAGGGAGCGCTCGTTTTGGTTTTCAGCGGCTCGTGCCAGACTGCCGAGCGGAGCGGCGCATCCCCGTTAAACGCGACAAGACAAAAAAGCCCCCCGCCTTTGAGACGTGTCCCCGGTAGTGTAAATCGAGCGCCACTCAAAGGTAAATGAGGGGCGTGGTCATTGCGCTTCCCCGAAAGTCCAAAAGACGCGAGTTAAAAAGCGCTTTGATATTTCTATGAGGATGTCAAACCGCAATTTGTATTCATACATTTTAACCATGTAAAATATCAAGACTGTATTTTTATTTATTTAATTTTTTTGGGGGGGTTGAACGTATATATTTTATTTTACATTACAAAAAACATCAGAGATTTAAGTGTTATTATGTTAACAGCAAAAAAAAAAAACACAAAAAAAAGTTTCCACTGAAATTCCATGAAAATAATTCAATCTATTTAGCAAACTTAGCATGGCCAGTCATGACCATTAGATACACATCTTTCATTTCTCTAAGTGTGTCACAGGTTGGTCATTCCTCCTCTGTGTCAATTGCCACAGCTGCTTGCAGCTCAGCCTCATACTGCTTCTTCAGCCCCTTCAGATACATGCGCAGGCTGTCCGGGTCCAGTCGGGAGTTTCTGGCCGTCTGCAGGAGGCGGGTGGCCAGGTGGTAGACGGCTCTCTGCCTCTGAGTTTCTGGATCGCTGTCATGTTGGGCCTGGAAGAATAAAACACAGGTCTCTTTATACCAGCATTGCTCTGGTAGAAACTGGGGTTATTTTTATTTTTTTCAACACAAGAATATTTGTACTATCTGTCCTCGGGCTCTCTCAGGGTCTGATATTATTTAATTTTTTTTGTGTTGCACACAATATGGGACGTACTGTAAAAGCAGCAGCTCAATGTACTCTATGTTTACGGTGGCGACACCAAGGACGTAAGGGCGAATAAATGTGAATCTGATCTTAATGAACTTTACCTTTAGCTGCTGGCTAACTTTAGAGGCGATTGCCTTTGCCTCTTGGATTATGCTTGAAGGAAGAGCCGTCATTTCAGCTGCTCTCAGACCTAAAAGAGCAAAAACAAGCTCCGTGACCGTTTTCAGGACAAATCTCAACCGGTCGACTTTTGAGATTTCACCGACTCTATACCGTAGTGCCTTTCTTCGGAGCATCCTCGATTCAGCAGAAATGTATACACCACGCTCTCGGCGCCGGTGTCGCCGCTGCGCGTGTGCCGAACCTCCATGTGCTGGTTCTCCACGTTCGGATAGAGAGACTCCAGCTGGCACAGCTCAAGAAAGTGAGTGGCAAACAGAGTGAACGCCTGCGAACAGAAACGGGGAAACAGGACACAGCTGCGTGATCTGGTGATTGTGCATTCGTTTTATTGCTTCACTGTTGCCCTTAGAGATGTATCACAACAGAATACAACTTTTTTTTATGATTGTTATATTCAGAGAGAGGAGGGCAGGACTGTATTGGTGCATACTCTACCTTCAGGCTAAGAAGGAACTCACAGACTGAGTGACAGATACCGACGCCCTCCTCTGCACTGGTGCCGCGCCCCAACTCGTCTATGATGATCAGGGACCTGTCACTTGCATTGTGGATTATGTAGGAAATCTTTGGGAGAAGAAATACGCAAGTCAAACGCAGATCGTGAGCGAGAGCAGCTCCGACGTAAAAGATGACATACCTCCTTCATTTCTAGCATGAAGGTGGAGGAGTTAGTTTCGAAATCATCGTCCACACCGATTCTGGTGAAAATCTGATCGGCGACACGGAAAGAGGCGTACTCGGCAGGAACAAAAGAGCCTGGAACAACAACGCAGGCGCTTTATGCAAACATCAAGTCAAATCTATGCATATTCTGAACAGCTTTGCATTCCAGGTCCACGAGACCCGTGATGCGTTTCGAGACTACACTAACAAACAGTGTTCTTGCACGTTAGGACTCCTACTTGTGTAGAACAGGGAATTTTAACAGAGTAGTGCTGTTTCAAATCACACACGGCTGTCCTGCACTGGCCGGAAATAACCTCAACATGTGTACGCGTCATCCGCAAAAAAGATCTGCAGCTTTAATCGTTATTTTAAACCAGAAATCAACGTGTTTGCGTGCCCTGTGTTTAACACACTCAGCAAACACACCGAGGTGTTCAGGAACAGCTGCAGCTTCCTCAGACGCCTTAATTAGTCAATTCTAATTGACTAATTAGAATTAGTCAATTCGCCCCCTTCCTCTACATAGCTAAGATGGCCACCGTTTAGGGTAAAAAAAAAAAAAAAAAAAAGCATTCAGCGTTTTACACTTCTTTTTAAAGACCGTTTTGAGTGCATCATCCTGGTACTTGCAGTGCACTGCGTGCTTCTGTACCGACAGTGCGAACGCACTTACGCACTCAAAATAGTGAGAGTTAGTACACAAGTAGAACATCTGGAACACAGCATCGGAGATTTGCTGCTGACCTATCTGAGCCATGACCTGACACAGCGCCACCTGCTTGAGGTAGGTGGATTTGCCGCTCATGTTAGGTCCCGTTATGACGATGAAGTTGCTGCCCTCGGAGATGTAGCTGTTGTTTGATACCGGCTGCTGTCCAGCTATTCGCTCCAGAATGGGGTGACGACCCTGCTTGATGGCCAGCGTGTCTGTAAATTCAGGACGCACTGGAAGACACAGTACATTTTTTTTAATCATAATTGTGTCAGTAATTTTTCCCACATAAGTAGTCTTTCATGCATTTTCACGGGTTGGTGAAAAAGCATTAAAATACAGCTGCATTGTACGAGTTAGTATTTGGCGTTTTTGTTAACCAATGCTGTGTCCATTTTCTATCTACAGTATATGATGTCATCTATAAAACTAAATGTGTACATGATGAATTGCACTGTCGTCGAAACAGATTCCAGAGAGGTGTGTGCAGTGGTTAAAGGCGGTTAGCTGCTCTGCTGGGGAGATTTGTCTCACGAGCACCACCTTATGTAAGATGGGTAATCTGAGTACAAGCTGGCTGGGATAGAAATGGGGGGGGCAGGCAGTCAGCACGTGTCTACGGAGAGACACTTTCAGACAGCTGAGGGCCAGCGCTCACCACCCACGTGGCTGATCGGGCCGGTGCTGCCCACGACCCACATGAAAAAGAACGGAGGCCAACAGAGCGGCCTGCACAGTGGAGCGCTTTCTGGCTGCCATGTGTGACTGGTTGGGTGCTGCTTTTTGTACATACAGCACTCCCTCAGATCACGACTTCTTTCATGTCAATTTGAGATCGCAAACTGAGGGTGATTCACACCTACCGTAGTCCGAGATGGTGCATGCATGGGCCAGGGACAGAAGCATGTCCAGCATGGATGCAGCATCAGAGAGCTTGTAAAGGCAGTGGATGTGCTCATGGATGGTGCTGAGGAGTTGACAGATCACCCTGTCCGGGGGACAGGTTCGATTAATAAAAGCGCTCGAGTGTAAATTATATTTAGCATAACAGCGCCCTCTGGTGGACACAGAGTATATAAACAACCTATTGTTCTAAATCAGCTGTCTGAATGAATAATATGGTTGTTAAAGTTCTTGTCAGCTAAAGAAATGTTCTTGTGTGATGACAGTGAAATGACTGTCTGTCTTTGGCAATAAAATAAATTAAAGTTTATGGTTCGGAAATTTAGAGGCTCCAGATTGGAAGATTTCGGCATAATTACACTTATCTGCGGTTGGATAATAACACTACACAAATAAGTCGTGAGATGAAATCAGCTAATCCATTTGTCAAAGATGTCCCGAGTTTTACTAAAAAAAGGAAGTTCTTTAGTCACGGATAGCCCCAGCACAAAACAACCTTTCACTCTTTTGGTTTACTACACTACAACTAAGTGCATTCAATACATTACTGTGCATGTTAGTCACAAGATCATAGTCTCCAGTCCTCACACATAGGACATGTGAAAGATCTCCCTCAGGGCCTCATCACAGCGGCCGTTCATCTTCATCAGATCTGCGGTGGTGAAGCCATAGTTGTTCCTCTGCTTGGTTACCTGTGACGTTGAAAGTACAGTTTTTTGGTGTCACAGTGTGGCAATTTATCTCCCTTCATCGACAGCTTGTTGTCCGTTTCATTTATGTCTTTAGAGGACCTTGATAAACTCGGAGGGGAATCTCCCCTCAGGTAAGACCGCTCCTTCAAGCTTCATCTGGACGAAAAAACCTCGAGCGCTGCTGAAGCTAGTGCGCATCGGCAAGCCGTATTTCTCCCCCAGCTGGTTCACAAGCCCTGTGTAGCAGAATAACATGCAATGTGCTTTTCAGGTACAACACATACAATCTACAAAGCAAAACAAACACGCACATTTCCTAAATATGTGGCGTAAACACCTGCAATGTCGTCCACTATCTCGGTATAAGCTCTGCGGGCTATGTCGAGGAACTCATTGATGTTGGGCCGCACGGCGTAACACTTCTGGGTGCGCATGTTCAGGCTCCCTTTCAGGTAGGTGGTGTCATGATTGATCACCGTCTTGATTTGCTCCAGAATCAAGTCAAACCTGAGGTGGACACAAAAGGATGCAGTTTGTGAGATTGTAAACGGTAGTCAGTACATTTACTTTGTCAGACACGAGGCTCAGCACCTGTTGTCTTCCAGAGCAGTGCTGTACGCCTTGAGCAGAGCTGTGTTGCAGTTCTTCAGCACCATCTGTTCATAAAGAATGTTTTACAAAGGATTTACTATTTGCATTAAAAAAAAACACCCCAATACTTAGTACAGTGTTTTTAATGCACTAATGGTTTGATCATTCTATCCAATGGCTGTTGGATGATTTTGAACTTATTTCACAATACAACTAACACAGACCCTCAACCGTGGCACCAGGTCCAGTGTGTGTTTCAGCTGAATAACATGTGTAATCTTTGCTTCTGCAACTTGAACCTGTCGAAATACAATTAACAGTATTTTGTTAGTTAAAGTCTTTTAAAAATGACACACAGGCATTCACTTAAAACAAAGCGCTGCACATACCGTTTCCTGCTTTGGGATTTGGACGAGAACAGACAGCAGCTGGTCAATATCGAGGAAATGACCTATGGCTAAAGGGGACAAAACAGTCAGATAAAGCGTCATGCTCTCATCTTCAGCATGTCAAAATACTTCCAACTGTTCTGGCGCTCGTTCCTGACCATTCTGCAAGCCAAACAAGAGCTCCTCGTCCTGCAGCAGCTCTTGTACGGCGTCCAAGCGTATGTTGATGCTGTCAACATCAGCCAGAGGCTCCAGAATATTCGAGCGCAACCTTCTGGCACCACCGGGTGTTTTTGTGCGGTTGAGCACCCCGAGGAGAGTGTGCTCACTCCTACACGGAGAAGAGCAAATCCAGAGACAGAGCGAATGCATCCGTGATCACACAAGCACTTCATAAAGAGACGTCCTCTTACCTGTGGTCCCTGTTATTGACCACCAACTCCAAGTTGGTGGCAGATGCTGAGTCAATCATGGCCGTCTGTTCGCTCCCTCTGAAGCTCACTTTAAGAGACTTGGCAGCGTAGACAGAGTTCTGGAGGAACTCTAAGTATTTCAGCAAAGCAGCAGCAGCTGCGAGGCAATAATACCTAAACGAATAATGACATTGGGTGATTAAAAAATATATATATATAGTGCTACTGTACATTGATTTTTATGAATCAATGTACTCAGCGGCATACTTAGCTTGCACTTCCATGAGGACTGTGCCAAATTCTGGCGCACACAGCTGCTGAATGTACTCCAGCCCTTTCCTCTCATTAAAATACTTCCTTTGTATTGCAGTGAAAGCTACACCCTGACAAAAAAAAAAAAAAAAAAATCACAAAATGCTAAGATTACCTCACACTGACACGTTATCATAGGTGTGGGATGTGCCAGCACTTTTCACGGTCGTGCTAACTAAGAGAAAGTGAGTGAACAAATGAGCACAAGTCAGCACTTTTCTGCTTTTTAAAGAGGACATTTGATAGAGACGCGTGTTTTACTCGTAACGCATATCCTGCATTCGTACCGGGAAATTCTCCGTGATGAGCTTGAACAGCTTCGTCCCTCTCCCCTTCTCACTGGCTGTGTCCGGCATCAGTATTTCCACTGGCACCGAGATGTGAATCTTGGTTATGACCTTCAGAAGAGTAATATATATATATATGACACACCTAGTCCCTGTATTTTCTCTTCTGAGTGATCATTGTTGGCCCGTAGGATGTGCTACCTTGGCGTACGTCCCCGTGTCTGCAAACTGAGAGAGCACAAGCTCTGGAGATTTCAAGTTGAGACTGGCCATGCCGATTTCTCCCCTGGCCAAACCCCGGCCTTCCACCACGGCCACAATCACAGAGGCACTGGAGGTTGTGGACGCAGATGAGCAACTTGTTCCTGTTAAAAAAAAAAAAACAACAACACAAAAACCAGATCAACCTTACCTCCAACATTTCTGTTGAAGTTCATTCAGTGGTGTCTGCGCAGAGAGGGTGAACCTGTGGCCCCAGCGGACCCCGGGGTCCTCCTGAGTCCCGGTGTTCCTCCGTGGCTGTGTGAGCTGTCTGAAGTTGAAGTCAACAACAACGGTGTCCTCCCCGACGACAACGGTGTCCTCCCCAATCCGAAGCTGCTGTGGGACTGAACTGGTGTGTCCAAACAACATACGAGAAGAGATGTCAAATATTACTACCGCAGTGCCCTTTAGCCTTTTTGGTACATGAAACGTCACCTGAGGACATCCGGGGCAGACACGGACGGCGGGCGGTGCTCGCGCCGCTCTCGGAGGAAGCGGACGGAGGACAGTCGGAGGTCGTGTCGGTCGGTCCGCGCGTGGTTCGTCCGTATTCTGACGTGCCGCCGCCGGTTACCTCTTCGGTGCTGCTGCCAAACATGTTAAAACCTCACAAAGGCAGGTTAACGTACAAACACCGGTAGATTTTATTTTATTTTTTAATTTTTTTATCGGTACGTACGTAAAATTCGGTTTGTTATACTTCCAGAAGAAAAACGAGGCCTTCGTGAAATGAAATTAAATCTCCCGGCTGTTAGCGAGAAATGTACCGGCGCGCGCGATTATCCTACGTCATCAGCTAGCATCAAGCATCTGCGCATGTCAATAACTTAATAATGACATCATACAGTCTGTGATTAACACGCATTACAATAATTGCACTTAGAAAACAACAGCTTGTTGATGAAGCAAGCGTTGATTAATTGATTGATTGCTTGATTTGTCCAAAGGAAGGTTACAGGAAGGAAAGCCTAATAACGTTAAATGTATTTTTAACATCTTCAATTATAGCAATGTAAAAGAAAGACAGAAATAATCATGCAAATATTTAAAAAATGGGGGGGGGGGGAAAGAAGCTTTACTAAATTCAATTATAAATGTCATAGGCGCAGATTCTACATTTTAAAGATGTGAATTTAAAGTACAGCAGCTATCTGAGGGAATAAGAAAGACAGGACTCGGTTCATTACTTGCTTTGGTATTTCACTTTTATTTGTCAAAGGGAAAAATTCAGGCAGAGGTTGTTTGTCAAGAAGAGTAGAGGACTTAAAAACCTGAAGCAAAGAGGTTGCTCTTTATTAATTTATTCTTGAGCAAATGCAATTTGTCCAATCAGCGCACCGGTTCTGACCCTTTTCTCCAGGTGACGCTTTTATTCTGAAAAACAAAAATCACACCGGAAACGACTCTTTCACTTCCCCCTGTGACTCGAGCAAAAAAAACAAAAAACAACCATGGCGGCCGACACAGACGAGTGTAAATATTTTGTGAGAGAACTGGAGCGAAACGACGGCTGCGCCTTGAAGGTGAAGCAGTGCTGCACGGGAGGTGTCGGCTGCGTGGTTTGGGATGCAGCCATCGTTCTCGCAAAGTATTTGGAGACGGAACAATTCCACGACGCGTCTCCGGGAGCGGACGTGTGGAGTGGCAGGACGGTGGTGGAGCTGGGAGCCGGGACAGGTGTGGTCGGTCTGATGGCTGCATCACTCGGGTGAGGTGACTGGAGGGTCCACATGTAATCATATTCATATTTGTACCTTTCCTGTCTTGCACTGTTATTTATTTTTATTTTTTTGTGTGCAGAAGCAACATTAAAATAAATGAATTTAATCGATAACTCTTGTTTTTTTGTTGTTTTTTAAATCAATTCCTACAGAGCAGAAGTTACAGTGACGGACCTGGAAGATTTGCAGACCCTCCTCAGGGAGAACATCCACGAAAACCAGGCACTAATCACCAGCGGATCCATAACTGCCAAGGTACTGAAATGGTTTGTACTTACATTTCCTTTTTTTTTTAATTATTTTTATAATAAAGTGCTGAATCAGATTCCAACAATGTACATGAGCTGCATTCACCAAACGATAACTGTTTGATTTCCACTCTTCTTAAAAGGGGTGAAGATGCGTCAGAGTTCTTGCCTCCCCCACATTATATCCTTATGGCAGACTGCATCTATTATGAGCAGGTACTTTCTCGCTTTTCAGTCCCCTTTGTAAGTTTGAGAGTGCCTCTGCTGCGTTTCTCATCACTTATTTCCATACAGTCAATTGTTCCACTGGTGGAGAGCTTGAAGCTGCTTTCTGGACCGGAGACCTGCATTATTTGCTGCTATGAGCAACGCACAGAGGGCGTCAACCCAGAGGTGGAGCGGCGGTTTTTTGAGGTTAGTATCTAACCGTCGTTTTTTTTTAAAAAAATTTAATTTGTACTCCCCAAGTTGAGATATTCGTCACCGGTATCGTCTGATTCACTTCTTGTGTTATCTTGTAGTTGCTGCAACAAAACTTCAACTGTGAGAAGATTCCCTCGGAAAAACAAGACCCAGAGTTCAGCAGCCCGGACATCCACATTCTGCACATCCGAAGAAAAATCTAAATTATTTTGTGGTGAAATGTGTTCCTTTTAATAATGTGCCTGGAGAGCAGATAGAAAGTCTACTGAGCCGGTATCCTTTCAATTACTATTTTTTTTAAAGGGAAGTGTTTTATAATAGAGAAATAAATGTATCACTAAATACTGTCCTGATACAAGTTTGTTTTTTATACACTATAAACGAAATTTCCATAATGTCAGCGGTTTTATTGTTCTGTGTAATTATGGCACTGTGAAGCTAGATGGCAGACATGTGCAAGCACACACATGACAGATTCATCCTAAATAAAAATGAGTTGTTTAAGCAAGAGGAATCACAAAGAATGGACGTGGTCTCTTGTTGAGGATTAGTATTGCAGCTGCTTTTTTCATCTTAAAACCTCATGCAAAATAAAACTGAGCAGATGTGTATGTGCAGCATTCAAACGTTACAAACCCCCCGAGCACTGCCTTTGTTTTCCTGATTTAAGTGTTCAGAGGGATGATATTACATCATCAGGACAATATGTGTATGAAAATGTTCTGAACATATGTTGTCTCTCGAGACTTTCCTTCAGAAATGAGCACAGATTATATTTGCAACTTTTTCTTTCTAAATGGGAAGTGTGTGAATTCAGACGTTGTCCATCGGGAGCACCAGGGGGCAATAGTTGCTTAATTATGTCCAAACATTTAGTCTGTGCAATAGAGCAACTTTGTTTAGGTTTTAGGCAAATCGCTGATCCCACAATGAAATATTATCCCTAGTTGTGACAACATTGTTTATTTTTCAACATCAAGTGAAGTTCGAAAATATATAATGGCCTAAAATTTAAATCTTTATGTTTATATAGATTGCATGGTTTTGAAAAGCAGAGCCAACATAGTATATATACCAGATTTTGCCCTCCCTGTGAGGGGAATTCCACCCAAAACCTCAGATTAGGTGGAAGATTACGGCCCTTTTTTTCAAGCATAAACCCATGAAGTACGCCCCACACTCCCACAGGCATGCAGGGGCCCCTCACCGCCTTTCATGCTGCTCTCTGTTTACACAGTGGAGCTGTAGTATAATGAGCAGGGTGGCCTCTGACACTACTGACAAATAAAGATGTTAATGCTGAAGTTGACAGCATTAAAAGTCCCATTTAACATTAAAATGACTTCATAGAAGAATACAGCAGGAACCCAGTTTGAGGAGGTATGAATGAAACGCTCTGCATGGTCAGATTTCTCTGTTGTGATCCAGAGTACAGAGACTGAAATCGGTTCCATTCTGATAGGAACATCTGTAAAGACATATTACCACAGTATGTTAATATTCCTGTATTCAATCTTTTTTTCTAATTTTACAAAAATACATCTCAACATAATCACACTTTTGAGTGAACGCTTATAAATGTAAAAGTCCACCACCAGTAATCCACCTGATTGTGAAATGTTGGAAATGTACATGGTGGAGAAAGATGGTGTGTTTATGTTGACTTTAACCATCCCACCGCTAAACAACTCGTCCGGTTGATGACGATGGCTGTAACAAGAAGATCAAAGTGAGATTAATTATCCTTTTTTTCTACAGATGCTATAAATAACTGCAGCGGCTCATTTAAGATAATCACTCCCTCTGGCCCTCCGCTGACCTCTCACTTGTTCCTCCAGCAGCTGGACTGTTACAGTCAGAATGAAGCTACTGTCGAGGTCTCCTCTGGCTCTGACCACGATATGTTCAGCTAATTAATCTGGCTCACAGCTGGTATTAAATCCTCGTCCCCCAGTGTGGTGTGGGGCGGGCAGGACCCAGAGGGTTCACTGGGGAGATTAGAGGGGTAGAGGGGGAGCTCCTCTATTCCGTGTCACCCCCCTCCCCTCCCCATCAATTTTCCTGTCTCTGGTGTTCTCTCCTCCTTGATTGTTAACCAAAAATAATGAAGTCGTTGTGGTCTGCTCCAGGTTGCCTAATTAGGCTATGGCACTACAGGGCAATACAGGGAGGCTCACACGGTAAATGAGGACAGCCCACACTGAAGCCACAGTGCCTCTGTAATCTGTAGCCATAGACACATTACAGCTGATTCTGGTCACGACAACAACATGAGCATGTACATGCTGCATGCATCCAGACAGAATGGGGACGCTTTCTGCCAACAGATGGTGCTATTAGTAGGAATAACTCTTTACCTGTGTGGAAAACCTGCAATCAGAACAACACAGGAAACACCGATGTGCGCTACACACTCTGCTTTGCTCATCAAGTATGGTATGACGTTAAAATAGTTTGTTTCTTGTAAGCGATTAGTTTTACAGCTGTGAGTGAAATTCACATGCAATTCAACCATGCAAATTCTAAAAGCTTAGTGAAAAGCATCCGAGCAGCTGCGAGGTAGAAGAGCAGCCCCCCCTCCAAACCAGATTGGGTGGAGGAGAGTCTGACTCCAGCAGCCTGTGTGGTTGTGCTAAACTCTGCTGCATCACAGCCAAGTGACACAGAGGATCCTTTGTGTCACCATCATCCCGCTGCCTGGAGCCAAGAGACACTGTTCTAGAAAGGAAGACTCATTTTCTAACTATTAGGGAGTGGCTCAAGAATAGACATTAAACTGGGCTGATTAAAAATAGAAGAAGGGCTGCATAAATGTGGGACTCCTCTGATCCTGCAAAGGTGCCCCCCCCCCCCCACTACGCACTTCTCCTTCTGCACCTCCCTCTCCCTCCTGCAAAACTTTATACTGCACAAAGAGACAACGGGCCAGATGTCAGTTCCAAAAATTAAAGCATGTGGTTATCTTCCCGCTCTGTCTTACAGTCTCCATCTGGAATGATGAGACACAATAATAATTGGTGGCGTTCAGTGGATTTGTGAGCAAGAGGTGGTTCGGTGCCAGTGAAGCAAAGCCTGACAGGACAACTAGCTTATAGAAACACAATGCCGAACCCCCCCCCTTCAATGACCCACCCCTACAGGGGGAACAGGAGGAGGGCGGGGGGGCTGTTAAGACAGCTGTGCTGCAGTTGAGGGGGGACACAAATCCAGCACTGTGAGAATATCATGCACATGTTCCCCTTCTTCCATTCTCAGTGCAACACTATCAGCACTCTAACACTAACAACTCCTATTAGTCTTTGTGGATCATATTAGGTTTTAAACTTGTATGGTTAACCCGTGTATGATGTATATATGGTCGTTGTGTGGGTCAATGAAGAACCGACTCCGACATGCCTTCAGTAAAAATGTAATAGTTTATTGATCCCTTGCTTGAAATACCACAGTTTTTTGTTGAGACTTCACTTCCTGTCCTCACGGCATTCTCGTGCAATGATGTATTTGTCATTATTTGGACGTGTGGTGGCCTAGCACAGAGGGGAGAATCGCCAAGGGGAGGAGGAGCAGTCTGTGTGTAACGTTTCCCTGAGTCATTACCTCTCAGAAGTCTGAATCTGGACTGTGTGTGTGTGTGTGTGTGTGTGTGTGTGTGTGTGTGTGTGTGTGTGTGTGTGTGTGTGTGTGTGTGTGTGTGTGTGTGTACACGCAGCAGCAGCAGCAGCAGCAGGAGTGCCTGACTTGCCATAGAATCTATGAGTTCCTTCCTTCTGAGCCCAAACTGTTGTTTAATCCAGATGAACTGTCACTCGACACACTGACTCTGCTGTAATTAGGGCGATCTTGTCGGATACACAGATGTAGTCCGTCATGGAGCGTGACAGTGTGGTGGCGGGCTGCTGAAGGAAGCCTTTGAGGTTGCTTCGCTCGGATCTTCATCATCCTGTCAGTCAGTCAGTGTGCGTGGAGGCTCGGAGTGAGTCCATGTGTCTGGTGCTGGGTGAATGACTCCTGTCTACATTACAGCTTGCTGCCATGTTACAATCATACTTGAGTGTTTCTGTGAGTGCTGTGGAGGTTATGTAAAGCTCCACAACAGATGCTGCATGACAAAGGTCAGTGTGGTGTGTACTGTACGAGAAGGCAAATACATCGAACAAACAAATGACCTCCAAAACATCGAATTGATTTCAGTTTGCTTCAGAAACAGATGTACTTGGAAATCTGTTTTCTTGCAGCCGGGGGACTCAGGGGACCTCGAACTGCAGCACCATTTATAATTCGTGCCCCTCCTTTTTCTATTCTGTAGCGCTGCTCACACCTGAATGAAAGATGGTTGACACTCAGCTCGGATCCTCTTTAGTGTCTGCGTGTTACAGCTAGAATGACAAAATGCAGAAGTCCAGGGACAAACTCACACAGCTGTTAAACATCTGTCAATCCTCAAGAGAAATATGGGGACAAATTTCAGGTTTTCGCATAATGGAATATAAATAGAAGCCCAGAGGCTTCAAAATGTAATGGGACTTGGACTGGATGGTGGGAAAACAAACATGATTATAGCCCAGTCAAACTGTACGGTTGTGTCGGTTGTGGCTTACATTATGAAGTTAATGCTTGTATGAGCACTTTGTCTATCTGTTAACAAATTGGTCATGTCAGGTGGACTTCCAAGACTTCATAATAATTTTCTGCTTCTCTGAATTGGAAATTTCACCACAGTAAGTACCCTTCAGTTGCAGATATGAATGGAATGCGTTTTGGACCGATTCCCGGAGTGCACCTTGGACTTCGCAACCTTAAATTTTCTACTTCATTTAGCTGGCTTGTATCACAGCATCTGCCCTATTAAAACCACAATGCTTTTTGAACATTTATTTCGAGGTCAAATCTGCTCTAAAACACATCATCACAAAATGCAGGTCAACACCTGCAGCAGAGCAAGAAATTGGCGCATCTCTGTACGCCAACATTTACAACGTCATTCATTCAACGTCAACCTCAGCAGGAAACTCATAACAACTTTCAGCCACTTCCGGACCTGTTTGAAACTGAGCTCTGTGGGAGTTCATTGTTAACAGCGCCACACTCAAAGAGAGACTACACAAGGTGCACAGGAATCAACCAGGGGACACATAGCAAGAGAGGTTTCGTAACCAGAGAGGCTGTCTTACTGTCCTTGAGGATAAGCAGCCACTGAACCAAGCTGTGTGACCTGTGGTTTACAGTAGGTGTTCCCTACTACCATTTGGCAGATAAATAAACAGCGTTAATAATGGTGTCTGGCTGCGTGCACAAGAATACGCATCACAAATCTTCCAGTGAGTATCTAGCTGGGTGTGGCTGTTACACCGGAGGCCAACATTAAGCCTGCAATTCAAGGCCCACAGTCAGAAGTATGATATTACTGCTACCTGCACTCTGCAGCTGGAGTTGAGAGGAAGTCAAGACAAGAGAGGAAGACAGACCACCCCCCCCCCCCCCCCCCCGAAAACCACAAACCTAATTCAGGCTCAGTTTGCAGGCATGGGAGGAGTACAGCTATAACACCACCCGCAAGTTATTCTTGAGCCGTTTGAAATTTCTGTGAAGTTGACTAATGAAGAAAAAGCCGTCATTGCAAAAAAGAGAAAAAAAATTGGCGCGTTCCATTATTGCGGACATTTGCGTTCACAGTGACCGGGGCCTCTTTCGATTTCTACCCACTCTTCCTCTTTCCATGTTGAATAGAGGAACTGGCTGGAAACTAGCAGCGCAGTCAGCCACCTATGTGATACCAAAAACACCAAGGCCACAATGGCAGCGATCCCATCAGGCCACTGTCACAGCAACCACCCCAACAAACAGTCATTCTGGCTGTCAAAGCCAAATTTGTCACACACATTCTTGTGCAAACCACTAACAGTATTTCAGCACGCCTAATTTTGGGTAATTACAACATCGGTGACTTCTAAAAAACAAGTGCTTTGTTGTCGTGATTATCATTGGTGAGATGTTAATGGAACTTTTTTATTTTTCAACTTTTGCAAACTCTTATCCCATCTAATGCTTCATGAACAAGAAGAATGAGGTTCATTACACAAAGCACCTATCGCCGAGCTTCCTTCTATGACCTGAAACCTCATTCCTAACCTTTCCTCTCAGGAAGTGTAAGGAATTCCAACTGAGCACAGAGGGAGTTGACACAAAGGCCAGGAGGTCTCATCTTTACTGAGAGGAGGTCATTAAAACTTGCTTGCGGTCTCTGTCCTTGCCCCAGGAGCCCCAGTGTTGCCAATAAAGCTGTGAGGATCATATGGTTGTAATGAAGTGGTGGGAACCAAAGTGGCCATTACAGCCCAATTAAGCTGCCATCAGCGTCTAATGGAGGCCCTAGACCAAGCTCTTACCGAGAGAGCATGTATTTACAAAGACCCTCCAAAGCTTGGACACTTTCTCGATTTGCAGTGTTTCTGGCTGATAATGTTAATTAATGTTTCTCCTTTTTCTCGAGCATTTAAATCCCCGCTGCGTTCAGTGTGCGGGCTGTGCGCAACATCTTCCGTAGCAGCAGAGTCATATCTGTCTATGTCACCTGACCTGTCTGACGGAAACCTCTGTGGTGTTAAAGCAAACATCCTGAGGCCTCGACGGCAACTTGTCAAGCACCAGTTTTTCCACACAACGAATGCCACCGTGATGAAACGTGCGCTCATGCAGATGCAAGAACACGTGAGGATTCAGTGTCTGACTGCAAACGCTTGAGAGAGAAACCCCCGAGCTTTACGAGCAGATTACATAGTTGCAGTTTGTGTAAAACAGCGAAGACACAGAGCGCTTCAGTATGCCGAGCGGAACGGTTCGAGGAAATCTTTGGAATCATGCAAACTAATCTTTTGTAGCCCTAAACACAGCAGTCAGGCCACTTGTGACCATCAATCATGTCTTTGTCTGGTACGGAAAAAAAAAAATCCTTGTTAATCAGCTTTACTGGAAACTAAAACATTCCTCCAATGTCTCAAGGTTACAATGTAATTTTAGTCATACTTTTAAAAGGAACATTTCACAAAAAAGTTTTTACTGTACATTTTTTTTTTTTACAGTAAAACATGCTGTATTTATGCATACTAAAACCGGAGGGGGGGCAAATGACTGTTTAGAAGCAGGAAGAACGTCCGTGTATTAGCAGAGTAATACTAGTTAATGATATAGACACCATCTTATCTTCCTGCTCTACCTGTAGGTGCTAACCTCTGGAGTGTAGGCCAGATATCACACTCACGATTGTTGATAGCAACACTATGCTTATTATAAATTTGTCATAGACATTATTTTTAAAAGGATACAACAACTATGTTAACATGGTCCCATCAGCAGTTAATGACCTCGTGGAAAACCTTATTTTATCTCAATCAAAGAACATTGCTCACGTTAGTATCCTATAACCTATTTTATTTTCTATTTCTCAACAGCAGCCCTCCATTCGTGCACTCAGACTGCAGTTATATTGAATAAAAAAAACAAGAGACTTTTAACGCCGGTCCCAGGCAAAGCCAAACGCAGGAAGTCACAGCTGACAGCTCAGCATCAACCCAACTGTGGCTCGCAACCAACATGCAACACTCAAAAAGAATTCACAATTCAGCTGTATATCTCCGCCGCCCCTCCGACTCTCATGCAAACTATCATGTGGCTCTGTTGTTGTTCCAAAAAGACCAGCAGTTTGGACTTCCTGTTTTGTACATTTTCCCCCATTTACTGGCAAGAGAGCTGAAGCCATCCAGCTTAGTGTGAGGGTAGACATTAAACAGTTCATGAAGAAATCTGCCCAATGTCACTCAAACCCAGGACAATTTTAACACTTCAGACTTTGAGCTAGAGTACTTCCCATATTTTTAAAAACAACTTGTGTGTGTGTGTGTGTGTATGTATATATATGTATAAAGCACTGCTGTAAAAAATAAAAGTTTCTCTCATGCCATACTTAAAATGGCTTCAGCCCTCACGGACCCAATCACACAAACTACTTTTAATCTTTGAAGAGACAGAGACAAAATGATTTAAAATCACCTTTTTAATAAGACATTACAATGACATTGTTCTGTACATGGTTCCCCCAGTCAAAATAGGAGTAAGAGCTGCGCCACAGGGTGTCATTCAACATTTCACCAGTAAACAGCTCCCTCTGACTGCACGACAGATGGACTCTGATGTAGGGTTAATGTACTTTCGTACTCATGCTACAGATATAGGCTATCATATAATGTCCCAATACTGAGACTAATCAACTGTGGTATCAGATTGACAGCTCAGAGCTGAATGACATTCCTTTGGAAAGATTGAGTCGACTGACTACGCATTACCCAAAATCAAAAATGCATCCCGACAAGCATGTTTAAGAGTTACTGGAGGCCTATTTGTTGAATATTCAGCACAATTAGGTATCAAGACATGACACGAAAGGTCAATCAGTTAACTATATAGCCCACATAAGGGTATTGGGAGGGGTAACAAAACATTCGAAGTAATTTTTTTCTGATGCCCAGACTGATGACGATAAAATGGAAGCAATGGTGAATTTTTTTGTCCTTGCTTTTTTTTCTCTCTCTCTCTCTCTTTCTCAATACCACTGAGAAGGAATACTTTTCATCACAGTATTGTGTTATCATGAATGTCAAAGTCCTTCAAGTAGACTACGTGACATTGAAGAGCTCTCGCCTTAGAAGAAAAAAAGATCCAAGTTCAACGCAACAGAGACTGAAGAGCCTTGAAACGAGCTTTAGTCCAAAAATGAAGATAAAAACTTCAGCTTCATTAGAAAAATTATATAAAACAGGAAAAGAATAGGCAAAGGCGGTGATCTCTGTGGCTTTAACCTTAGGACCAATTAATTCAATGTTCATCAAGCAAGCCCCAAAATAATGAATGTGATATAGGCCTGCTACGGAGTACAAGCAAACTTTAAGCCGGCAAACCCAGTTAAAGATAAATTAGTCACGGGGTAAACGTAGTATTAAAAATAAATGGGTGATAATCAACTTTTTCTTAACCATACTCATTTTGAGACGTTATTTGTTACTTGCAACTTTTATTATAGTTTTGACCTAAAACAGTCAGCACTCAATCATTAAGATTTGTAATTTGAGGTAAGCCATGTCAAGCCCTCATACAGTCCATCACCTGTGGTCGCACAGGAGGGTTGAACGTACCAATTCCTATCTCTGATGCGGGTCAATCCGAGCTTCTCTTGGATTTCATGTGGCTTCATGGCATCAGGAAGGTCTTGCTTATTGGCGAATATCAAGATGATGGCATCCCTCATCTCCCGGTCATTTATGATGCGGTGAAGTTCCTGCCTCGCCTCGTCAATGCGATCCCTGTCCGCGCAATCCACCACAAAAATTAACCCTTGAGTGCCTGTGTAGTAATGTCGCCACAGAGGACGGATCTTATCCTGGCCTCCAACATCCCAGACGTTGAACTTGACATTTTTGTAGGTGACGGTTTCCACGTTGAAGCCGACCGTGGGGATCGTGGTCACAGACTGTCCGAGTTTCAGTTTGTAAAGGATTGTTGTCTTTCCAGCGGCATCAAGTCCAAGCATCAATATTCTCATCTCCTTGTTGCCAAATATTTTTGAGAGCATTTTCCCCATTTTGAACTCTTGTGCATAAATACTTTGTTCCTAAGAAGAAAAGAAGAAGAAGAAGAAGAAGAAGAAGAAGAAAAAAAAAAAAGTTCTGGTTTTGTGCTGATGATAAATCACTTAACAAATTTCCACTGGTGGTGGAAAAAAAAAAAAAAAAAGTTCAAAAATGCATACACGTGTTGAAACCTAACAAAACAGTACGTGTGGACTTCTTTTTTTTTTTTTTTTCCCCACTTCAGGAGTCTGTCAGGATCCCGTTGAGTGCTGTGACATTTACGTTCAGAGGACCACAATGTTTTCGGGGCCTGTACACAACATGGCACGGTCAACACTTATTAACAAGTCGGCAGCAGCTGTTGCAGGACGTTCATTGTATTATTGCCCCCAAAACACGCACACACAGGCCGCCGCGGCGGAGGAGAGCTGCGGCCTCCGAAGCCTGCTGGACTTGTGATTTCCTCTCGGGTGTTTGCGTCTCGGTTGGCGGGTCCTCCTCAGCCCGGCTGCGCCCTTGTTCTCTTCACCAGGAGGAGGAGGTGGTGGTGGTGGAGGTGGAGGTGGAGGAAAAATAAAAATAGGCAGCTTTCTGCGGCTACTCCATCAAAAAAAAAAGAAAAGAAAAAAGAAGCGTTTTGCGCCGGCCAACTTCACCCCCGGTGCTGGAAAGGAGGGGACGCCTTCAGGGGGGGTAGAGAGCCGGGGGGGCTTCGGGAGGGGGGGTGGTGGTGGTGGTGGGGGGGGTAAAAAAAAAAAAGGCAAACCTCCCGTCGGTGACTCAGCAACACATGTACACACTCACGGATCTCTTCTCCTCCTGAAAAAGAGATTTGAATTGGAGGGTCAGACAGCGAAATTATGAGCAACGCGACGGGCTCGTGGCTGCTGGAGACAGCTAAGGAGGCTAACATTAGCTCGCCCCGAAGCTAACGCGCTAACGGCAGTTAGCGGCGGCGAACTAATCGCGTAAAATACGCGCCACGATGGCGAAGCTGTCCGGCACCAATCTTTACGCGTTAAACGGTTAATTTGAAAATATAAAAGTGGTTTGTTTTTGTTAAATTTGTTTTTTTACCTCCTATCTTCCCCCCTTCCTGTCTCGATAAATCCACCCAGCTCCCGTCTTCCTCCTCAAAACTGGAGCTGGTCGCAGTGCTGCTACACCGGAAAGGTGTGGAGCTGCATCACCAGCCACTTCCTCCCGTCGGCTTCACTCAGTTTGCCGCCGCCTGTCTGGGGCACCTCGGTAAACAATAAAGCATCCACACTGGCAGGAATAAATAATAATAATAATAATAATAATAATAATAATAATTAAAAAAAATATATACAGTGTTCCGCCTCTTTGTTTTTTTAAGTTTTTTTTTGTTTAATTTATAAATAATACAAATTAATGTTGTAATTCATTTTGAACATTATTTTCATAAACTACCTTATTCAGTATTAAATATGGATTTGCTTTTATTCCGATACATCGATAAATATGCATTTTTATGGCGGGTGTTTTCAGTTTTAAATGTTTTTTTGGGGATCTGATTGGTCCAGTGACTGATGTACAGGCTTACATCGCCCCCTTGCGGCCACACGAATTTTAGTCAGTCCCATGTGAGACTGTCAGTCACTGAGCGGAAATTTCCCCCCTTTGTCTGCTTTGACAGTCCTTTGTTTTGGCGGTGGTTGCTGGTCAGGTGTGAAAAAAAAAAAAAAAAAAAAAAAAAAAAATCCTTCAGACCCTGTAATTCAGTTACACACTGTAAAAAAATATTCCCCTGCAAGTAAAGCTCCTGCATTAAAAACTTAAATTGCTATCTAACCCGGCTATTTGTTCTAAAATGTGCTGAGAGTGTCAAAAGTATATTGTGCAGTAAAAAAAGATACTCTTTGCCCGTGTTTCACTGTTATATGATATTTTTGGATAAATAACACTGCTGCATGAAGGTGTATGTTGCATTTTACAGCTATTTGTAATTTAACTGCTTTATACTGTTGGTTAGTTTTATAGCAATGCATAATTTTTGTAAGATTAACATACACGTGTATGTTTATAGCATCACTGTCTGTCTTAAACCACACATTTCCAGAAAGATCAACTTAAAACTGGTTTGTGACATGGTTTACACAGGTAACCACAAAATCTGTCAATCATTCACTAATTCATTCCTCCACAGTTCAGTAACTCAAATTCAATGGATAGAAATATTTCACTAAATCAGGGATACTTTTAGTAAACTTTTAGATGAACCCTTAGACTTTCTATTTTTTATAATTGTAATATAGTTGTGCAGACTCAAAGTAGGAGGAAAATACTAGCAGCAACAATAAATTATTAAGGGCAGTGTTTTAGTACAGCAGAAACGAGGGTAAAAATACATTCTCAAATACCCCCTGTTTGTTCTTGTAATTAGGTTAGGTAGGTTAGGTAGTTACTTTATTAATCCCTGAGGGGAAATTTTTTTTCGCTACAGCAGCATACAGAAGCAATAAGATAATAATAGAATAATAGAAAAACAACAACATAGCAGTAAAATAGCAGTAAAACATATAAAATATAAAATGCACAGTATATACAGTACAGTATATATCTATATATATTATATACAAACAACCAAGAAACACAGTCAACAGTGTTTTTTGCTTTTTCCCTGACTGAGCCGGGCAGAGAAGAAGAGAGGAGGCTATACCTCTGTTCTACAAATGTTCTGGTGTTCTAGTATTAGAGTGGAAGAAATATTCACATCCTTTACTTAGTAAGTAAGCAATTCATTATAAAAACACTGTTGACGTGTGGGCAGCATATAATATATAGGCTATATAGGCTCTGATATTCTGTCTACTATGTGGTTTCTGTTGCGCCTGTAAAATTGTGGCTAAATTGTTGTGAGCATCACATCCCCCACAAAAAAACAACTTTTACTAAGTTTTACTATCAGAATTTGATTCATTCAGTCTGACTTTTGGAAAACCTTGGAGAGCCGCACCACTGAGGTATTTTATCCCCATTTAAGTTTGCATAATGCTTGACCAAAACTTGACCAGCTGACCGGAGCATACTGCATGTCCTATAAATGAGCAACTTCTTTTTTTCTCTGAATCACCCTGTTCACACACCTTATTTGAACTACAGTAAGCATTTTTTTAACCAAATTTGTACTTCTTCTTTCAGTTCCATGCCCATTTACCATCAACATCCAGTAACCTATCCTTAAATGAGTTCATACTTAAACCTCAAAAACATCCATCCATCCATCCACCGTCTTCCGCTTATCCGGGCTCAGGTCGCGGTGGCAGGAGGCCAAGCAAAGCTAACCCAGACTTCCCTCTCCCCCTCTCATCCTGGGACATCCCGAGGCGTTCCCAGGTCCGAGCTCCTTACCCTGTCCCTGAGGCTGAGCCCGGCCACCCTACGGAGGAAACTCATTTCGGCCGCTTGTAGCCGCGACCTCGTTCTTTCGGTTCATGACCCAGAGCTTGTGACATTGGTTAATAAGACATTTCATTAGAAAATATATTTCCCTAGAATTGGAACTATTGGGAAACTTTTAAACCAGAAACAGAATTTTTACTTCTTCTTTCGGTTCCATGCCCATTTACCATCAACATCCAGTAACCTATCTTTAAATGAGTTCATACTTGAACCTCAAAAACTTAGCCAGCTTTTACTTTAAAAAAAAAATTCAGTTTGTGTACTATCAAATTTTAATATAGGATTTTCTTTATTCCAGATATCTACACTCTAAAAAGAAACCTACAGAATCTACTCAATAAAAGTGAGGTAACAATTTGCAATCAGTTTGTTTGGGTAGATTTCACCCCTTGTCTTGAGTAAAAAATACCTACATTTAACAGCTATGACACACTAAAAGAAATTAGGTAAAGTCTACTTAATATCTGTCAATACATTACACAATACTCTCCCAGCGAAAAATGTTGTATTTTAGTGGAGTCGCGAGTGGGCGTGGCCAAATGGCTCGCTAGCGCCCCCTAAACAGAGGCCCCGGCGGCCACGTTTACCTACATGCACGAAATTCGGTGGACATATTTATCGACTTGAAATTTATTCTGTGCACTCTTCACATGTTTGCAATTAAAAGATATCATAAGAATTCGTTTTCGTGGATCGGTGTGCCCGTGGCCAAAAAGTGACCCAAAAGTCATGTTACAGCATGTCGTCCAAAATGTGATAAAAAAATAAAATAAAAAAAAAGTCAAATTATAGCATGTCGTCTATAGTATGCCTTTTTTTTTTTTTTTTTTTCCATAATTTGCACGACATGTATGATTTAAAGAAAAAGGCATGACAAAGGTGGGGATCACACGCTCAATCCCCTACATGAGAGGCAGCAGTGCGAACCACTGCACCACTATTCTTCCTAAGAGTTAGATAGCATTGTGACAAATCTTTGGCTCACTGCAACCTGTAACTCCACCGTCCACAAATATTCATTCAAATGCGACCAAAATTGCCGCAGACATTCTTTGGATAGGAGATATACGTGTTTTCAAGGGGGTCTGCAGTGATATTAAATATCTTCCTGTAATGTGTAGTGTGTATGTATTTTTCAATTTCTCCAAATGTTTCAACTTCACTAAAAGTGAACACTTAAACAACACATCCTAGATCTCAATAAATTAAATATTCCAGTTGAAAATCTTTATTCATTACATAGTGGAATGTGTTGAGAACAAAATAACATAAGAATGATCAATGGAAATCAAAATCATTATCCGATGGAGGCCTGGATTCAGAATCATACTCAAAATAAAAGTGGAAAAATCAGATCACAGGCTGATCCAACTTCTGTGGAAACTCCTGAAGACAAGTCAAAATGAGGCTCGGTAGTGTGTGTGGCCTCCACGTGCCTGTATCACTCCCTACAATACCTGGGCATGCTCCTGATGAGACGACGGATGTTCACCTGAGGGATCTCCTCCCAGACCTGGATCAAAGCATCGGTCCACTCCTGGACAGTCTGTGGTGCGACGTGGCGTCGGTGGACGGAACGAGACACGATGTCCCAGATGTGCTGGATTGGATTCAGGTCTGGGGAACGGGCGGGCCGGTCCGTAGCATCGATGCCTTCATCATGCAGGAACTGCTGACACACTCCAGCCACATGAGGCCGAGCATTGTCCTGCATCAGAAGGACCCCAGGGCCCACTGCACCAGCAGATGGTCTTCAATGGGTCTGAGGATCTCATCCTGGCAAAATGCAAAAGTGACCAAAAATCAGCCAGAAAGGACGAGGACAGAGAAATGGTCTGTGGTCACCACCTGCAGAACTGTTCCTTTATAGAGGTTGTCTTGTTAATTGCCTCATTTCTACCTGTTGTCTGTTCCATTTGCACAACAGCAGGTGAAGTTGATTCACAATCAGTGTTGCTTCCTAACTGGACAGGTTGATTTCCCAGAAGTGTGATTGACTTGGAGTTACATTGGTGTTGTTTAAGTGTTCCCTTTATTTTTTTTGAGCAGTGTAAATAGTATAGCCAAGGCTGTCCATCCAGTGTTCTGCACTTGAGGCCACGCCCACATCCCTGACGTCAGCGCGGAGCTTTTCCCATCGCGTGTCAAGGACAGAACTGAAGAGGGTTCCCAGATGTGGAGCAGCCGTGGTCAACTGGCCAATACAAATATGATTAATGCCATGATTCCGCCCTCTGTTTACTACATCACGTGTTTGCAACGGAACCTACTTTTCTGTATTTAAGGCCGGAGAAACTGGACACGGGGCAGACTACTGACAGCACGCAGAGACCACCGTTTGTGGATTCCTGTCAACAAGTTTTGTTTTTTTGTTTAAAGGAGCAGCCACCGCAGCCACTTGGAAGTCATCATGGCGGATTCCAGCTCCAGCAGCCTGACATCCCTCGCCCAGGCTTTGTCACAACATAAACTGGACCAGGTTGAAACAGCTGATGTTGCCCCCGCGCGTAATCCTCAGCTGCAAACGTGCCGACGGAGAAAGCTGTTGAGCTGCCCCACGTGCGATACCCCCGACCTGACGCCTGCACCCATCTGCACCGAGACTCGAGTCCTGGTCATCAACACCGGGGGAACCATTGGGATGAAACGTCATAATGAAGGTAGCTTTGGCTAAACTTTACACACGGTACTGTTCCCCTTCTTCCCTGTGCCCCGGGACAGCTGCAGAGTGGCAGCTGGCTGTTCGCAGGTTTAGTGTTTGCCTCGTGCACACAAGACACCCTGCATGACAACACACCAAAAATAATCCAGCTGAAGCTGGGTGACAACAGGAAGTAAGATGAATGACACGAGACAGGTGCACTCAAAAATGATAAAGTGATGCGTTATTTGAGCGATGAACAGAACCAGCACATTATTATAAAGTTGTTATCTGAAGGATTTTCTTCCACCTGCACTTGGCAGCCTTCTAAAATGCTCTAATGTTTGTAAATCTCCAAAGGAACTCTTATCCCAATGGCAAGTTGCCCCTGATGATGCAGTTGGAGCAACATCCCACATCCTCTCAATGAATAACTAGATGTTGACGAGGTGTTGGGCAACATCTGGAGCATGCAGCGGCTGAATAACATTTATGTGTATGCTACACATCCTGTATTAAAGGGCACTCTCGTATTTATTGTTTACATTTCAGGCCACATTGTTGACAAGTGCTTTACAAATAAATTCCAATTGAATGACTGAAGCTTGCATACAGTACTACGCCTTAATGTGGATATTTATTTGATATTTGATGTGGATACTGGCCAATCACACACGTGTAGTCCAATATGAATTTGTTGTATTTTTTTTTTACAGATCATAATGCAATTTATGTGTCTGTGATTTTAATAGTTATAATTATTTAAAGTGACATTACAGAGCAATTATGTCATTAGCCTGTTGTTTATCTGTAAAGTATTCTGCCTTAATTATGATGTCTTTGACACAAGTGCTTAGTAACCTCATTTGAGGAATCACTGCAAAAATTGTGTATATACCCACAATTAAGAATATCATACAATACAATGATTTCAACATTTTTCACTGTAATATTGGTATCAGCCCCCCCCCCCCCCCCCAAAAAAAAAAAAAAAAAAAAAAAATCCAGTATGGGTTGGGCTCCAGTCGAATTTAGGTCCATTAGCCTTAACACATGCTCAGGTGTATAAATATACTCTGTCCTAGTTGTAATATTTAAAGGCGGCAGATCATCAGTCTTGGCCAATAACCGTGTCTCTCAGTCAGTCATTTAGTCTGCCAGTTTTTCTATTTTAGACCTTTTGATACGTGTCTATCCTGCGCAGATGATCCCAGACTTTAGAGTTGGGCCTAGTTCAATGGCCTAAAAACGATTAAATCTGTGTAAAATCCTTACATGGATGCCATTTCTTACATTTACCACTAGGGCTCAGTATGAGACTGATGTTGAGGTGTTGAGATTATGGCCCATTCCTTGTGCTCCCTTTTTTCTGATAAACATTGATCTTACTAAAAAAAAGCAAGCTATGAAAGATGACAAACCCTTCCTTTTTCTCTGCTTTTGTAACCCACAGTTTATTCCCCTGAAGCTAATGCTTTTGTGAAGACCCTGCGTAAGATGCCGATGCTCCACGATGAGGCGTACGCCGTGCAGACCCAGCTGTATGATGCCTATGGATGTGAGACACTGGTTTTGCCGTAAGTACACCCTGAAATCCTCTCGGCTCAATTAGCACATAGATGTAACTTTATTTAAAAAAAACCAAAACTATGTTCTGCTTCTCACCCCAGTATGTTTTCTCATTATAGACTAGAGAGTAAGACGATGGCAAATTTCTCCTTTTAAATCTCTATTTTGCTATTTATTGACTGTCTTTTTAGATGCATGAAAATCCTTATAGTTGTACTTACAAACACTGAAAATGAACAATAGATTAAACTATTTAATTGATAATATAAGTGTCATGTAAGTTCAGTGTCAATGACTCAGTGACTGTACTTGTATAAAAAAAGCAATATATCAAATGTGTAATGTTACCATAACTTATTTTGAACTAAAAGGTTTGTCATCCACTGTGTTCTTCATTTCTTTTTTTTACTTATAATCTGTCTGATTTATTGAATAATCTGCCTTCATAATGAGACAAATGTTACCCTTCATAGGGTGTAAAGTTTTTGTTCTAGAGAGTTAAATCTATGTTTAAGAGGGCGCTTTATTGCCCTAAATCGTGAATCTTGCAGAGAATGAAATAATATATACTGTATATCAGACATTTGTTCAAGATGGGTTGGTTGTATGAGAAAAATCACGTTATAATCATGGCTGTTATTACTCATGATGGTATTAATGGTCTTCACACAGCGCAAAACACCATTTCCAATCTGGAAAATCAGAGGCTGAATAGAGACGCCTCGCTTTCCTCCTAAGAATAGCAGCGGTTTTAATGACCCTTAACTGCTTTTGTTGCTTTAACAGGAAACCACCGCCTCATCCTGACCTCCTATGTCACAGGTGCTGCATTACTAGTAGCATGACGTGTGCCTTCACTGTGCTCGAGGAGTTTGATGCCTGTTCTTAAGACCAAATGTTATGTGCTTGACTGACAGGAACTGCATGGCGACATGGTACTTTGACAGTCGGTGAAAATATTGCTTGAAGTGTTTTCGTTTTCTCTTTGTGTTAATATGTCTCCAACAAGCCAGCTGCTTTAATGTGTGACACAGAAGTATCCCAGCTGAGATAACGCTGATGTTTCTTTGAGTTTTTAAAAAGCTTTCTGTAACCCTGCTGTTTTAGCAGCCAAGGATGACGTGCTGCTTTGCATGTTTGATTTAATGTTGTTTGGTGCATGTGCTGTGGAGCGATGAGAGTGAACCGGGTTCCTGATTAACAGTCTCTTTAGGGTCGTCATAGCAGAGCGTAGCCACGTTCACTAATGTCCACACACCTTTCATGCTGCTGTCAAAGTGAGCTGAGCTGCAGGGTGGAGTGACATGTTTAGTAGAGGTAAAGCCTCCATGCACTACGCAGTAGAACGTGTTTTGTGAAAACTGTGATGTTGAGCATATGCGAGCAGTTGTTGCGGCACAAAAGCTATTTAATTATCTGCTTTGTAAACACTTTGAAGGAGTTTATTTCGATTAATATTCTATCACATTTCCTGTTATTTTTCCTTAGATGTTCAGCAACACTTAATATTTGCTCATCCTTGCGTTTATAAATTGTCCGTATCAACTGAAGGAGGCTCGTATGCAAGTTTAATGAGCATACTGTTGATCGTATGCGATTGCAGAGCCTATATCAAATACTTAGTTCTGAAGAGGGAATTAGTTTATTGATTTATTGAAAAGCTTTATTCACGTGATGCCGAGAGGCTGTGCCACAAGGCCGTTTGCTCCCCCACCTCCAACACTCTTCCTACACACACACACACACACGCGCGCGCACGCATACATTTATTATGCTGAAGCTATTAGTCATCTTAGCATGGGTATGCTAATGTGTGGCTTTGCTACACCTTAGGGTACTCTGCCAGATAGATGAATAATTGCTGATTTGAATAGTGTTTTCTTGTGGCACTTTAGCTTCAAGATTATCTACAACATATGTTCTTAAGGCTAATTAGAGGAGTGTGTGCATGACCCCTGGTTGGATGGACTGGGGTTCGCCTGCTCTTCCCCCTGCTGTTCCATTCAGCTCCTATCTCCATGTTGTAGGGCCGCCCTATGGTAATGTGGGGAGGGGAAGGGGGGGGGAGGCTCAACCTGCTGCTTTAGAAGGGAGATTAAAAAGAAAATCTTCCTGTGGCGGTTTAGCCGGTCACGCTGCCTTACGTGGCGTGTCGCAGGTGGGGCTGCGAGACACCCGAGTTAAACTCCACTTAGAGGCGACATAAATATGTATACATGTATCCTCACTATTAATTGAAATGAAAAAGAGACACAGACTTTTGCCCTAACCTTAAGTAAGTCACCTAAGAACCCTGAAGCTATATCAAATAAGCCACTTTAAGTCCCACAGTGGTGCCCGTATTTTAAGTCCACAGAGTAGTATTGCTTCACAATATAGTAGGGCTTCACTGTAGTAAACAAAAATGCCTGATTTATAAGTGCAGCTCTCTTAAACTGGATGGCAACGCCCCTCGGTTTTACTCTTCCAAAAGTTCTTCCTGTGTATCTGAAACAGGTTTTGTCACCCTGCTGCAGAGACGGAAAGCCCAGCAAGACTTTATCCCACTTCATAAGCGTTTTTAGTGTTCCCATCCTCGTAGTTCTTTAAACTCACCTCTCTCCTCTAATCGGAATTTGATTCAACTTTATTAAATGCTCACAATGAACACAAATAATAATTTGTCACAGTGAAGATTATAATCATTTGTTTAACCGTGTGCTTTATGTGTTTAGAGTGACTATCTACACTTAAACTGACTAAAACTAACGATTTATTATGAAGTGTAACCTTTTGTAAGTATGATTGAATCTGTGTGACTGAAACTCAAATAAACTACTTTCTCTTTCAGTAAGAGTAAACAAGAAAAGAGGGTAGTCTACACTGTGCTGGAGTACAACCCTTTGCTGGACTCTTCCAATATGACCACAGATGACTGGGGTAAAATTGGAAAGGACATTGAGGTACTTGCTGCTGGATTTGTATCATTGTTAGGTTCATCACTGATGCCATTTTCAAATATACACTGAGGATTTCTGCTTTAATTATTCCTGTAAGATTCTTAATGTGCATCTAGTACAGCATACTATTTAATATGGTTGAGAAAATGGTGTTGTCTGCATGTTGGCATGCACAATAATTTCTGCCTCGTCCGACTCCAGAAAAACTATGAGAACTACGATGGTTTTGTGGTCCTTCACGGCACGGACACCATGGCTTACACTGCCTCCGCCTTGTCCTTCATGTGTGAGCATCTGGGCAAACCAATCGTCCTCACCGGCTCCCAGGTAAGAACTGCCGTCCTCAGGAGACTGACCAGCAAACAGAGGAAATGTGTCTGCACAGTTGTAAGTGTTTACCGCCCTCCTAAGATGAGACACTCTCTGTCCTCAGGTGCCGATCTACGAGCTGAGGAATGACGGCAGAGACAACCTGCTCGGGGCTCTGCTAATCGCCGGCCAATTTGTCATTCCTGAGGTGAGGAAAAGACCAATTTACCTATGATATTATCTGATTAGATAATAATGATTGATCAATTAGACTAATAGAAGGCCGACTGTAATCGCCTTTGGTTTGTTTTGCTATATTTCACTCATGGTTTATTGTGTGAATGAACTCTAAATGAACTGATATCCTATAAATGAATCCTATGAACATATTTTGTTTGTTTGTTAATATTTTGAGAAAACATGCCATGCTACACAAAGACAGGTATGAGCGCTGGTGGCATGCAGAAGGTAACAAACGCCCACATAAACAACTTGTCTGATGAGAATGCTTTCTTAATGACCCCGAGATGTGTTTCGCAATACTGAACAACAATTACCAGAACAGGAAGAACACGGAAATGTCTTCACTACATCTGGGTACGACCGAAGTACAGCAGAACAAATTGTGTCTATTTTATTTAATTGATTGAGAAACAAATACGTTGTGACTGAGAGGCATTTTGTAATGAGTTTTGATTAAACTTTGCTATCCCGAGGCCAAACTCAAGTCAGATTCATTTACAATATATAGTACATTTGAAATGCAACAAAAGTTGAACAAAGTGCTGCACAACATCAAACACAATTAAATCAATCAGATAGACTTGAAGATTTTATCTTGTATCTTTCTCTCTATTCAGGTGTGCCTGTACTTCTACAACAAACTCTACAGAGGGAACCGTGTGACCAAGGTGGATGCTGGGAGTTTCAATGCCTTCTCCTCCCCTAACTTGCCTCCTCTGGCCAGTACTGAAGTGGATATTACAAGTAAGTCTCTTAATAAAATTATTTTGTTTGTATGCAAAATCATTTTGGTATTAAAAAGGATATATAAGATTTTTGTCTCTATCTTCCCTCCAGTCAACTGGGATACAGTGTGGAGGGCAAACACCATGACAAGGTTTCAAGTTAGCCCTGAAATGAACCGCAACGTCGGCCTGCTCAGGTTGTTCCCAGGAATCACAGCAGCTACTGTAAGTCTGTCCTGGAGCACCAGATGGGCTTTTAGGAGAGTGGATTGTCCTGGAGATACAGTTTGTTTGCTGCTGATGCGTCCTCTGAAATGGACCGCAGATGTCTGTCACAGTCAGCAAATGTTCAGTGGCTACTTGTCCCTTTTGTCTTCGTGACACAACACAACTCTGGGGTTAAATTCAGCAGCTCGTAGGTTCCTGCTTGAAATATATTTTGGATGATCGTTAGGTTCACTTTATTTTCCTGTTATAATCAGACTCACAATTAGTGTTTTTTTTTTTATGCCTGTTTTAATCAAAACCAAATCACATTTAGTCAATTATTGAAAGGAGTATATTAAAAAACATAGCTAGCATGGAGGTAATCTCTAAGCCAACAATGTTGTAAAGACCTAGTTTTCCTTCTCATCGTTATATGTTCTTCAAAAGTAACAGACTGTTTTCTGTCTAACTGCGATCGAACATAGTTAACTTAAATTTGATTGCGCGATCACCCGTCTTCTGTTACTTTCCCGCTCATGTAAGCTGCCATCAAAGCTCCAGCCTGCGAACGATGAGACAGAGTTATGGGCCATGTCCAATCACCCTGTAAAGAGGGAGGATTGGCACAGATACTGTAACATTTAGCGGCACCTCCCCTCCTGCAGAGGCTGCTGGGAGAGTGACTTTACTGTCTCAATCTGTCCCCCACTGCCCAACTCTGCTATCAAGTCTTTCTTACCGCCTTTAACTGCCTTTACGAGGCGCCGGTTTGATGAGGCACCCGGCTCTCGTGTGCCCACAGTCTCTGCTGTACAAGGGTTTCATTGGTAATCTGTGTCAGACATTTCCTGTCAAACTGCTCATCACATCAAAATAATACTGACTGAGCCTGGCACTTGTAATGTCACCTTCATCTGACGTTTTATGGTCGCTGCAACGGACTTGCCAAGTGACTTTATGCTTGCTAGCACCTTCAAATTAATTGCTCTCCTTCCAGCCGTTTTTTGTCATCTGCCATTCTAGTCGTAGGCCACGGCTAATGATGTGGTGTAGGGCCTCCCGGTGCCAGGCAGCCAACCAGTGACTGAGATACTGGTTGCAGACACGGCACCAGATGGGCTTTTAGGAGAGTGGATTGTCTCATGCATTGGAGTGAAAGGGGCTGCCGGAAAAATACCATGAATACTAATTTCTCAATTTGATTCTACACAGTTGGCCATACATTTTGGGTGTTTATGATCTGAAACTGCGCTCACATCTGTGTCCAGGTGAAGGCTTTCCTGCAGCTGCCCATGGAGGGCGTGGTCCTGGAGACCTACGGCAGCGGAAATGCCCCCAACAACCGTGCTGACCTGCTGGATGAGTTGAAGAAGGCCATCGACGCTGGCGTTATCATTGTCAACTGCACACAGTGTCTGAGGGGGACTGTGTCTCCTGCCTATGCCACTGGCATGGTAGTTCATGTCATAAATGTTAAATTTAGCTCTGCTTAGAGAGGAGGAATCAGGCCAACCACTTATCCTTATGTTTTCTTCAGGTGTTGCTAGATGCAGGCCTGATAGCTGGTGGTGACATGACTCCGGAGGCCGCTCTGTCCAAACTGTCCTACGTATTGGCCAAGAACGAGCTCGATATAGCTGCTAAGAAAAAGGTTGGTGTTTTCATTCACGTGACAGCACTTTCAAAGCTTTGTTTTCTGCAGAACTGAAGGTTTTAGAGCAACAGAATATACACAGACAAAATCGTAAACAAGAAAAGTGAAGAAAATGTGTGTGTGTGTTTTTCTGTGATCCCGTCTAGATGATGTCTGAGAACCTGCGAGGTGAGATGAGCGCCAACTTGACAGGAGCCAAACTGTGTCTGAGCAACAGCCGCTTCATCCAGGCCATCGCCAAGTCTCTGAGCATCAGCTGCAAGGAGGCGAGTGCACCTTTACACAAACTGCAGCGCTGGAACTAACTGTCACTTATTAGTATTTCCAATGAAGCAGTTCTGGTCATTTTGCCTGACCTGATGACAAAGCAACCGAGTCGTCATCAGCCTTAAGCTTGTACTGTTAAAAGGCTGATCCAAAACTTTTTGGAAGATGTTCAGTCAAATGATTTGTCATTTCATTGTCAGAGAAATTGCAGTTTTAAAATTTGTTTAATCTGTGTTGTCCAAAGGAGATGCAAGCCATCCGTGATGCCCTGACTCCCTCACTGGCATGTGCCGCGGCGAAGATCGGAGACACAGAGGCCTTAGAAGCACTGAAAGGAATGGTAAGATGATGATTCTGCACAGGATTGGAATGTTTTTGTTGTCGTGAACACGATAACCTTTTAATACACAGCCCCTGGGATTATTTTGTTCGTCAGCCTGCAGCGAGCTTCTAAACCCCACATGGCCGATGTTGTTACTCACCTTGACACTAAATATTTACGCCAGGAGACCTGACTTATCTTCGTCATGTTTGGTTTGTAGGGTCAGTACACTCAGGTGAACCTTTCACACTGACGGACTTCCAGGGTCACTCTTCCTGTAGTAGGCGTGTGGGGGAAACACACAGGCAGACCTACAGTTGTGTACCAGCAGGCACATATACATGTTTGTATTTGGCTTGATTTGTATGCAGTCGCTGCAGAGGTCACTGTACAAGTCAGATTTGAAGTTCTCTCCTTGTATGTTAACATGAACAAAAGAAAAAAAACATATCTCTGGAATATGCTATATTATCAGCTACAGTAATAGTTTGTTACATTTTCTCTGTTTGTGATGATAAGAATTGGTTTCAAGTTGAATTTTCATTTATCCTGTGTTTTTGATTTATACCATTGTTGCCTGTTTTTTTTTTTTTTTTTTTAATGGTTGCTGCCCAACAGCAAAGCTTTTGGAAATCTCTTTGTTAATGGATAAAATGGCGGTATTCTTTATTTTTGTTATCGTCAACAGGTCCCACCTAAAGACCAAAACCAACAGTATGTCAATCTGCCTCTCAAATTCGGACTCCCCCGCCCTGTCTGTGGCCTTCTGCCGGATTACTATTTGTTTCTGTAGAAGATATAAACCTTTGAGAAACAACTCACTTGGTTTAATATTTGAAAAGAATAAATTATTTCCTTTGTCAGTTGGACAATTTAGCTCCTCAAACGGAAGAAGGTAATCTTCTCAGCCAAAGATTTAGTACACAGCGTGCATATTTCACTGTTGAACCCATTACAACCTCCAGTGTCCTTAAAGTGAATGTCCCCCAGTGCAATTGTGTGGCTCAATGATGTCTTTTTAAAGATGCATTCCCATCAAATCAGGCATTATGGCCCATTCCTTCAGGGTTGAGCTACAATGTGCAGCACTTACCGTGATGTTTCTCCCTCGTCACAGGGCAGTAACTTGTATCTGGGTGACTACGATGGACGTACACCGCTGCATATCGCTGCCTGTGAGGGCCTCCTCAATGTGGTGCAGTACCTACTGATTAATGGGGCTTCGGTGTATGTCAAAGATCGCTACGGAGCCACACCCCTGAGCAATGCTGTTCACTTCAGGTAAGACTTACTCTAAACAATGAGGGCAGGCGTGTTTGTTTTAATCAGTTCATTAAAGTAATAACGTCAAACATGACAGTTAAGATCCCCCTTTTGGAACATTAGCAGCCATTTTTATACCTCAGATCCATCTGAGTGTTTTCCTGAAAATATGTTGTTAATAGCTTCTATTGAGGGGACTTCATTAAATGAGCTGCTGCAAGAAAGGGAAGCTGGTTCTGCTTAAATGACAAGAAGGGAGCTGCGGCTGTCAGAGGGGGGTTGAAATCAGGGGAGCAACTCATAATGGAGTTTAGAGGCCAGACAATAATTATAAACTAATTAGGCTAATTGTCATCTGACAATTTAGACGGTGTTTATTTTTACCGGAGCTGTTTTTCTATCGTTCCCTGACATTGCTCTAAAAGCCTGTCGGGGAATAGCCGGGCTTAATAATTCTATGCAAGTGCTGTGTTGAGCCTCGGGGTGAAATCGTTGTATGTCTGAGCTGTTGTCCTATTTCAACGGTTGACAAACTGCAAGTGTGGACTTGTTTCCTTTGTGACAGTAGAACGATGCAGTGGAGCGTTTCCTGCCTTCATGCTACACAGCTTGGCAAGCTATGGCCTTCTTCTAATGTATTCAATGAAATGACACTAAGTAATAGAACTGGAGTTTTGAGTGGCTGTCGGGATGTCTGGTGCACTTTTGTCACCGACATTTCACGCCGCTTTACAGCCCAATGCCCGTATAAGGAGAAGCGGAGAGCAAAGACAACGAACAAATGTGAGGAGTGTCCTCTGAACCAGTCCTACCAGCTCGCTCCCAGTTTCACAGATGAGAGATACCAGCTTTTTAAAACTCAACAGGAAGTCTTCTGTGTCCTTTTTCATAGTGTCTTTGGTGTTTAATAGTTTAGAGGAATGAACATCCAAAGTGAACTCTTACTTACCCTTTTCCAAAGTTACTCAGTTCTCTTATTTATAAAGTTACTCAGTGGCAAACAATTGGTTTTACTGTTTATTTCCTGTCACTGTGAATGTCACTGCAGGTGACTCTTGTGTGGGCGGTTCATTGCGATGGATAATAACTTGTTCTTACTTGCCAAACGGCAACTACTCTGCCAGTCTCACTCTGTCAATGAATGTCCAAATTTAGAAGTTGAAAATCATTGACTAGTTTTATCACCTTGAACAGTTGTCCATTTTAACTGAGTGATATATTATTTAAATGTTAAACATGCACTAATAATTCCCTTCTATTGCATGTCCTCTGGCTGACTAAGGCGCAAGGAAGTTGTGAAGCTGCTGAGAAAGACTGGCGCCCATTTCTCCAGAGACGAGTTGGAAGAAGCAGGAACTGAACTGTGCAGGTGAGATAAACAAACGAAAACAAAAAGCACCGGGTCTTCACACAGGGATGCACACACACAGTTACCAATTTCTCGGTTGCTTAGCCGTCCCCACTGACCCATCCTACATAGTTGACACAGGCGCAACCAGTTGCCCCGCTGTTAAACAAACTGTAGGAATGCTCCCTGGCAGCATAGCTTTGGATCCATTCTGCATCTCCAGTGGACAAAACACTAGTTGGGTCCCTTTTTATTTTTTTTTTTACACGTGACGCACAACAGGTTTTGTCAAGACAGTTTCAGGAACACACCTTTTGTAAGTTCCGATATGTATGACTTGTGTGTCGTTGGTGAGCTCAAACACAAACGTCTGTGACTCATGAAGCCCAATATTATTGATTTGTTCCACTGATGTATACCAGTTTCTGAAAAGTCTCTTTTATGCAATGTGTTTTTCACCCACTCCTGCATTTGATTTATACTGATTTGGGGAAAATGAAGCCTTTCGCTGTAATCACTGTTATTTTTGTGTGCCTCAGCCTGGCAGCCAGCGGCGACTTGGACGGCCTGGAAATCTGGAGCCTTGCCGGAGCAGATCTGAATATACCCGGCTATAACGGACAGACAGCAATTCAAGTGGTGGGTTTCTAGAGACGTATTCCACTTTATTAACGGTGTTAAATCCACAAAGTAAAATGTCTCATTTTCCACCTTTCACAGGCCCAAGCTGTCGGCAAAAATGAAGTGGTGACATTTTTAGTCCAGGTCATGAGCAATAAGTCTAAGGTAACCGCTGCTTTTCATTTAGCTTCTCTATTTCTCTTCTGCAATACGAGTTCATGAGCACTCTAATTGGTGTAATTCTCTTGTCTATAATTGCCTCTCAATTACTTGTCTTGTTCAATTTCAGACAGTATTTGGTGATTTTAATGAATATGATGATGATGATGATGATGATGATGAGGTAAATGAGATGTAGTGCGCGTGTGTTTCCCAGTTTGCTCGTTACTGAGCATGAGTTTCCCGTCAGCATGACTGCTGTGTTTCCCCCGTTTTCTTTGTGTGCATCACCTTCTGCCCATTCTCTATCCAACCTCATCCGGCTCAGGATAGTGAGTTGTGTGTCCCCACATGGATTGTAGAAGTCTTAAACGTGCAGACAAACAAACATATTCACACCTACAGGCACTGCAGAGCTACAAACTCACCCAGCATTCAGAGGAAACTCTCAGATGGTGAGAGAACATGCTAATTCCTCAAGGAGAAAACTGAACATCTTTTGGTGATAGATCGGAGCGGACAACACAAAAAGACTTCACTCGGCCTCTGGAAGATTGTGAGAGGCAGGTTTCATCGGCTAAAAGACACAAAAGATGAATCAATCATTCAATAAAAAACTAAAGTAATCAAAGATTGATAATGCATCAATCTGTTTTCCTTAAGAAGCAACTCTTACATTTGAATTTGAGCTAAACATATCTCAGACTTGTTTTTTCATCCAAACTGCATCAGATAGACTGAATGCCTTTGAATCCTGAACCTGCCCACTCTTTGAAACCGACCGACGTGTGTGTGTGTGTGTGTGTGTGTGTGTGTGTGTGTGTGTGTGTGTGTGTGTGTGTGTGTGTGTGTGTGTGTGTGTGTGTGTGTGTGTGTGTGTGTGTGTGTGTGTATAATTGTGCTGGTCCGTGGATAGTGGTAAAGATTGCTGAAACACCTACCACCTCCCCAGTCCTCCACATTAAACCTGTGTCTGTTTGTGGCAGAGCGGCGGAATGATCACGTTCACGGCCACCCCGACAGGACTGTGAGCTGAAGCTACGTCCACTGACGGCAATCGTCCTCTGTTTGACACCCACTTCCTGCCAAGCCGTCCTCTACACACTGTCCACCGTCTTGTTCAATTTCACGCAGTTTCTCTCTCTTTGAATGTATGCACGTATTGCTTAAAGCCATCACTGCTTCAGTCCCTCCCTCCGAACCCAGTAATTGCACGATATACTGTGAAATCATTGCTTTGTGATTACGGCGCCCAGAAAAGGGCAACATGTATGTGTGGTATATGTATTATTGTTACACGGTAGTCCATGTATGATGAAAACAAAAAAGGTTACCGTGGTGAATGTTTTAATTACATTTTTATATCATGAACTGGATACTCGGATAATGTGAAGTCCAATCAGGGAAACAATAAATAAACGACTATTGTAACATTACTTTGAGCAGTGTTTTCTCTTTTTACAGCAATATATTCATAATATCTTAAAGTACACGGTATGTTCACAGATGTTTTTATGATTATTTTTTTATAGTAAGATGCTGGAAAGTATCGTGTAAGCAAATGAAATTAAGGTTGCGCTTTTATCATCTGGGTTGTTATCCAACAGTAACATTTGTCCACTGCAGTCAAAGTACACCTCTGCTCCTAAAGCAGAGCTTTCCACTTCCTCCTGCTCCAACAGGTATGACAAAAACCCGCAGTTACCTCTTGACACTCATCCAGCCTGTTTCTTGGGCTGTTTGTCAAGCTGGAAGCGTCACATATCTCTCGCTTTGAAATGTTAAAGGGAGAATACAGAGTATTATTTGAGTCAGATAAAGGCCTGAAACTGCCAGTTTCCTTTATGTATTTTTGAAGGTTTTCCTATATTCTTTGCACACATGATGACAAGGACTTGTGCTTTCCTTACCTTTATTGTGTAAACACTGCTGCTCTTGTTTGATATAATTTACTTTTCTAAACCAATCCAGTTCAAGTCTTTCACACTTGAATCTTATTATCTGTAAGGGGGTCTTATGTGATTACACGTGAGTGCAAATACATTTTAATTACGTGAAATCGATCCGGCTGTTTCGAGCGCTGCTGTTTTCTCACTATTTTAGTCCAAAAAAGTGTGAGAAGGGTGTGTTCAAAAGTGATTTGGTGGTGTGTGTGTGTTTTTTTGTCTGTAAACAGTAGCAGAAATAAATCTCTGGTTTCAAAGAGATGCTTCCTGTGATCTTTCCTGTGTCACAAAACCCTGAAACTCGCATACAACAGTACATCACTGCTCCTGGCCAAAGGTTCCCCAGCAGTTTTCTATTTCACATGGTTTTCTGTATGAATTAGTGCACATCCAAACAACTGTTGGAGGTCACTTCTATTAGTGTGCACAGTTCCTTTGTATTCTCTACAGAAATGTGCTATGAATAATAGTAAATGCGTTTATTGTGACTGCAGAAGGCCTTTAGGGGAACAACTACAGAGAACCCAAACATGAGTCATATCTCGCAGCATTCTGTGTGAGCTCTTACTGACTATGAAGCTAAATCAGAGTTTAATCTGAAAATTACACAAACTCATTAAACAAAGATGGCATAAAATTCCAAATGTTCATGTGACTTCTCAGCTTGGTATTTGCTATCTCTGTCTTGAGGGTGTCTGCCCTGTCGCGCTCCTTGCTGGTGGAACCCAGCTCATCCGGTCGGACCAGCATGGGCCTCATTCCTGCCTGAATGAGAGACTTGTATGAACCAAGCCCCAAAACACTATATAAATAGCGCTAAACTCTGCAGTCACTCACTGTGAGCAGGGATGGCACCAAGAAACACCACCGCAAGGAAAGAAGTCCCCTTCTCCAGGTAAGCCCTCGGACACAGACCACTTTGGCTGAAGCGTGTGTTTGTTTTTGTTGATTTTGTTCTGCAGCGGGCTCAAGAGTTTTGATATCTGCTGTAGTGATGCGTTTATTTGTGCCTGAACCAACAGACTGTCTCAGAATCTAATTGTAGCTGTTGTTCTTCTTTCATCATAGTGGAATCAACATTTTAGAGGACGGACCTTCCTCTGAAGAAGTATGTAGTTTCTCCGATTAAGTGGTTCTCAACAGTTCAACAGTTCTTTGACAAAATTGTGAAATGTTTAGGACCACTTGACCGGTCAGACAAATGCTGCTACTTTGGAGAAATACCTGGAGTGGCTCTTTAAAAGAGCGAACGTCTCAGAAGGCCGGACTTTGGAGATTTTTGCAACAAATGTGTGATTTACTCTGTTTCTCTGCTGCCTTCATGTCTCTGTCTCCTTCTCTCATTCTGCCCCCTTGTGTTACAACCACAACTGCAGTCCAGGAACTGTGGAGGGCTGTAAAAATCATCAGGCTTCAGTAATTTAATTTTGCTGGCACACAGACAATTTCTAAACAGCTCAGCTGCTGCAGTAACACCCCTCTTTGCGCTATTTTACTGTTGCTACTATTCAGAGGTACTAATTAAAACAAGTCAATAAAGAACCATTTGTCTCTGATGAATCTGTGTGGGGTGATGGACCTGGACTTTGTCGCTGTCCAAAGTACTGAAAACTGCTGCTGTGGTAAATATGGCAAATTCACTCATACTGTACGCTGTCAGTTAAAAGAAAAATGGTTACTGCTAAGATATTTTCAAAATCAATGTATTAATAATTAAGCATGCTATTTCTGCTTTTAACTTGGTTCAAGACAAATTTCCTGGACTTTTCTTCTCTATCACATTGATTAAACCACTTCTTAGTCCAACTCTGGACTTAATTAGACTTAATCAAGACAAGGACATGCAGTTATAGACTGTCAATGCAGTAATTAAATTCCAGACACACAGGCTTGCATTCACATCTTTTATTTTCTGAAGAAGTTGGAGGGGAAAACCAGAACTGAAGACTCCCAATCTGACACAAGAAAATCCAAATCCTTTTTCCCAAGGAACAGGGCTACTTTATATTGCATAAATCATTCATGAAAGCACTGTGCACCATTTATTCCCCCCTCTCCTTCTTTAGACAGCCCCCTTCTCCCTTTCTCTTTGATCTCCTCCATGCGCCAAGAACTATCAATATTTGCTAAACGTTTCTCACAAAGCCTGTCCATGCCACGGGAGAAGCTGCAGAGGTCTCAGGCAGGGGATAAGACATAGGAGAGGCATTAATGAGATGCCTGGAGCGATTTCCCTGTACGTGCGCAGGGGCAGCAGATGTAGCAACACACGCGCTCCCAAGGGAACCCGCGTCCTCGGAATTTCATCAGCGACCGGGGGAGACCCAACCCAGACCTCCTCTAGGGGGGAGAGCAGGGTGACGGACGTGGTAAATCATCTTTACTATGGATTGTGATTATCGCTCTACTGACATCTCCTGCCTCCCCCATCACACACACACACACACACACACACACACACACACACACACACACACACACACACACACACACACACACACACACACACACACACACACACACACACACACACACACAAGTGGATTTCTGTGTGTGTTTGTGATTTTTAGCATTGTTAGGAGGTGGTTTTGGAATAATGTATTCATCCGTAGAATATTTATTTACCCCCCTCTGCTCAGCTGTCAAAGCATCGCTGTTGCATGAAAGTCTAAATCTCGATTATCTCTGCACTGCTGAAAAATAAAAACTTGATAAACACCACCATCAACCTTTGTCTGTCTGTCCCGGTGACCCTCCAACTGTGACGTTTGGATACACCAGTCTTACCACCGGTGGCGCTCTCACAAGCTGCCGGTAGACCCGCCGGGAGGCCTACACTTTTCTGCCCCCTGCGCTTCAAGTTACCTGGGCAATTTAGAATAACCCCAGAAAAACTACATCTCCCAGGGGCCATTGTATGAGGCTTACCTGCTTCCGTTCAGGACTTCCTGCTTCTCTCTGTTTCCCACAGGTAAGTTTAACTTGTCTTTACAATAATGTTGGCAAATTCCCGGTTGGACAATGAAAACAGTGATGTGTCATGTGGCTTTCAAGCTTGCTTTCTAATGTCTGAACAAATGAAAATGATGTCATAGTCTAGTGATGTAATAAGGCTTAGGCTATCTCTGCTCAGACTTGTGTACAGAAAGACTGTAGCCTATATGCTGGAAAGCCTTGTGGAAACTTACCAAGCAGAGAATGTCTTAACAAAACAAACTATTCTGTTGCATCATGGGAAATGTTGGATCAAATGTGGGGCCTTCACCTGTAAAAGTCAGCGGATCTCAGCCTCTGCAACTTAAATTTCACCTGATTCTTAAAAGTGTGGCACTAAATTACCAGAATATCCCTTTAATCCAAAACAATGCAGATTCACTGCGTTTTTATTTCAGTTGCCGCGATTAAAAATAGACTTCAATGTCGTCTCCAGCTGTGAATTGGAAAACGAGCTCATATTTTAGTCAAACCATTGCTGTCCCACTGTTCAGAGGCTCCATGTGGATGACATCATCACACCACCAGAAACTGCTTCAAATTCATAAATTAAAACTGAGCTGACAAAAATGCTCTGTTTTAAAATGGGTTTCCCAGCTAAAAACACCGGATAGCAGCATCCACACTGTCTTTAGTGCTGCCCACTCGGCCCACAATGCTTCTCCTCAATCACAGTGATTCTGGCCTCATTCCTAGTCTGATAACTACAGCCTGCTTGAAGGTGAAGGCTGTCCGTTGAATATTGATCGGCAATCATGAGATCTTACTGTATTTTAGACATCAGATGCATTATTTAGCATTAATAGTGGCAAACACCTTAAATTATAAAGTTACTCAATGGTCACCCAAAACACTTATTCAGTCTTGATTATTACAAAGCACATTTGGATTGATTGGATTTTGATATAGCGTGCAATAAAGTCTCAAAATCAATCAAAATGTGATCAGTTTCAGTTATAAAAAAGAACAGCTATCCCTGCGGATGATGATGATGATGATCACATGTCAAATATTTGATTATTTCCTTATAGTATTCTACAACATGCACCATGCATCCAGCCCGTGCAGGAACATTACAGGAGTAATATAGACAAAGAAAAGGTGATGAGGTCATTACTGTGTGCCACAGACACACTATAAGTCCTAACATGAATAATATTGGAATATTACAGTGAGTCTGTCGTAATGGGGTTATGGCCAGGATTGTCATTGTGTTTTACATCTTCGAGCGGGGGATGACAACGACGCACCAGCAAATCGGATGGGAGAGCAGGTCATCACTGTCTGACAGCGAGAGAGAGAGAGAGGGAGAGAGGATGGCTGAGTGAGAGGGGGGGAGAAGGGGGAGTAGGGGAGAGGGAGGCTGGAGATCAGAGCGCATGCAGCAGATACACAAGGTGCTCCTTCGCTCTCAGACCTGCAGCAGCACTCAAAGATCACGCACGATCAGCCTCAGGATGGCTTAAAAAGTGGATATAAACCGTTCTGCATGCCGGTTGGATTGTATTTCTTTCTTCTCAGACTAATGGAAATCTGAGAGGCTATTTTACGCACACGTGCGAGCGCTCCCAGCGAATCACTGAATGTCCGGATTAAAAAACCTTGTGGATCTTTTTAGGGGGTACGAGACACGTCAGTTAGATGGATGTACGAATCAAATAGGTTTCCCAGGGAGTGGAATATTTTTTAGGCTATACTTACAGCCCGCATGGCTTTACCAAACTCTTCAGGGTCTCCCGGAGCTGGGAAGCCCAACCCCAGTGTCATAGACCTGGGGACAATCTTTGTTGACTCCGACATCATATTTGGGTTTACAAGTCACCTGCTTAAGAGAAAAAACAAGGTAAGAGTGCCGTAAAGGGATGTTTGCAACACGTCATCTCAGAAAGAATGATCTCATTGAATGTCCTATTCAGATAAGTGGAAAATGGTGACGAGCCAGACAAATTATGTGCACTGACGGCTCCTGTCCAGTATTCAGGACCTTGAACAGCATCCTCTGTATCTTCTGTTCATGTCTAACTTCATCCTCTGATTTCACTCACCATCACTTTGTCTTATTCAACACTTCCTTCAACATTTTTCAGAAATTAAAAAGTGTCTTAACTTTTATTCTGATTAACTATTGCACGAGTTAATGGAACCAAATCCCTCCAAGGCTTCACAGATATTGGATGATTCAAATAGAAACCAACAGTAAAAGGTTTTTGCACAATCTCAAAATATATATGGCAGAAAAGTGAATTTAATTATCTAATTCTGAATTATATATATTCCAGTGTCTTCAAATAATCCACTTTAAGATTTCGAAATTTTACAGCATACAATAGAAGATATATTTTCCACTGCATGTTCTATACTTTTCAGTTGAGCCCGTAGTCTATAATTTGACCTGTAAAATCGGAGGACCGAAGCACGGTGGGGTTTCCTGAATACACCTGCATCGCTTAAGGACAACAAAAAGAGAAAGCGTTTCAGATGTTGAGGGCAGCAGCGCATGTGGCCACTGTGGCTTACATCACCCGCATGAAATATTTAAAGTTGACCAAATAAATATTTAACCCTACTGCGCCCACCTCTCCAGTTTAAAAGATGCTGCTCCGTATTTCTGACAGATGATGGCGCCAGAGTAACATCAACGACACACAGTCCTGCGCCTGGCACGAGAGGCAAAAGTTGCTGATGCACACTGGAACTGGTCTCTGCTGAAACACCAACCTAAAATGAAAAATGAAGTCTAATCGGTTCATTATATTGACTTGGATAAGTGAACACGTGCAACATTATGTCGTTTATATTTTGCATGGAACAGAAATCAGTCCTTCCCATTTCCCCCCCAATGTATTTTTGTATTTAGTAGCCTATTTGTTCTCTATGATCACTCACGAGAGAGTTTCCCACTTTTTAACCTACCAAGCCCATGTTTATACTCATGTATACGGCCAAACATTTGACCTTCTTTACATTAGAGCCCAAAGTTTCCAAAGGGGGGAAAAAAAGTCAGATTGAATGTTTGGGAAATATGAAATATGGGGATCCGTAAGGCATTTAAGTATATCCATTTGATGAAGCCTAATGATGAAGCATTAGCACTAAGTCTATGGTAGGGATATTTCACTCAGAGTAAGCTGCTATTAGAACGTATGAAAAAACGTAATGCTGTCAGGCAGCTTATAATAACATGATGTTGTCAGCCTTAAAGCAAAAGGAAATACAGCGAAAATAGCCTATTTTATGGGCTCGCCAGACTAATATAGAGCTATCTCTGTTGACTGCATAGATAACCAGAGTGGTGGATGGAATAACAGCTTTGAACCCCTGTCGTACCCCCACCCTGCGCAGGAAGGTTTCTTCCCCTCCCATTCCAGGAGTTATACCGCCTCCTGCGCACCGCTGACTTCCCTCCTGTACAACACTCCTCCGCAACTTGTAAACTTCTGGGAAACACTCCCCTGGTTGACTTCGTTCAGCAGCTACTGCTCCAGAGCATTGTGACAGATGACTGGTAACTTTCAGTCAAGTCCTCAGTGTAGCCTATGGCTCTTCCTCGCGCTATGAAGTGGCAAAACCTTTGAGTTTGACGAAGACGTTCTCCTGTAACCTTGATCTGGGAGAATGAGCTCATTTGGGAGCAATGCAGCTTCTGATGGAAGAGACCCAAACTGCCGCATGTTCACTGTAAGTGTCTCACTGTGAAGTGAAAAAAAAAGAAGTGATTTGCTTCTACTTTTAGGCTACAGGTTGGATCGTTTATATTTAGGCTACTTAACGCTGCATAACCTGCATCTCTGTGGTGCGCACTTGGACAGGTGCGTTGTATTCAACCGAGTTGTCAAGGAACAGACAAACAGATTCACTATCACTCTTGCACGCACTTAGAGCGTGAACTGCTCTTCTACGTGCAACGAGTTGACAAAACTTTTTTTTTGTTTTTTCTTGTGCTGAAGGTGGAGGGATGTCCGAGTGGAGACTCTCCGGCGACCCCCAGGAAACGACTTCACTCCGCGGAGGAAGCGCGATGCAGCAGCCGGCCTCCTCCCGAGGGCGCCGGGTCGGTTTCCATCTCAGAGTCGGAGGAGAAGGGAGGCTTTTGCCAGCAATGCCAGAAGAAAGTGTCAGAGCTGAAGAAGCAAGCGCTTGCTCTGGCAGACCAAAATTCACTGAAGGTTGGTCCTGTTTTACACTCTTTTAGTGGCCACAATCTTAATTTCACTTTCCAACCGTATTGCATTTGTTAAAACCTTAAAATCGGATTATTGAGATCATCTTAATTCCCCTGCTGTTTTACAGTGTTTCTTGTTAAAATAGTCACATTTGTTTCAAAAAGCCAACAGGCAAGAAAGTTGTAGTTGTTATGATGAACACAGAGTTGTAATAAAACCTCTCATTCTGAGATGCTGTAACATTTCTGTTGAGATACTTGTTTTTTCTCACCCGCCTGCACCTGCTCCTCACACTGACGTGTGGACAATGAAATTAGATCCATTTGACTGTTTCTAACTAGCAAGAAAGCTCCCACCATCCACACTTACAGTTGTTTATTGCCATACTCAACTTCAAATGCTGGCCTTGTATGTGAAAATGGAAGCTTTTGAGACTTTGAAAGTGGCCCATTGTTTGGCTAAACAATGCTTATCTTTTTATTTTGCTGCTGGGTGTGGGAGGTCGAGGGGGGCTGAAATGAGCGAGCCGCTCATGTAGGAGACTGAGGAGGAAGTTAAGTCCCAGTCGACCTTCGCTGTGCATTGAAAGTGTTCCTGTATGGCTGCTCCCACAATTCCCACCGCTGTTAAATATAGGCCCTGAGACCCGTTGTGGCGGGCTGGGTCTGCCCTCGGGTCGGTTCTCCTTTGTTTTCCCGTTTTAGAGGGAGAGTCTTCAAAGTCAGATTGGATTACAGCTCTTCAAGGTTCACCCCAAATCCCACAGCACCTGATGTCCATACGGGAACAGGTATACAAGGGACAAGGGGGCATTTCTGTAGCACCTGGGCTCTCTGTTTGAGACATCTGTATGTGTGGTCTGATTGTTGTAGGTAGTTCTGACTGTATCAGATCTACATTCGGGTATCAGGTGAGTCCACCCCGTAAACACATTAACTTAACCCTAACTGCTATTATCTGCCCTGGGAAATGACCTCCCCTTTTTAGTGTGGGACCCTCCAGCAGTACGTTGTGGCCTTCACCAGGTGCTCTGTGTGGTAGAAAGAGATGAAGACTTCCCGTTTTCCCCCCTATTTTGCACTTGTTGATGGCTAAATTGGGCCTTAATACCGGGGTGGCAAACGGTGATGGCAGGGTGCTGTTATTGTACCAGGGTCATGGTATGGGTTTCCCTCGCTGAAGGATAATAAGCCCATTGTCTTTGCGAGTTTGTGCTGCTCACCTGTTGGGCCTCTTTGGATGGATGCGGTTTTGGATGATCGCTTCCAAATTACTTCCTCCATGGAGGGATTGAGGTCAACAGGGTTATTCATGCGGCCTGCCGGTGAGTCTGGGATCCCGATACCTGCTCGGGGTCCGGCCAGTGTTGTGTCTGCAGTTGTCATGGGAAAAAACGAGAGCGGAGACTGTTTACCCGAGGTCACACTTCCCCTCCCTCCCCATCCGCCCGCCGTCCCGTTTCTGTAAAGAGGAAGTCGGCTTGGTCCCCAGACGTCCCTCTCCCCCCTCTCCCTGCCTGTAGACGTATTGTTTGAATACAGTTGTAGTAGATAAAAATTCAAGGAAGAGTGTTTGGGTAGAGTGAATGTGCTTTCAGACATGAAGCCTGACGGAGGGAAAGTTAACTTTCACCCACACCGAAGCCTCCCAGACAGCTTTTGTATTTTCCTGTTTGGGTCTAAAGGAGCCAGCGTACAGTAGGCCTCTGTCCCACAAGAAAGTTGGGGAGGTAAAGGCCTTTTCTTGTGGTGGAAGTGGACAATGGCAGCAATGCAGTGAAGTTTTTGTGCACAAACCACTGGGTCAGCATTAAAAAACTATTTTACATGAAAGCATTTACGTCCACATCCACTGTCCTTTCAAGAACAGTGGTGTTTTTTTGTTTTTCTTTATAACCATTTAAACTGCACATACAACTACAGTTTATACACATAATTTGCAGTGCTTGTGTAATTATAACTTTTCTATGAAACCTTACTGAAGGCTTAACCCCAAATTAACGTTAGTGAAATGATGTTCTTGAGTTGCCACCTCTTCGTTTTATCTGCCTTGAAACAGTTATTTTTTTATTCAGATCGCAGATGATGAAAACCCTCTGGGAAAAAAATGCCCCTTTCTAAAAGCACAGGCACAACCAGAAGAGACACTGAAAACCTCCAGACTTGATCTAATCAAGGGAATTCACCTACTTAGTTTGAATAAACAACACCTACAGTAATAAGTGACTTCAATAGTGAAGAGGAGACAGTCTGGATTCAATAATTGTAGGCTGTGCTCATTGTGGCTGGACACAGCGGCTACATACGGTATGATGTAAAGGAAGACGACCGCTTAAATCCCATCTTCAAAAAAACAATTAGCTGCTTACTGTAATCAGAGGATCTGTCAAGGATCAGCCCTGATAGGACCGTGGAGCTGGATCAGATCCAACCTCTGCACATACACGCTAACTGTTGTTTTGTGAAACCCTCCCACCCGAAAGGGATATTTTATATTTCTGTTGTGTGTTCTGTGATTATTGTACGTGTGTCAGTGACATCATCAGGTGATCAGACTTGCATAGTGACAGTATGATGGGGTTGTTGTGACCTGGAAGGATTATAATTCTTCGCTTGTAGCCAGCCTCAAACAGATCGAGCCCTTCAGTAACAGATAAAAGGAATATTCATGTTCCTTTATGTCTTTTTTTTTTTTTTTTTGGAAAGGGCTAATCTTAATTATATTCACTGAACCATGAGAGAGATGACATTCAGAGAGAATGGAAGCCCGACAGTCAGGATTATGTTGGTGAAATATGTACGGAGGTGCATTGTTAGCTGCCTGGCTCTGTCCAAAGGTAACAAAACCCTACCAACTTCCAAACGAATGATATCTTGTTTTTTTAAAAAGTGTAAAAAAGACGTGCTTTGGAGTCTTATGTGCCAATTTGTTTCTTGTAGTCACTTGTGCTGGTTCAGCACTTTCCCCCCCGTTTCCAGTCTTTGTGCTAAGATAAATTAGCTAGCTGTTGAGTGTAGTTTCATATTTACCATACAGACAAAAGAGTGCTATTCATCTTCATCTACTCACGGGCAGAACGCAAAGAAGTGCATTTACCAAACCGTTTTCTTTTAGGATTTCATCTGAGAACACTTACACTGTAATTTGTGTGTTTTCACTCATAAAGTTGAACTTTTAAACACGGAAATGTTTTGAGTTTCAAAGCCTTTGAAAGCATTTTGGTTTGGTTTAATTGCAGAGACTGCAGGTCTTTGATAAAGTCAGCAGTGCTAACAGACGCTCATAAATATTGAAGCCTATGAATTTAAAAGCAGTGATGGTCCTTGTGAACTCTATTAGCTTGCTGACTGATTAACAGAAAATGTCCTGCAGGCCTGTGATGGGTGAAGATTTGGGATTAAATTGAGCTGTTGGAGGTCGGTTGCAGCCAGACCTCACCTTTCTGATGACCTTTGCTCCCGTGGAAACAGCGACACCGATCACCATAGAGATTGAATTATAATGAGTGGTGAATCAAGTTAAATCTTGATGATAGAGAGCGAGCGAACCACTAGCTCATCATGAATACGATGCACTGCTGATGTGTGCACGATGTGTCTAAACCTATTATGGATGGCGTGTGTGAGTGTGACTATGAATGTGGCTGCACCAATTAATTTGAAGCATTAGGTCCTTTGCCAGTTTTTTCATGTTGAATTCATAAATTATGGGAACATTAATTCTCACAAATGACTCATTGGGATTCATGGTCGATTTGTTTCTGCTTTGTTTCTCGTTTGACCCTCGATCCGCTCAAAGTGCCGACTTGTTAGTGCTTCCTTGTAAGCATTTTAAATCAGATTTTGTTTCCTAAAGTGCTGAAATAAGGAAATCTATCAACTCTTTGTCATCCAACAAATGTTTCTGGGTCAAATAGTCACGGACATGTTATGATCTGAGTTTCTTTGACTTTGGTTTGTGTGAAGTAAATACTGTGTGATGTACTCTGTTGCTTTTCGCTTGTTTTCTAAATGCATTCTGTGCCTCTGTGCCCACTTTGGATTTGGATATCTGTCACTAGAGAAGTAGGGCAGAGTGTGCAGTTGCCATGGCCGATGAGCCAAGAATATTACTCTGTTGTTTATAGTAATGCACATAGATGAGTGTGTGTGTGTGTTTATAAGTGAGTGTAAGAGAAGTGGGTAAGACCAGGAGTGACGGACAAGACCTGGGTGAGAAGCCTACCTGGCTACTGTTTCTCACATGAGTTTGCGAGCAGTGTTGCCTCTCCTTTGTTGACTGACCTCTGACCTTTCTGTCAGTTCTCCCAGCCTTTATGGTGGGTTAGAGTTTCAGGGGGCCGACCTGGGCTGGAGCAGGTGTACGCTGCCAGGTTCGCTGCAGGAGGGCAGACGTGTAGAGGACCGAGTGACTGGCAGATGGAGGGAGGAAACGACAGAGAAAATAAAAAAGGCCGTGTGGAAAAAAAAAAAATACCCTCCGGTTGTGAAACCTGAGCTGACGTAGAGTTAAAACAGAGCATGACCATATTATTCTATTCACCTCTAAGCACCTGAGCCCCTGAGGCTCTGTGTCTGTGTGTGTGTGTGTGTGTGTGTGTGTGTGTGTGTGTGTGTGTGTGTGTGTGTGTGTGTGTGTGCCTGTGTCCCTGCTCAGCAGTGCGTGCTCTGCAGAGAGCCTCCTGGTAGGAGATGAGAGACGAGACAGGAGAATAGAGAAGACTGTGGGCTGAGCCGTGCACTCGCTTCATCCCTGCATGCCGTGTGACTTCTGCTTTATGGCATGTGGCTGTATTAAACTGTAGAGCAATAATCTGGTGTCAAGTGGTGCAGAGACCACAGACATCAGTCATGGTGCTACCGTGCTGTACTGAATATGTGAGCCTCAGCAGCATGCAGTTGTTCACTGCCACTTTACCTCAGTCCCCACAGCTTCATTCATTCCTTTCTAATGACTGGGGAGTGGAGGGACTGCAATAGTTTTTTTTGTTGTAGATCTAAATGTGTCCATGGCACAAGTATCCTATTGCCACTTATGTTGACATCTCTAAACAATACCAATCTCTACTTGAGTGGACCCAGTGGTGTAGAACAAAGGACACTTTTTGGTTCAAGTACTGCAGGAGCTTAATTGCCTTGGAAAAAAAACAACATTACTCTCTTTTTTGAACTTCTGAGCAGCCAGAGCTCTTTAAATGTGGACGATGGAATAACCCGGTCACCAGTTACAGGGAGCGTGAAGAGTTTCTTATTCACTTTCCTGCTTCCAGATTTTCACAGCTGGTCCTGCTTTCAGAGCACTTTTATGGGCCACAAACCTTATTTTCGAACCTAAGGGCAACTCTGGAATGAAAGCCACATCTTCGCTGTGTCTGCTGCAGTTTCATTTTACATCTTTAATTTGGTGAGCTGAAAGTGAATTGACCCCAATTGTGACTGGCCAGTCTTCTACTTATCGCAATTGCAATAGTAAATTGCTATGAGGCAGAGTGCAGGAAATGGGTTCAGGGTGTGCAGATTCAAGGGCTGATGGGCCTAAATGGAAACTGAGTCGCAGTCAGGCTCATCACTTTTCATCAGGAAGCAAGCGGAGGAATCTGTGGAGGAGGTTGAGGAATTCTCCACCTGGAATAACTGCCATTCCTCACGTCTGCGCTCCTGGCTGCTCAGAGGAGCACATCCACAGCGGGCAAGATGAAACAGGAGCTGACTGAGGCTCCCCAGCAGATGCCCACAGACACACACACACACACACACACACACACACACACACACACACACACACACACACACACACACACACACACACACACACACACACACACACACACAAATCATCTACATACATAGGCACATGCTCATGTCCTCGTCTGGCCATCTGGCCCTTCCTGTTACGGCTGCATGCCACTTTAATGTCAGCGAGCTGTCCAGATGTTCCTGTTACCTGTGAAGGTGAGCAGAGCTATTCAGAGCCGTATAGGCCTGGGAATTTTTTCTCTGCCGCCTTCAGTTATTGTAAAAGTTTCAGTGCCTCTTTCAGTCGGCCTATTATCCTGAATAGCAACTATTCAGCAAAGACGTTCAGTCAAAGTTTGCGGTTTTGTAAACCGGCTGCATAATTAACATATAATGACCTGATGAGAAAGCAACAAGTTATCGAAGGCCATGAAGCATCACGCTTTGTGCAGTGTCTCAGCTGTTCTTGCCAAGAGTTAGAGAAGAAGATTCATCCCACTCCTGTCTCTCCAGAAGCAGCACCATTGGACAACAGACTTCCCCCTGCTCCAGTTGTTATCCTAAAATAACCTAACTGTCTCCTTTTATGATTAATACTGAGAGAAATTGAAAATGTATCTCTGGAAATGACTCCTTGTGCCAGTGCTATTATTTGTGTGGCTGGAATCAGATTATTTGGAATTGTTTACTTTTTCTGTTTGAGAAATGCTTGAAAACACTAATTGATTATTGTATCATCTTGAGCAAGAGCAATTATATTCAAAGTGCCTGTTAGTTGGTCACAGATGTGTATTTACTTTACTTTGTTCGGACATAACTCAGCATGTATCTACTTTGTTTTATTAACAATAATCTTTACATAAGACTTTAAATCAAAGCACCTCGTAAAGCTGAGATTCGGACAACACCTAAATTCTCTTCTTAGCGGGTTTGAAGAATGATGGCAACCCACAATAACACTTGTCTGAATGGGCTTGCTGCTATTTGGTGAAGGATCATGTGTTAACAAAGAGCCAGACTGAAATGAAACAATGGATCTGCAGTTGAAGGCTGACAGGGCAATGTGTGGCAGCACAGCACAGGTCCACAGAGTCGGAGAACAGAAAAACAAAGGCTGAAATGTCACTGAACAAAGAACCGAAATGCAACATGAAGTGTAACCAGTGGGAATTAATCAGTTTGACTTGTTACTGTAGGGTGAGCTGTGTGTGTGTGTGTGTGTGTGTGTGTGTGTGTGTGTGTGTGTGTGTGTGTGTGTGTGTGTGTGTGTGTGTGTGTGTGTGTGTGTGTGTGTGTGTGTGTGTGTGTGTGTGTGTGTGTGTACATGAGATTGTGGATATTTTTTTCTTTCTGTGGCTCCCGGAGCTCGGCACCATATGTCATGTTGAAGTGAGACATGTACAGTCCGGGCAGACTGCAGTCCATTATTGAGTCGGATTCAGAGTATTGGAAAAGACATAGTTGTTGAGATAAATTTTCAACATGGTACAGAGACACTGAGGAGCGCTGAGTTGGAGGTAATCTCCTGCTGGCTCCATAAAACGCACTCAATTGACAGCAGGCCTTGTGGTAGCAGACAAATCGCCTGGCTTATAGCAATGTGCTGAAAGAGAATGCCAACGCTGTGTGTCTTCGCCAAGATGGATATGCAGACAGCAAACTCCGGGCTGTGTTGGGCGTGGCTCCCTCGCTCACGGCAAACAGTGGATCAGTCGGTGCTTGAGTTGGACTTGACATTGCCGTGTTTCTTTTCCTCTTTGGCAGATGTTAATGAAGCGTCTACTTCTCACCTGCCAGTTCACAAGGCTGCAAGTGTTTGGCCTCTTTGGCAATGTTTGCCCTCAGACAGGGAGAGAGGCAGCGAGAGAAGCAGGTTTGTGAAACTGCAGCGCTTGGTAATAATTCAGTATGTGCCAACTTTCACATTATGGGATAAGTCACGTGATGCATGTACATTTGTTTTGATTGGAGAAGCTTTAAGTCATTTTGCTGCACAAAAGTTTGTTCAGAGATCGTCGATGCAAAGGAAACATACAGTACTGGCTAACTGTGAGCAAACTAATCTTGTCACACAAAAAGTCCAACAGGGTAAATTGATGTTTCTTTCTGTGGAGGAGCCGTAGTAAAGTGCGGTTGTGGCTGGCAGCTTCTCTATAAGTGCACCAGCGAGCTCTCGTGCCATATTTCTCTATATGTGTCCAGGTGACAGTGTGCATGCATCTCTCCGTGATTCTCTTTGTGTTTGTGTAATAGCAGATGGATTGTGATGGGCTGTGTTGGGATTGGTAGACGGGCTGTGTTAACTCATCTTACTGGACTTCCCCCCCGACTACGCTTTGGGCTATTCTTTACTGTCAGGAGTTCATTCAGATACGTATATAGTGCTCCATAAATCCTGGCGCGCTGTGAAAATGCCAGTCAAAGTTCACGCTGCTCATGTTCATTTCATGCTTGAGCGTCCAGCTCCGAGAGCGAGGATGAGTGTGTGTATTGACGATGTGTGAATGTGCGCGTAAGTACCAGAGGAAAAAGAAAGAGACGAAGCACATTCAGAGTCCCTCCATCCTTTCCACTTTGCCGCAGAAGTCATCCATCTTTCTGATCTTAACTGCTACCAATTTATGATTGCATTATTACGGTCAGTGTTTTATCCTCATTCCAGCTCAGGAGACCTGGTGGTGGTCTGGTTAATGGAGAAGGTGATGGAGAAGGTGACCGGCCAGTGCCATTACTCTGGTACTTGCTGGGTTTAGATTTAGTTTCAATATGGTGAGAGTTCAAGGTTTCTGTACTGTGCTGTCCTGCTGTCTTCAGCTGTTAGTTCAGTGCTCATGTTAGCTCAAGCCATGGATCATCATTTTATCAAACTATTAGCTTAATTATCTTTAAATCATCAAATGAACATCTAAAACTTCAGATTTGCACCGCGGCCCTTCTGTAGGCCGAAGGAGCAGAAATACAGAAGTGCAAAGTGTGTTTCCATGTGCATTTATTTTCACTGTTAAATGACTTGACCTTGCAATTTGTCTGCTGACATTTGAAAGGAAATGGCATAAGACCAGCATTTGACAAAATGACAGCAAAGTTGCTTTTATTCACAGGAAACAATGTCTCGCTGAATTTCTCAACAGGCGGAACCATGGAAAGGTCAATCTCAGCTGTATGGATTTTCATAATGTATTTTCACCAGAAATAGTCAATCAAGCCACAGCAGCTGTGTTGTTTGTCTGTGATTGGCAGCTGAAGTCTTTTTCCTCTGACTGGCACACTTTTGTACTTTGAGGGAAAATGTTTCAGCAGCTTTCAAAACAGCAAAGGCTGAAATAAAAATATGGGTTGTTTTCTTGGTACTTTTTTTTGTGCCTTTGTACTCCTTGATGCAACAACATCATGAGAAACGGATGTATTGTTAAACCTTCTTACCTATTAGACAAACTTTTAAGGACTTCTCACTCACGAGTGATAAGAAGGAAGCAGCAGAACTGTTATGTGCAAAACTCAGCGCTTGTAAAGTTAATTCAAAGTCGATAAAGGTGTAACATTTATCACATAGGTGCAAAGCTGCCCTGTTGTATAGTGCTGAACACGGAAAACACAAAGGGAGGATAATTAGATTTATATTTAGATCAACAGATATTTACTGTCTAGAGAAATTGTGCCATCTCGAGTTGGTCATTACTCCCAGCAGATGCTTGTGGAGTAAACCTTCCCCTGCCTCTCTCCCATGAACCGACTCCCATTAATAGAGCCGTCCTTTATGCTTCCCCTCTAGTTACTGCCGCTCTATTTTATGATGTCACTCTCTTTGCTGAAGAGCTCTGGGCTGTTTTATCTCCTTCGTGTGTGTCGGGCACT